>NC_058371.1:148099396-148411896 GCF_018350175.1 Felis catus
CAGGTATCTCTTTGAAATCGTGGTTTAATTTCCTTTGGATATTCTTTTGGATGTTACCCAGAAGTGGGATTGCTGGATCATATGGTAGTTCTATTTTTAATTTTTTGAACAACATTCATACTGTCTTCCACAGTGGCTGTACCAATTTATATTCTAAGCAACAGTGCACCAGGGTTCTCTTCTCTCCACATCCTCACCAGCATTTGTTATCTCTTGTGTTATTATAATAGCCATCTTAACAGATATGAGGTGATATCTTATTGTGGTTTTGATTTGCATTTCCTTGGTCATTAGTGATGTTCAACACCTTTCATGTGCGTATTAACCATTTAAATGCCTTCCTTGGAGAAATGTCTGTACAAGTCCTCTGCCCATTTAAAAATCAGATTGTTTGGCTTCTTTGCTCTGTAGTTGTATGAGTTCTTTATATATTCTATATGTTAATTTCTTATCAGATATGTGGTTTGCAAATATCTTCTCCCACTCTGTAATTGCATTTTAATTTTGTTGATTATTTCTTTTGCTGTGCAGAAGATTTTAGTCTGATGTGGTTTTAGTTGTTGTTTTTGCTTTTGGTCTCATATCCAAAAAATCATAGTCGAGACCAATGTCAAGGAGCTTTTTCACTATGCTCTCATCTAGGAGTTAGTCAGGTCTTATGGTTATGTTCTTAATCTGTTTTAAGTTAATTTTTATTAATGGTGGAAGATAGGGGTCCAATTTCATTCTTTTACATGTGAATTTCCAGTTTTCCCAAAACCATTTATAGAAGAGACTCTTCTTTCACCATTGAATATTCTTGTCTCCCTTGTCAAATAATAGTTGACCCTATGTGTATAAATTTATTTCTGGGCTCTAGATTCTGTTCCATTGGTCTGTGTGTCTGTTTTATTTGGTTTGTTTGTTTGTTTGTATATGTAGCTGTTTTTTATGCCAGAACCATACCTTGTTGGTTACTATAGCTTCCTTTTAGATATTTTCATTCATACTTTATAAGGGTCATACAGCATGAGCACATATCAGTTTCTATGTTCCTACATGCCCACAACCCAAGGGGAAATGTCCAATTCTCTCAGGAACACTTTCCTCAAACTTCATTGTAGCAGATAGCTCCAGGTTAGGTTTGCATTTTCTGAAACTCAACATGGAGTGACCAACATAATGATGATGATTATAATGGTTCTGATGACAATAATCACTACTACTTATGGAGTGCTTACTATAGGCCAAAATCTTTTCTAACTCATTTATGTGTTATAATACATGTTAAGCCCCACAACAATCCTATGGAATATGTATTGTTATTATCCCCATTTTAAAGATAGAGATTAAATGAGTGTTTAAGGTTTGCCCATTTCACAGCTAGTAGGTGATGAATTGGAAAATACACTCAAGCAATCAGACTCAGAATCCTTTCTCTTAACTGTTATGTTCTATTGCTTCTCAATTTCCCCCTTTTGCAGGGTCCCTTATTTCTTTGAGTTATTTTCTTAAATCTCTCCCTCACTTGACTTTGGGGAAAGAAAAGCATTCTGTCTTTCCTTCTCCCAAGAGTAAGGGGGGAAAGTCTCTTTTACCATAAACACTACTGTTTCCACAAAGCCAACAGCTCCTATGATGCCATTTCCCTTTCCCTCCAAAGTCCTCTAAAGACTAGGGGAGGAGCTCCAGCAGTGGGGGTTGTGGTTAATGGCCACTAAGTTGAGTTCTGTAGCCTCCTAGTAAGCCTTGGAGGAAGTGTCTGATTCTCTTTAGAATTTAGGGTACTTAGCCATTCTTTTTTTGTCAGGTGTGGGTCCTAGTAGCCAATGCTGGGGCAAAGGAAAAATAACTTTATGGCTGAGGCTATTGTAGTAGTCTAGGATAGAGGATAAAGACTTGGACCAGGGTGGTAGAGAAAATGGAGAGAATCAGATAAATTTGGGATATATTCTTGAAATAAAACCAACAGGACATGGTGATAAATTGAATGTGGAGGAGATGAAAAGAAAGGAATCAAAGAAGAGAATTGTGGCTTGAATAACCAGGTTGGTTTACTGAGCTAAGGAAGACTAGAGACAGAAAAAGATTGGAATGGAAGTGTGAAGGCTTGATTATCAAGAGTACTGTTTTGCCTGGTTAAGTTTTGGATACCTGTTAGACAGACAAATGGAGATATTAAATAGAAAGTTGGATGTAGGAGTTTGGAGCTCAACAGGGAAGCTAAAGTCTAGGATTGTACATTTGAAAGTCACAACATGTCCTGTAGTCAAAGCCATGGGATCAGGTAAGACTAATTAAGGCAAGGATGACAGAAAAGAGAAGACTGAGGATCAAACCTCATTATTCACAGGAAAATTGAGCCAGAGACTGAGAAGGAATCACCAATGAGATAGTAACATGACAAGGAGAGTGTCTTCTCTGTGTCCCAAGAGAATAAAGTCTTCGTCATGATTTGAATATCCCAAATATAATAAGCCGTGTTCAGAGGAAGTGAAGCATCGACCTATTTCAGATGGTTTTTAAACAAATGCTGAACTCATACTGTCTGCTGTATAGGAAATTGAAACAAACCTTGAGTAGGAGTAAAGAAGGTGAGACTAAATTACCTTAAGCTATCTTTCATCCAGATGAGTCTGTCACTGAACCTCTTACTATAAAAAAATCTTTTATATGAATGTAGAAAAAGAAACTATTTGTGGTGAAGAATTTACAATGTATGGCTAAGCTCCCAGTAGCTTAACTCACTTGCATGGAAAGTGTTCTACTATTCACATTTTACATATTTTTTGTTGGGAAGAACATAACTAAAACTGGAGATGAAATGGTTTGAAAATTAAACCAAGACCTGTTATTTACCTATAATTGGTTAGTGCTAAAAAGATTATGAAACAATTCACCTATAGCGCAGACTTGTAAAAATAAATAGAAGCTTCAGCTAAGTTGTTTTCAATGTAAGCCTATGTATTTAAAAAAATTACCTCTATTAACCTCTTGCTCTTCTATAAGTAGATAAGTAGATAATACTTCTAGTTATCACCCTTCCTCCCCCCTCCCCCTGCTGGTGCTTCTAGTCTACCAATTTTCAAACTTTATTGTACATTAGAATTAACTGGAAGCCTTTTTAAAAATAAGTATTCCAAGGTTACGTCTCCAGTAATTCTAATTGGGTGTGGCCAGGAAATCCATATTTTAACTAGTACTCCAGATGTTTTTAGGGAAGATAATCCTTGGACCACAGTTGGCAAAACACTGGTCCTGATCCTATATTGCAGGTATAGGTAACTGTCTTCTGGTGGCAAAAGTGACACTTGGGTCACCACCTCTTATTTTTACTGAAGTAATTTCTTTTATTTTTATTTTTTAAAAATAGTATGTCCTGCAAAAGTCAAATGACTTCACTCATATGAGGACTTTAAGAGACAACACGGATGAACATAAGGGAAGGGAAACAACAGTAATATAAAAACAGGGAGGGGGACAAAACAGAAGAGACTCATAAATATGGAGCACAAACTGAGGGTTGCTGGAGGGGTTGTGGGAGGGGGATGGGCTAAATGGGTAAGGGGCACTAAGGAATCTACTCCTGAAATCATTGTTGCACTATATGCTAACTAATTTGGATGTAAATTTAAAAAAATAAAAAATAAAACAAGTTAAAAAATATTATGTCATGTACTTGTTTATTTATTTATTTAATAATATTATTTTTTTTTAAATTTTATATCCAAGTTAGTTAGCATATAGTGCAACAATGATTTCGGGAGTAGATTCTTTAATGCCCCTTACCCATTTAGCCCATCCCCCCTCCACAACCCCTCCAGCAACCCTCTGTTTGTTCTCCATATTTGAGAGTCTCTTATGTTTTGTCCCTCTCCCTGTTTTTGTTATTTTTGCTTCCCTTCTCTTGTGTTCATCTGTTCTGTGTCTTAAATACCTCATATGAGTGAAGTCATATGATATTTGTCTTTCTCTGACTAATTTCGCTTAGCATAATACCCTCTAGTTCCATCCATGTAGTTGCAAATGGCTAGATTTCATTCTTTTTGATTGCTGAGTAATACTCCATTGTATATATATACCACCTCTTCTTTATCCATTTATCCATCGATGGACATTTGGGCTCTTTCCATACTTTGGCTGTTGTTGATAGTGCTGCTATAAACCTTGGGGTGCATGTGCCCCTTCAACACAGCATACCTGTATCCCTTGGATAAATACCTAGTAGTGCAATTGCTGGGTCGTAGGGTAGTTCTATTTTTAATTTTTTTGAGGAACCTCCATACTGTTTTCCAGAGTGGCTGCACCAGTTTGCATTCCCATCTGTTCTTGCCAACATCTGTTGTTGCTTGAGTTGTTAATGTTAGCCATTCTGACAGGTGTGAGGTGGTATCTCATTGTGGTTTTGATTTGTAGTTCCCTGATGATGAATGATGTTGAGCATTTTTTCATGTGTTGGTTGGCCATCTGGATGTCTTTTTTGGAGAAGTGTCTATTCATGTCTTTTGCCCATTTCTTCACTGGATTATTTGTTTTTTGGGTGTTGAGTTTGATAAGTTCTTTATAGATTTCGGGTACTAACCTTTATCTGATATGCCATTTGCAAATATCTTCTCCCATTCTGTCAGTTGCCTTTTAGTTTTGCTGATTGTTTCCTTCACTGTACAGAGCTTTTTATTTTGATGAGGTCCCAATAGTTCATTTTTGCTTTTATTTCCCTTGCCTCCAGAGACTTGTTGAGTAAGAAGTTGCTGCAGCCAAGGCCAAAGAGGTTTTTGCCTGCTTTCTCTGCGAGGATTTTGATGGTTTCCTGTCTTACATTTAGGTCTTTCATCCATTTTGAGTTTATTTTTGTGTATGGTGTAAGACAGTGGTCCAGTTCATTCTTCTGCATGTCGCTGTCCAGTTCTCCCAGCACCACTTGCTGAAGAGACTGTCTTTATTCCATTGGATATTCTTTCTGGTTTGTCAAAGATTAGTTGGCCATACGTTTGTGGGTCCATTTCTGGGTTCTCTATTCTGTTCATTCCATTGATCTGAGTGTCTGTTTTGTGCCAGAATTAATTTCTTTTAGATGCATAGTTTACATAATAGAAATACAAAATTGTAAGATTGAAAGAAGAGAAACACCATATATAGAACTTTTCTTTAGCTTAGTAATCATGAATCAAATAATATTTGCTTTTATAAAAAAATAAGCTTTGGAGGAAACATTTTGTCCCCAGGGATTTATCCAGCTTGCTTTGGGGAGGCAGTCTAGCCTTGAGTTTATTTTCAAGGACATAATGACTAAAGAAAAAAGTATGCAGCTAACTTCTAATTACTCTCTTTGGGAATGAATGAATAAATCAGTTATTTAGAAACTACAGTTAAAGATGAGGAGGTCTTAAGTGGTTGATGCTTGTTTTGACATCCTGACCATGCATTAAAATAATGTGCTTTCAGATTTTTTTTTCAAATAGATACAATTGTTCATGTGACTCCAATATGTTTTTCTTAACCCTAAATATCTTTCTAAGTCCTATGATAGCAGAAGATAAAATGAGAGTTAAGTTGACAGTATAGTAATATTGTATGTTCTAGGGCCCAGCACCATGTTCTTGTTAGACTCAGTACATGACTGAAGGAGTGCAATTCTGTGCTAGCCATTAATAGTTCTCATCCTGCTGTCTTCTGCTGCTGGCTGTGAAATCTGCTTGCCTGCTGATGATCCTGAAGCATTTTTTAGTGCCTCTCAAAATTCTAAGAGATCCTTAAAAAATTAGAGAACTGAGAACCAAAAGTAACTTAGACTTGATGTTGAATATATATGTAACCAGCATGCTTGTGGAACCAACCCTGCCTAAGAGTCAGGAAATTCTAATGTGTTGGGGCAGAGGGTAGGGGGATGCCCTGTCCAAAAGCTCAGGCGTTTGTTTATTTGTTAGTTTGTTGACACTAATTAATGACCAAAACTTACAAGAAATACTGCACTGATTGAGTTTTCTGTTGAGGCATCTCAAGTGAAAATCATTTCATGGATTTATAATTCTGAAAGCTGTTACTAGATGATCAAACACAAGGTCTGCCTTACGCTGTCAAATTAATGGCAACTGATACATGTAGTATCCATTTGTTTTGAATTCCAATTTCACGTTTGAGTTTATAAAATAACTGAAAGCAATCAGAATATGTATATATTACATATGTCATGTATAATATGTATATTTAAATCTGATAGCTTGGTTAATTAAGGGCTAGGAGAAAAAATTGACATAAGATATAATTGGGACCTTGAAAGACTTTAATTTCTTCTCCTCTTCCCTTCATTTACTGTTCTAGGCATAACAAATATCACATATTTGATTTGAAAACAATATTGTGTAGGGACTAAAGTTAGGACTCCCTACTTAAACATTCTTAATGTACTCTTGACTTGAAATCATTATGAATCATCTGATTTAACTTTATAGAGCAAATGTGAAATAAAGAGTAATTGCATCAGAGAAGGTCTTTGGAGGGGCTACTTTGGAAGAAAATACAGAAATCTGAGACATACACTTCTGTCTAGTGCTGCATTTAAATTTCAGATTCCAACCGCAGTTGTGATTGTTTTTAGTTTGTTAGCTGCCTAGGGTGTTATTTTAAGAAAGCAGAAGCACCATCATTTGCACACTCCTTATACTTCACACACCTTAACCCTGACTTTTTAGCTTCAGTTTTTCTAAAGAAGTGAAGCCAAGATGAAGAACCATTTGCTTTTCTGGGGAGTCCTAGCCATTTTTGTTAAGGCTGTTCTTGTGACAGGTATGTGGTATTTTGAAAATTAACCCAGATAAAAGGAAAAATACAACACAGACCTGCTCTTCAGTTTTAAACATTTGTGTTTGTGCTTCAGTTAGCTAGCTGTCTGGCTACTTTTTTCTAACATGCCTTAACGTTCATATGGGCAGTGATCTTTCTGCAGATGAGACTCATTGTAATTCTTTTTATTCTTTTTTTTCTCTTATTTGTTTGCCTACTATAACTTAGAGAATAAGAAAATATATATATCTGGATAAGTGCTGACAGCTATACTTATATAAATTTTCATATTGAATCTTGAAAATCAGTAATCCTCTCCTTGAGTACCTTAAGAGAATATTCTGGAGACATGATATAATCATTACTGTAATTGTAATAATTACAATATAGAATGCTTGGGATTTTACTTACCCAGGGAGATTGATATTGCTTCTAACAACTTTCCTGAATCTGAGCCTACAGATTTCTTATGACACTTTAACAATGTTTAATATTATACAGGTTGCCTATAACTTGATGGCACAACTGTGGTTGTTTTGTTTATTAACCTTTCAAACTACTGTAGAAATGGAATACACCCTGACCATAGATGTAGTAATGTTCATGTAGAAGGGCAAAGTTAGAAATGATATAATTTGGCCTGTTTCTAACACTTGCTGAGCTTACTTCTCTCATTTCAGAACAGGGTATGTTGTAATTAAGAAGTCGTTTTAAATATATTTTTTGCTAATTTAGCATTAGAAATAATGAATTTCTAATAATATTTAAACATAAAGATAGTAGAATTAAAAATGTACAGTATATGGACCTCTAATTTATAAATAAACATTTATGAACATGTTTATATATCTATAAACACATATATGAAATACATATAGATACATTTGTAAAAGATCTGTCATTTCTTAAGTCCATACTATTTTTCAGGCATTATGTTAGCTGCTTTACATATACTATTCCATTTAATTCTCACAGTAATCACTTGAGATAGGTACTATTAATATTTCTAACACATGGTTGAGTCCATTGAGATTTAGAAAGGTGAAATAACTTAGCTACAATCACATGGCAAGCATGTGGTAGGTAGAACCCCGACCATCTAACCCTACAGACCACACTCCTAACTTCTATCCTCTTTTGCCTATATAGGAGAATCACTTTTTAGTAAACTCATGTTTATATCTAGTATGTGTTGGTAAGCATATTTTCTTATTTTTTGAACTGAATTATATTTAACAAATATTTATTGAGCACCTGCTGTCTCAGGTGCTCTTGGAATAAAGTAAGGTACATTCTAGTACTAACAGGTTTATTAGGAAAAATGCTGTCTGTCAGTGAGAATATCAGGATCTTTTAAGCCTTGGTGCATTGACTGTATTTGTATATTCCCTGGAAGATGTATTAGGTTGCCTAATATTTTTATATGATAACAGTAAGTAGTAATAAACAGGAATAGCTTTTTCCTAGGTTCCTGTAAGAAAATTAATTATATGGGGCACCTGGGTGGCTGAGTCGGTTGAGTGTCTGACTTTGACTCGGGTCATGGATCTTGTGGTTCCGGAGTTTGAGCCCGGCGTCGGGCTCTGTGATGACAGCTTAGAGCCTGGAGCCTGCTTCGGATTTTATGTCTCCCTCTCTCTCTGCTCTTACCCTGCTCATGCTCTGTCTTTCTCTCCTTCAAAAAGTAAATAAACAGTAAAAAAAAATTGAAAAGAAATTATATGCTATAAATAAAATAAAGACATTTTCTATTTAAGACTTAATAGACAAGTCACATACTTGACTCAATCGGTATTTTTGGTCAGGCGTTACATACTCATTTGTATTTTATTGAGAAAAACACTTAAGAGTCTTGAATATAGGAGTAGGGAAAAGACACCACTTAAGTCATCTTATTCTTTTCAAAATGTTAAGAAAAGTTTTATTATTATGTTGAATTGAATTCATAATGTTTCTTCTGCAATACTGTACAGACTTTGGGGCGCCTAGGTGGCTCAGTCGGTTAAGCATCCGACTTCGGCTCAGGTCACGATCTCATGGTCCGTGAGTTCGAGCCCCGCGTTGGGCTCTGTGCTGACAGCTCAGACCCTGGAGCCTGCTTCGGATTCTGTGTCTCCCCCTCTCTCTCTGCTCCTCCCCCGTTCATGCTCTGTCTCTCTCTGTCTCAAAAATAAATTAAAAAAATTAAAAAAAAGATATTTAATACTGTACAGACTTTTATCAGAAGACATATTAAGAAGTTATGAATAATGCCATAATAATGCATTGTAAAGTACTTCCAACAATTTGAAGTACAAAACAATGGTCTTAAAATGTTTTTGTAATGACTGTTAATCATTAAGACTGAAATACTGCAATTAGGTCCTCTCTGTTCTGGGATACCTCTGAAATAATTAGACTTCCAATTAAAATTATATCTATCCTGATCAATTTTATTATAGTGGGTTATAAGATTTTTTTTTCTAAAGCACCCTACATTGAGTAAATAAAAGCTAAAATTTGTGAATTCTATCAAATTCAGTATTCTGGCTGGGAAATTATACTATAGTTTTGCAAGATGTTACCACTGGGAGAAACTAGGTAAAATGTACATGGGTTCTCTCTTTGGTATTTATTATCACTGCCTGTGAATTTACAATGATCTAAAAATAAAAAAAAAATTAATAAAACAAAACAAAAATATATCAAATATCATTATTATTGTTTAATTAGCCTATTAAATAAAGTTGTTATAATTCTTCAAATACTTGCTAACTGATACAAGTCCTGATTATAAAAATTTTGTTTGTTTATTCTTTACAACACTTACCAGACCTCTTTTTCCAATATTTAGATTAGACCATAAATGTTGATTGTCAGAGTTAAGGCTTTAATGGTCATCTGTGTATCCATTCAAAAGCTTGTATCTTTAATATTTTCTAAACTGTTTTTGCAAATTTATAGCACTTTACATCTATATATACCATATCTTTTAAAACAATTCCTATCAGAAATATTAACATATATAGCACTTATTATTTTATTTGAATGAATCATTATGCCATGATAACCTGATTGTTATTATGAAAAAGAAGATAGGAAAATTATAGTAAAGAATATTTAAAAGTCTCACCAAGTAAGGTTATCTTGGAGAAAACGTGCCTGTTTTTAACTCTAATGCAATATAAGGAGTAAAAAAAGTTTCAATGGGGGTTCAGGAAGGATGTGACACTTCAAACTGGAACTATAAAGGCTGAAGTTATTTTTTGTTCACTTCTGAATACTTTGGTCTGAGAGGAATATCATCTAGATTTTTTGTTTTCTCTATCATTTTGTCATTTGGCACCGATTTTTACAAGGCTGCATTATTCAGAGAGCTGTGCCTCTATTAAAAGTATTAGACGAAAATCAGAAATACTTCAGCCAGGTTCCCATAGACTGGTCCAAGAGAAAAAGAAAAAAATTTGTTTGGAGTGCATTTGGATTTCCTTCTTGATGCTGTAAGATTCCACTTAGCATTTTAGATTAGGAAAGAGAACAAATGGAGAAAGCTGAAACTGATCAACCACAAAACTTAGTTTTTCTACAGGAAAAAAGATAAATTACCTCAGTAAAAGTCCATAAACAGATCTTTCCCCCTCTTTCTTCTTAATAATGTTTTATCTTCAAGCCCAAGATGAAGATGAAAGGACTGTTCTCGTTGACAACAAATGTAAGTGTGTCCGGGTTACTTCCAGGATCATCCCTTCTGCTGAAGATCCTAATGAAGACATTGTGGAGAGAAACATCAGAATTATGTACGTGGCATTTAAAATTTTTTTTATTTCTGCATGTTGTAAGCAGAGATACTTTCAGATATTAACCACTGTTTGAATGTAATATCTGTCTATACCCCTCTTTTTGATGTGCAGTACTTAGAAGAACTTATTTCTAAACTGTAAAAAAAGGTTAATTATCTATGTACATATATAGACATGCAGACTTTATGTGAGAGTTAAAAATGCTAATGGACAAAAGCACCTAGAACAGTGTTTGACCCACAGTAGACCCTCATATGTGTTTATTACTTACCTTTCTCATTAGTTAAAGTCTTTCCTGATATTACTAGAGCCTTATACTCTAATAAGGAATAGATTCATTCATTCATTCATTCATTCATTCATTCATTCATTCATTCATTCATTCAGGAAACATTTATTGACTGCTACTAAATGCCAGTGAGGATTGGAGCTGGGGATACAACAGTTTATATAAAACACAGCCCATGCCATCAAATAATCTACAGTCTGGTTGGAAATTTTAAGCAGTTTAAAAGGCAATCACAGTATTGTAAATGCTATGACAGGAATAAGCATAAGATATTTCAGAAGGACTAAGGAGGGGCACCCAGTCCAGTCCTGGAGGGTGAAGGGAAAATGGTGGTGGGAGTCAGGTGTTTGGAGTTAGTAGGTGGAAGTGGCTGTTAGCTGAGTGGGAGTTAATTGGGTAAATGTGTGTGGGGAGTGACAGGGTTGGTAGGTGAGGCAGATCATTCTTGGGAAAGGAAATGGTTGCTGTAAGGAATCGTATGAGATCATCATGTAACATGCTTACCATAATCCCAGGCGCACTGTAAATACTTAGTAAATGTCAGAACTGTTAACTGCTTTTGTTATTGTTAAGACTTGGAGATGAGAAAAGCCTAGTAAATATGTGGAATTGCAAGCAGCTGCTTACAGCTGGCATGTAAAGAGGGTGGCATGGTGAGAGATGGGGCTGGAGAGGGGGAAGCATATCATGAAGTGCCTTCTGTGCCATCATAAGGGTACTCTGTTATTTGTGTGAAGACACTATAGGCTTTAGGCAGAGAAGAAAATTAGGCTAGTATTTTAGAGGCCATTTTGTTGATAATGTGGCTAATATATTGCTACGATCTAGGAAAGAAACGGCGGTGTCCTGAACTATGCACAGATTGCAAAGGATCAGAGTCAGTTGAACTGGTAGATGGATTAGATATGGGTCATTACAGAGAGGGAGGACTTAGAGACGGTGTCTAAGGTTTTGGCTTGACATGTATGTAGATGGTATCACTAAATCCATCGTCACGTTTTCCTTTGTGTCCTTTGGTAGGGAGGGGTGCACATGAGGAGGAATGATGACATAGATGAAAAAATTGTAAGCATTAATGAAATCACCTCAACTAGTTGAGAAGGGCTACCTAATTTTTCACGGAACATCACCAAATCTAGGGATCTTGAGTGCAGTTACAGCTTTACTACTTAGTAGTTGTGTGAACTTGGGTAGATCATAGAGCTCTCCAGTTGATACTTTCTGCAGTCCTAAAATATGGATAATAATATTTGTCCATTTATTCCACAAATATTGAGCACATTCTACATGCCACACATCTAGAAAGGCATTGAGAAAGCATAAATGTTTTTGCCACAAAGAACTTACATCATCTACTACAGCAACCACTCTGTAGACAAGCAACTATGAAATGGCCTTTGCCATAATAAAGATACATGAACTTCATACATGAATGTCAGTGAGACAACAGAGGAAGGAGTTTGTTCAGGGGTGAGAATGATCACTGTAAAGAGGGTAAAACTTGAGCTGATTTTTAGAGGAAAAGCAGGGATTTGCCAACTATGTGAAGATCATCGACAGAGGAGCTTCTGGGAGATTTATTTTGAATGGGAAATGTTTAAAATATGCAAATTACGGTGAAATCTGAGCAATAGTATTACTGTAGAGTGCTTGTAGAGTGTTATAGAGTACAAATGTACTAAACTGCTGATGAGACAGTAAGTACTGTGCCAGCAATATACCTATTACCAAAAATAGCAATATTTGCTAGTTTCATTATTTTCATCTCTTTTGTTTCTTTTTTTAGTGTTCCTCTGAACAACAGGGAGAATATCTCTGATCCCACCTCACCACTGAGAACCAACTTTGTGTACCATTTGTCCGATGTGTAAGAGATTTTCTCCTTCATACTAATATAGATATGGAAGTTCATAACTTTTATTGATTTAAACTTGTTAGTAAGAATGTTTCTGAATATATGAGGAATAAACATTTACCAATATAATTTGAGCTTTGAATACATTAATTCCTGTGTTCATTATGAGATATCATACATTTATAAAACTTTATCACAGATAAAAGTTAGCTATACATTTATTTATTTATTTATTTATTTATTTATTTATTTATTTATTTATTTATTTTTTAATGTTTTATTTTATTATTGAGAGACAGAGAGAGACAGAGCATGAGCATGGGAGTGGCAGAGACAGGGGGAGACACAATCTGAAGCAGGCTCCAGGCTCTGAGCCCTCAGCACAGAGCCCTACGCGGTGTTTGAACTCGCAAACTGGGAGATCACGACCTGACGTCGGAAGACTAACCCACCGAGCCACCCAGGCGCCCCAGCTATAAATTTATTCTAAATAAGAAATTATTGCCATTAGTACAGGAAGGGCCAATTTGTCTTAATAGCTAGATAATTGGATTTCAGACATATTAACATGTAGGTGTTACTTTGGAAACTATGGAATCCAACATCAGACAATTTCTTTTCCTTAAAAATATTCTTTCTGGGGCGCCTTGGGTGGCTCAGTTGGATAAGCGTCCGATTTCGGCTCAGGTCATGATCTCACCGTTCATGGGTTTGAGCCCCGCATCGGGCTGTGTGCTGACAGCTCAGAGCCTGGATCCTGCTTCTGATTCTGTGTATCCCCCCCCCCTCTGCCCGTCTCCCACTCATACTCTGTCTCTCTCTCAAAAATAAATAAATGTTAAAAAAAATTAAAAAAAAAATTCTTCCTTCCCAGGGCATCTGGGTGGCTCAGTTGGTTAAGCATCTGAATCTTCCTTTTGGCTCAGGCCATGGTCTTGCAATTCGTGAGATCGAGGCTTGCATCAGGCTCTACGCCGACAGCCTGGAGTCTGCTTGGGATTCTCTTTCCCTCTCTCACTGTTCCTTCCCCACGTGCATGCACAAGCTTTCTGTCTCTCAAAATAAATACACTTAAAAAATATTTCTTCTTTGTCACTGTAAATAACCTGTTTAATTCTCCTTTACGGTTAGGAACAAACCTAACAGACTAGAAGGTGAGGTACAGTATAGACAAAACCATGATATTGTCATATCATTAATTTATATTGTTTACTTTCAGCGAATTTTTGTATATTAAAGGCTGAAAAATCCTGTTAACTATTCTGTATTGTAGAGCAGCTGAGGTCTGAAAGGAGCTACCTTTTGTTAGTGGTCAAGTCAGAGCTGCAAAAGCCAGCTGATTGTGGATAGAAACGAATAGTCACTCAGGTTCTGATACAACATCTGGTGGATATTGTCTAATACGTATTTTTATTTTTCAGCTGTAAAAAATGTGATCCTGTGGAAGTAGAGCTGGATAATCAAATAGTTATGGCCAGCCAAAGCAACATCTGTGATGAAGAGAGTGAGGTCTGCTACACTTATGACAGAAACAAGTGCTACACAAATCGGGTCCCATTTACCTATGGTGGTGTGACCAGGATGGTGGAAACAGCCTTGACCCCGGATTCCTGTTACCCTGACTAACGAAGTCACTGCTGACTGCATAGCTCCTTATCTTAAAAGGCTCTTCATTTCGATGCAGAAAGTTAATATATTTACCACCAGTGAATTTGAAACAATGATTTTTTTTTCTTCATGTAAAACTAACCCCCCCCAATTGAAATAGTAACATTATTATTTTTATTGAAATGACTTTTCAACTGTATTTGAAGTCTCTCATTATCCTTGCCCGAAGGGGTAGATGCCCTTAAGAATATAATTCCTAGCATTTAAAAAGAAACAAGGGGAGAAAATAAAACTCAAAAGAGTAAAAATCAGAAGACATAATTAAATTTCAACTTTCTTTTCTTTTTTTTTGGCATTGCCTTGGAGAGCCAGAGCTTTTGCACCTTCCATACTGTTCTCTTTTTAAAAAGTGTCACTGTGCAGAGAAAATTTATATGTAAACATAGGTCAATTATATGTCTTCACTAGAAAAATAATAATTGGAAAACGTGTTTCCAAAATATTTGTGAAAGTAATTTAAAATGGGATCTCCATTTATGAGACTAATGAGCTGAATGTGACATCATTAAATGCGTATTTGAAAAATATATTTTGACATAGCACAGATTCGATGGCAGATGACACAGACTTTTTTGATAATCAGGGTAGTGTAGGAAATTTCCATTGGAAATCATGTATGTTGTAACTGACTCTGATGAAATATGTATTCCAAAATATGTATTCTCTAGCACAGTTTGAATAATTAAATAGATTCATAAGCATATACCTGTGTGAAATAATTTATTGACAAAAATTGTGGAAACTTTGTTGTATATAAGTTAAAATATAACTTATTACTGATGACAGTGTGTAAGTACGATATAATTATGCATTAATCACTGAATTCATACCTGTACATATTTGAAGTAGCTTCGTCATTTAAACCTAGAATTAAATTAAAAGGCAAGGTCCTTCTTGACAAACATAGTGTTTATCGTGGCACATAAACTTCTTATGGCAGAAAGCCAAGGCCAGTTGACATACATATCCCAGGGTTCTGTGGAAAGTAAATGCTGACTTTGGATTTGAAATAATGGGAGGCTGCTTAGTAAAAGTTTCCTGAAGAGGCATTGTTCTGTTTTCTCTCTCTCTCTTTTTTTTTTTAAACTTTATTTACTTTGACAGAGAGAGCGAGAGCATGTGAGCATGAGTGAGCGAGTGGGGGAGGGGCAGAGTGAGAGGGAGACACAGAATCCCAAGCAGGCTCTGCATTGTCAGCACAGATGCAGGACTCAAACTCGTGAACCATGAGATCATGACCTGAATGGAAACCAAGAGTCAGACGCTTAACCGACTGAACCACCCAGGCAGGTGTCTCTTTTTTTAAATGGTAACAGTAATTTTTAATAACTTCCACTGTGTTTGTACTGATTATTCAGTGTTTTTTTTTGTTTTTTTGTTTTGTTTTGTTTTGCTTTTTTTGGATAGGGCTGGGATACTCTAGGGATCAGTAGGGATCGTAGTTTTGATGTGTTAAAGATACATCATTCTTGACTAATCTTTGATCTAGTGTGTGGTTTTAGCCAAGTCTTTGAATTTTATTTAATTAGTAAACATTTATTAAATATTTATCACGTGCAAGGAACTGTGCTACATTTTTTGGTGATTAAGCTGTGGTAAGTGCCCTCAAAATCGTCACCACCACTCACTCCCTAGACCTCTGCCCCATTGTCATCTCATGAAGTTCACCATGTTTTTTAAAACTGCAAACCCTATTTCTTTATCTTGGTTTATTTCTCCCCATGCACTTATCACCCTCTAGTAGGCTATATAATTTACTTATTTATCACATTTATGGTTTCTTTCCCCCTCTAGAGTATAAGGTCCACAAGGGCAGATATTTTTGTCCAATGATGTATCCCCAGCACCCAGCACATCGCCTGGCACATTGAGGTGCTCAATAAATATTTGTTGAATGAATGAACATGAATACAACTTACTTGAGGAGATAAGACACATGCGTAAATAATGACAATCATCTGACAGAATCTCATGAGGGCAAAGCAATAAGGTCCGAAGCATTATAAGAATTTATGGGCGGCTTCTGGGAAACGTGATCAAAAAAGATGTGACCACCTATTGACCCATAGGCAGGACCTGGGCACTTCGAGGCTTCTCTCTCCGTCCCCTGTCCTTGGAACGTGGGTTCCCCTCGCCTTTCCTTCTCCCAGAGGCTGCTCCAGGTACATCGCCTTGAGATAGTGATGTGGCGTTGAAAACACCTGCATGGCATGCGTGTTTGAGCCCAGGTAAAGCCTCTTTATAAGCTTTTAAGATTTGGTGGGCAGGTGTGGGGATCCATTCATCTTGACAAGCCATGTATGCAAGTTCCCTTTGCTATTGTTAAAATTGCCGCCTACCAACACAGTCTGCTTCTTTCTTTGGTCTCTCCCTGTCCTCTGTGTCAAGAGGCTGGTTTCAGATTATACCAGGAGAGTTCCCAAGAGGCTTGTGAATCCATGTTTCTATCCGCCCCCACCCCGTTGTTTTATTGAGATATAATTGACATATAACACTGTGTACAGCATAATGACTTTACATACGTATCTATCGTGAAATATTACCACAATAAGTTTAGTTAACATCTGTCGCCTCATATAGTTACAAAATTTTTTCCCCCTGTGATGAGAACTTTTAGGGGGACACTGTTTCTGAAGAGGCTCCTCTGTTCTTTTGCCATCTTTGCCTTAGTTTTTCTGCATACCCAACAGAAAAAGTTTTGGTTAGCACGTAGCAGATCCTTGTAAGAAAGATTCCAGCCTTATTCCAGCCCTATTGCCTCATTAAAGGACAGCCGAAATAGAAAACCTAAGAGCAAACATAAGTTCTATAGGTCTTCATTCTTTCAGAAGTTCAGTTAAACTCTAAGACCTTATGTGTTCATAACAGTGTGGCCACTTACCATGTACTAGACACCAATCTAAGTGCTTTATTGAACATTAACCCATTCAGTATAAATCCAGAGTAGCTGCTGGTTCTTAAATGAGTTACTGAAGAAAGATTAAAATTCATTCATACATTTGCTTGTTATCAGGGAAGCACTAGGGAATCAGTGTAGACAAGGCAGCTGTGAAAGGCCACTCTTGGCTCTGCAGCAAGCTTATTTGACTTACGGCTCTAGTTTGTGGGAGAGGTCCATGGGCTGCTTCCACCACATAATGATTGAGGGTGGCAAGGATACTAAGACAGGCTCATTCCTGGGAGGCATAGGACTCCTCTGAGGGGTGACTGACTAGAGGACTCCCCATCAGATTCACTAAACATTTCCTGGCACTGCCCACCTTTAGATACTACCTACCCAACCTTCCTTCCTACCCTCTTTCCTCCACATGGGTCAGTCCCGCATGAGGCTCTGACAGTTGTCCCAGTCTTTTTGGGCTCCCACCCCATCTCCTCTTACAGGTATTTTTCTTAATAAATCTCTTGCACCTTTAATCTCATCTTGGATTCTGCTTCTTCAGGGTCTAAATTAAATAGTGGACAATTATGAGGTATCTGATTTAAGAATGGTGATACTGAGCATTTTTCACACGCCAGGTGATTCACCTATGTCCTCTCATGTAACCTGCACAGTGACTCTTTGGGTGTCACTTTTATATTGTAAACGAGAAAACCTATCCAGTGAGTAATTAAAAATTTGACTGGTTCACTTGATCTAGTAAATGACAAGGAAAACTGAATCACTGCTATAGCCTTAACAAAGGTTATCAGAGGCTCTTGGCAGTCATTTATGCCCACTACATTTCTTACAACTCATGCAGCATTTTGAGGTTAATCAATTCATTGATCTGTCAGAAGTCAGTTATTTTTGAACTTTTTGTCCTTCCTTTTTAATATGAATTAAGTGGACATTTTTATTAAAAAAATTTTTTTTGTTTATTTTTGAGAGAGAGAGAGCACAAGCAGGGGAGGGGCAGAGAGAGGGAGACACAGAATCCGAAGCAGGTTCCAGGCTCTGAGCTGTCAGCACAGAGCCCGATGTGGGGCTCAAACCCATGAACTGTGAGATCACGCCCTGAGCTGAAGTCGGACACCTGACTGAGTCACTCAGGCACCCCTGAATTAAGTGAATATTTTTAAAAGACAGGCATAATGGATATTATTGGTGAGAATGTTTTCCTTTTGTATAGTTCTTGACAAGTTAGCCATTTGCCTAAATGAGCACACTCAGCACCGGTAAAGAAATATTGCGTTAATTAACAGTAAAAGTAATGCTTCTTTGTATCAAGCCCTTAGAGACTAGTAGACCCAAGCCAAGTATTCAGTTTTCACTTTAAGACTATTGTCATTTCTAATTGTTTTATATAACTTGATATTCAAAATGGAGCATAATTACACTTCTGCAATCACAAACATACCACCATATACACGTTCATAACCAGACATACACGGACTCCCTAATCTAGAAGCAGCTGGATAGGAAAATTAACCTTCGATGTACTGCCCAGGTCTTGGCTTTGGGGTGGCAGTGTAGTATAGTGGGTAAACCCATGGCCTGGGTGGAAATACAGACTCTTCTTAGTAACTAAATGGCAGGTCACCAAGGGCAAGTTCACTGAATCTAAGGTTGAAGAATGGGAGTGAACTCTCTTACAGTTTTTTAAAATACAAAAACCCCAATATACATAATATATTTATATTACTTAGTACAGCTGTTGTAGCATTCAGTAACCTTCTGTAAATTGCAGTTGTTTTTGTGTGTTAATTGTTTTTCAGCTTTTCTCTCTGCTCAGGCAACAAATGAGAGAAAAATGTAAATATGTATTGGATCAGTGATTCTCAAACTTTAGCATGCATGAGACTCACCTGGAAAACTCATGGTAACAGATTGCTGGGCCCCACCCCAGAGATTCGGATTAAGTAGTTCTGGGATGCATTAGGAGAAATAGCAAGTCTCAAAACATTCCCAGGTGCAGCTACAGTTGGGGAATTGCTCGAGACCCTACAACTTTAGCATTCTAATCCTCCGTTGCCCCCTGGTGGTTGATTTATGAAGTACAACGCATATGCATTTTAACACACCTTTCATTTAATACTCGTAACTGCCCTATGAAATAAATACTATCTTCATTTTACAAATGACAAAACTGAGATACAAAGAGATGAAATAATCTTTTTAAGATTTTACAAATAGTATATGGATAACCTATAATTGGATCCAAGACTCTCAGACTCCAAAGCCAATGCTCTGACATAGTATGTTATCCTGTCTAAAATACATTTTCAGACCATTTCCCTCAGTAATTCCACTTCTGAGGAAATAATAAAAAATATGGACAAAGAGGAATAAAGATATTTATCACAGCATTATTTATGATAGTGAAAATTTGTAAGAAACTTTAGTATCAAAGGGAATATAGTATAGGTATATTTCTGAATATTTCACAGACGATGAGAGTGAAGCTTTAAGTATTTTTAATTGTGTGTAAATTGCTTATAAAACGTGAAGAGGAAAGTGTAGGATATTTCACAAAAGAATTATTTTAAGACTTCCTTCCTTCATACACACACATAGAAGAAAATAGGAGGAAATATTTACATTAGATGTTAGGATTATGTGTTACTTTTATTTGTTACATTTTACTTTTCATTATTTGCCGAATATTCAGTAACAAGTGTGTATCTTGTAATTAGAAAAATATTAATCATTATGAATTTTTATTTTTAATCAATTATATTAAAATTTGGGAAATTCTGGCCTTGTATTCATTTATAAAATATATTTAAAGAAAAAGTGATATGGGGCGCCTGGGTGGCGCAGTCGGTTAAGCGTCCGACTTCAGCCAGGTCACGATCTCGCGGTCCGTGAGTTCGAGCCCCGCGTCAGGCTCTGGGCTGATGGCTCAGAGCCTGGAGCCTGTTTCCGATTCTGTGTCTCCCTCTCTCTCTGCCCCTCCCCGTTCATGCTCTGTCTCTCTCTGTCCCCAAAATAAATAAACATTGAAAAAAAAATAAAAAAATAAAGAAAAAGTGATGTTTATTTAGCATCCATTCTGTGCTCAGCACAGTGCCAGTTGTTATAAGGGCCTCGCTTCTTAGGAGTTTTTTTCCCCGTGTATAGGCAGAACGAACACAGGAAAAAACACATGATACAAAACAATGTGTGATTAAGGGGCGCCTGGGTGGCGCAGTCGGTTGGGCATCTGACTTCAGCTTAGGTCATGATTTCATGGTTTGTGAGTTCGAGCCCTGCATCGGGCTCTGTGCTGACACCTCAGACCCTGGAGCCTACTTCGGATTCTGTGTCTCCCTCTCTCTGTGCTCCTCCCCCACTCACACTCTGTCTCTGTGTCTATCTCTCTCTCTCTCAAAAATAAAGATTAAAAAAAAATTAAAACAAAACAAAACAATGTGTGATTAAATATAAAAGATAATGTGCCATGAGCCCTGAGGGAAGTTGGGGGTGTTAAGGCTGGGGTAGTCTTGAAGGAGATAATAATGAAATAGAATGGAAGTAGAACTTTCTAGAAGTACATGAGTCGTAAAGAGAGAGGGAGAAAGAAATATGATATAAAATTAGGATTGGGCTGCTCCTCTTTCTCTTTGTGTTCTCTAATCCAATTGCATGCTTCATTTATGCATATCGCCTCAAATTGGTGATATTCAGTGGTCAAGACCTTTCTGTTCCTACCCTGGTGAGTGTGCAGTTGCCCCTTATTTACAGGCAAATAGCCTAGCACTTCGCCACTCCAACTTTGGTCTACCAACTGGCTGATTCATCTTCATGTGGAGGCATGTTCATAATACAGAATCACAGGTCGCGCTCCAGATGATGAGATTAAAATCTGCATTTTAACAAGATTCAGGTGTGCATTAAAACTTGAACAATGCTGGTATAGAATGCAACTTTGCCAGAAAGAGCCTGAATCCTAGGCTGGGGAGACAACTGGCAGCATGGTTTTATAGCCAAGGGACTGACAAGGTCCTAACCAAATAAAATTTCCTACCACTATCCTATTATCCTTCTGTAACTAGGCCATGATTAGATTCACTCTTTTTTTTTTTAATTTTTTTTAACGTTTATTTATTTTTGAGACAGAGAGAGACAGAGCATGAATGGGGGAGGGTCAGAGAGAGAGGGAGACACAGAATCCAAAACAGGCTCCAGGCTCTGAGCGGTCAGCACAGAGCCCGACGCGGGGCTCGAACTCACGGACCGCGAGATCATGACCTGAGCTGAACTCGGACCCTTAACCGACTGAGCCACCCAGGCGCCCCTAGATTCACTCTTTAAGGGCATGCTGGAGGATTTGGGAGGACTACATATTGGTCAACACTTGGGAAGGAATCTTTTTGCCAAGTTAACAACGGCCAATACCTGCCTTCTGTAGTGCAGAAGGAATGAGGCATGGTTATTTGGATAAGCTCAGAGGAAATGACTGTCCAAGTTCTGCTGAAGCACAGAAATGGAGGCAGATGAAATGGGGCAATACAACAGCAGAGGACCTTGCCTGAGGAGGTGATGGGGGCATTGAGGGCAGCTTCATCAATTTCACAATTTTATCTGTGTTGATTACAGCTCCATGGCCTCCTTCTCCATTTGAAGAATTTTCCTCCGCCAGCATGGAATTTTATTTGTTACTAGCTGAATCTTGATTCTGGCTATGAATTTAAAGTAAGAGAAAAGGTCCAGTGGCTGATATTATTGGGTTAGGGCTGAGGTACAGAGACAAGGAAGAACAGGTGGCCAAAACCAAAAGCTATATTCCGTTGTGAGATGGTGATGACCTGTTTTCCATCAGGTGTAGTTTTCTTCTGAGTTTTAATTGGGCAGTGGGCCTGAGTCACAGTGAAATCTTTGAGGTTTTGTGAAGGAGGGACAGAGATGTTGATTTTAAGTCCCACATTTCTAGTTCCCCTTTTGGTTTTTAGAAACAAAGTTTGGTTTCCTGAGGGCAAGATGGATCTTCTTTAGGGTGTTTAGGGTCATGACTGAAGGAGAGCGGGGTAAGCAAAGGCAGAGATATGGCAAAGCAAGCAATGAAAGTAACTCAAAGGTCATGTATTGTGAATTTTCTTTAAAAAACCTACAAAGTTAAGACTCTGGTATGAGTGACTAAAGTAAAACTCGTTCAGGGGACCCGAAACCCAGTGGAAGAAGCTCCATGATAATGCCTACCAGGCTCAGTTTTCAGAGGTACCTGTACACACATTTCATTATCCTACTTTTCTTCCTACTTAAAATTAACAAATGTAAGATTTCCCCCAGCCAACTGGATATATGGCCAATATCTAGACAGATGTATTGTAGGCTGTGAGACAGAAAAGTTTAGAAAGCAGGTGTGTGTTAGTTTTGTTGGATTGTCTTCTGTGTTTGTTATCCTTAGGTATTATTTTCTTGTTCTTTTTTTAACTTTATTGACTAAAAACACTACCAGGATATATCCAGTCATTTTAGAACCAGTGGATGACAGCCTCTAGACATAGGAACTCACTATAGAAGTGGGGCTGTAGTGGTAGGGTATGAGTGCTAGAGGAAGGGCGGATCACTATCAGAGCCTTCCATATTCAGTGTGGGCACCTTAACCATAGAGCTGACTTTGAAAGCTGATTAATAACTTACCGATGGCACACAGGATAATCAGTTTACTGTGAGAAACTCAGGCCTGGTTTTCGGTCAGTACAAGGATACTTGAGCTGATGAGCTAGAGTGATGTTCGATAGGGACATCCCCCCTGTCCCACCTTTTTTTTTTTTTCCACTCTATATTCTCAGATTCAATAGATATTTTTGTCCCACTGTGCTTTTACATTTCACATTATGGAAATCTTAGATGATAATTTAAGCTATAGCACCTCAAGGATGAAGATGTGTCAACGTATCTGCCAAAACAAATATATGATTCATATATTTTATAAAATATTCAAGTGAATGCATATTTTAAATGAAAGTATTCATATCTAGATTAAAAATCATGTGGAAAGAAAGTGAAACAAGACTGTAGCTTTATTTTAATGAGGATAATTCTTAAGAGACAGTTTTATATAGAAAAAGTTAATGATTTTTCAGTATGTGATTAAAATATAAAAGTGTGGGTGGTGGGTTTTAGCAACTAGTGGATGGCTTGCATAATCTACCTCTAAGACCCCTTCTAATCCTGAGATTCTATGTTGCTGAGTATATAAAGCTACAGAGTATGACGTGGCTAATTCGGTATCCCGTATGGTTTGCCCACAGGAAAAGCACACAACAGGATTTTCATGGGAGCTTTGAAAGCCCTTTTAAAAATGGTCAATCAATAAATATTTATTGATTATCTACTATGTGCAAGACACTGTGCTAAGAACTTCAGAAGACTCAAAGCACAAGATTCCTTTCCTCTTGAAATTTTCAACATTGTATATTCTCAAATTTCTGAGATCTTCTTATGAAATCTGTCCCAGGAAATCTTCTCCTAAGAAACTCCTTAGAGTTGGAAGTAACTTTCTAGATAATTCTGAGAATTCTCCCCCTCTAAGAAGGAATAGACAGATAGTAGGCCAAAATGCTGTTATTAAAAAACAAAACAAAATACCTAGATATATATTCTAAGCAAGGAAATACAGAGATATCTACTTTAAAAATAATTTACACCATTTAATCAGGATACAAAGAAAATATGTCTGCAAATAATTCTGCTAGGACATGAAGAATAAGTCTTTACATTGGTAGTAGCATACACTGGTAGAATCATTTATATTATGCTGTTAAGGAAAACTGACCATTGGATGTTTCTCTTATTTGGTTAGGATGGTGTTTCCTAAAATGTACTCTCCAAATCCTGCAGAGTATGCATTGGTGATGGGGTATGGCAAGTCCTACACTTTGTTTTAGTTTATGGATTAATTTTGAGAGAGAGAGAGAGAGCGAGAGAGAGTGCGAGCAAGCAGGGGAGGGAGGGAGGGGGAGAGAGAGAGAGAGAGAGAGAGAGAGAGAGAGAGAGAGAGGGAGAGAATCCCAAGCAAACTCTGCACTGTCAGTACAAAGCCCCACGTGGGGCACAAAATCACGAACTGTGAGATCATGACCTGAGCAGAAATCAAGAGTCAGATGCTTAACCAACTGAACCACCCAGTTACCCCAAGTCCCACACTTTGTATCTGGGTGCTCAGTCCCAGAGTTGCAGTCTTTCCCTCCCCACATTCCTAAGCCTTGTCTCCAGGCCTCTAGTTCTAGGTAACTAGCATGTCTTCCCCACACTTCTTGAATGTCTTCCTCTGGCTAAGCTGTATCTACCTGGTAAAGGCCATAAAAAAATTAAAAACGAGAGTAGGTACCAGTGTCTCCTATTTCTGAAATATATTCTACAATGATGGTTAGCCTGGGTCAAAAAGATGAAGGTAGGATTTGGAGAGTGGATACAAAAAGGAACAGAGATATGTGGTCTTAAGATATGAAAATGGGGTAGCAGTGAAAAAGATAAATATAAAATTCAGAGAAGAAAAGGATTGGTTGACAAGCGACCCATTAGGAGAGAGAACAGAAAGGTGGGAAGAGGCAAAAACATAATGAAAAAGGTAGACATAAAGACTAGTGAGGGTTGAAGATTGCTTAGTATGTAAGATGTGACATAAAGTGGGAAAGATAGGGAAGACAAAAATAGGAAGCAAAATACAGAACAGTTGACAGAAAAAAAAAGACAGAAGGAAGAGAGGAAATGATCAAGAGAGAAGTAGTAGAAGAAAAAAGGTGTCAAAAGAATATTAACTAGGGCAAAAAAAAAAAAACTGAGAAAGACCAACACAAGAAAAAAGTGTACAATCATTTGGATTATACTGATGTATAGATCTCCATACATAAAATGGAAATTTCATCTGCCTTTCTGTCTTGCAAAACCAGAGAATTTTGCAAGTATGGAACTTTGAGAGAAAAGGGAAGATTCAGCAAACAAAGGGAAATTGACCCAGACAAGTGGCTTCCACATTTCAAGGATGAAGGTCATAGCCTTTCTGCTGCTTTTTAAGGTCTGTGCTAATTAGTGACAGTACTGAATCTATCAACCCCCAAGGGCCCAATCTCACCAGCATCACCTGGGCCACTACTCCTATTTTTGGAATGGGGAAAAACTTAAGGATAACCAAGAGGGTTGGGAGAGAAAGTTGGGAAACCACTGTAGAATATCAGATATAGAATATCAGGTATTTTTCTTCCCCAAAGAATGCTTGGTTGGGATAATCCCTAGGCCTGAAGTAGTAAGCAGTCTTGCACATGGTCCTGTGGATTGGTCTCTATTTGAAGGGAATCAAATGAAATGTGTTCATCTGCATTAAGTGGGTCAACATTTATACTCTGAAACTGTGCCCCAGTAGCTAACCTAGACAATGAGTTAGGACTTTCAGTAGGCGTAATCGGATCTTCATCAAATGGGCCTTGCCTTCCAATGCCAGATGGAGTTCCAGTGCTGGAGGAATGATACTTTGCCAATTTGGAGCCAAAGCATGGTAACTGCAGGATGCTTGATGGTCTTTGTTGCTGCCTTTCACCCTCATTTCCTTGTACTTCACTTTGGATTCCTTCTGGATTAGGGGCTTCTTCAGGTGTACCCATAACAAGCTGCTCAGGAGTAAGGTCAACAGTTCTTTCACTGAGCTGGTTGCCTTCAAATATTTGTTCTAAAACATTGTCCCCATCTCCTCCAAGATCACTTTTGAGGCAAGGCATATTCTTTGATTGAAGGGAACTGGCTTCAGGAAAGGGCATAATTCCCCTTTGGCTCAGCTGATTCTTCATGGAACATGGTGTGTTCCTCCTCAGGGTGGACACATCATCTCTAAAAGGACTTGGGTTTTCACTTTCTCCAGGCAGTCTTTTCTCTGAGCTGTTTCTTTGGCCAGGTAGGTTGCTTGGAGGGGAGATGGTGTGTCTTGCATGTTTAGTATGACTATCTTCTGTATACGGAGGACTGGTGTCTTGGTTCTCCCCTGGTGCAAGACCAAAGGATGGAGTGTAGTCCTGTAGAGCAAGTGGATCTTCTTTGTGTCCTGTGGAGCTGCCAGCACAGCAAGGGCCTCTCTGGCTTAGATGAAATACATGCGCTTCTTTTTGACCTGATGGGTAACTTGGAGGAATTAAGTCTGGGAAAGCCAACTGTTCTCTCTCTGGTGAATTTATCCTAGTAATGTGCATGCCATAATTCAAATTCTCACTTTCATGCCATGTTGGACTTTTCTGAAGCCCAGCTGGGGAATTGCTAGGATAAGGCTGGTTCTCTTTCTCATGTGGTGGACTAGGGGGAGCTTTGTGTAAAGTTGTTGGTCGATCCCAGAAGTTTCTGTTAAAATATGGTCTTCTTTCTTTCTGCCCTTGGGCTTGAATCTCATGGTCCCAGGAGTTCCAAGAGGGGAACAGAGTGCTTTCTTCCTGTCCAACAGCATTATTAGCATAATAGCCCCTGCTCTCCACAGGTGGTGGTGCACTGGGAGCTGTATTATATGATGGAAAATTCTCATCTTGGTTCCAGGGATAAAATTCACCATAAGGGAAATCCTCCCTGGGTTTCGATGGATTATCTAAGGAATAGGGAAGGTATTCTTTCCGTTGATTTGAGGTATATTGCTCGCCTTCATAGTGCCTAACTGTTGGCCCTTCTTTAAAGCTTGGCTCCTCCATACCCCATCTACTTTGTCCTGGAAAAGTTTCATCTCCAGTTGCATCAATTGGGTCCTCTTCATTATAAGGGACTGTTTCTTTCAGGTCTGGAGTATTCATGGGGTACAGTGAATTTTTGGGTTGCCCCATAGTATTGGGAGAATCATCTCTCTCATCCCATGTATTGCTTCTAAGGTATGGTGAGTTTTCCCTGGGATTATAAGAGTTATAGTCAGGGTAGTAAACACCTCCCCTTGAGCCATGGGAAGGATGAAGTAAGTGTTCTTCCTGCATCCCGGGATCTTCCTTAATAGGTGGAGAGATTCCTTGATGATTCCAAATATTTCTTCCAGCAGGAAAATGTTCTCTTGCAGTGGAAGGGATTTCCTCAGGGTATACACGTTGATATGTACTGTGCTTTAATTCTGGTCGATTAGTTTCTGATTCATAAGGGATTCTTCTTGGCTCCAAAATAATCCCTTTGGGCAAATTCTGGCTTTGGGTTTGTCCATCAGAATTTGGGGCTCTTTTGGACTCTCCTCTTGGGTAATAAGAGTTTTCATGTTGACCAACAGAATTAAAATTTGGGACTAGCATGTTACTCTCAGGATGAGGCAGTTTATAGTTTGATTTATTAACTCCATAATCTTGAGAGTTTCTCCAGGGGCCAGATGGATCTCTTGTAGGAATGACTATTCTTTCTTTTGGACCTACTGGTTTCTCTGCTGGATTTTGGATTTTTTCATTGCGGACAACAGTACCATGTTTGGGACCCAGAGGAGCAACGTTGGTTCCCATAGGGTGTTTATTTGGTCCCTGAGGCTTTCTTCTGACATTTCCTGGATTTCCTGCATGAGTGGGAGAATTGCCTCTTGCAGTAGAAGCATAAGCTTTGCGATAAATTGGATTTCCTGAACGAAATGCTTGTTTGCCTTCCAAAGCAAAGGAGTTCCACCGAGGACCCCTTTGGACCTGTTGATTTCTGTAAAAAGGCCCATTCTGTCTACGCCCCATGATAGTACCAGTGGGACGCCATTGTCTTCCTGCAGGAAAATTTCGGATGTTAGGATTTGGATAGTTTTCATAAATATTTGGCTGACTTGGTCCCCATGAGATTTGAGTTCTTGGTACTCCCTGGCCTGAAACATTAACTGTAGGGGGTGAGATAACCCCGTTTTGAGCTGTAGGATTACTCACAGTGTTTGGGCCATGGCCACTGTTTCCTGTTGGGCTGGTGTCATTTCCGCCCTGATTCCCTCCAGGTGCATTTGGTTGAGTAGAATTAGTCTCAGGACCTGTTGAATTACCCGAGGGTTCAGTGGCTGGACTCTCTGCTTTAGGAGGATCTTTTTCTTTGGGTTTTTCAAAATCTTGTTCAAACATCTCTTCTGAATAATAAGGAGGACGGCCCCCAAATCCCTGATATCCAAAATATCCAAAATAAGGATTCTGTAGGGAAGAAGATGGAAATTGTTAATTACTATTTGTTTTGCACCATGGTGTTGCTTGGAATTTTTTTAATGTGATAGGGAAATGAGCCACATGCTTCTTTTAAAACCATTGACTATGCTTCCTTTCTTGAAAGTTAATTCCTCCTTGGTTTCCATGACCCAACTCCCTTCCAGTTTTCTCTTCTGGTACTCTAACTTTCTGACTCACTTCTTAGTTTTGTCTTCCTAGTCCTGACCCCTAAATCTGAGGGGTGTTTTTTTTTTTTAAAGGATTCCACTTTCTGTCCTTCTAATTCTTCTGTTCTCATTTTACACACCTGCCTTGAGTAATCTATTGCAGGCCAATTTTTTTCAATGCAGATATATATCAGTGACTCCCAAAGCCATAAGTCTGGCCCATGACACTGTGTCCTGAGGCTGAAACAGCAAGACTGGGTCACTAAAGATCTCATTGGGCACCTCCAACTGAATGTACCCAGAATTGGACCTATCTGCCCCCAAACTTCCTTCTCCAACTTTCTATATATCTAAGCAACATTCACCACTATCTACCCAGTTTCCCAGGTTTCTACTCTCCTCTATTTCCCCCAGCCAATTAATAACCAAGTCCTATAAAATCTGAACTTTCATCCTGTCCCCTCTTTTTTTATCCCCAGTACTCTTGAACTGCTGCAATAGTTTTCTTACTGGTTACTCTGAGTGTAATTGTACTTTCCTCTCCATTGCTATCAGAACAGTAGAGGTTGGGGGAACCTTCTGTCACTTTCCTCTTTTTAAAAAAAATTTTTTTTAATGTTTATTTATTTTTGAGAGAGAGAGAGAGGGAGAGAGAGAGAGAGAGAGAGAGAGAGAGAGAGAGAGAGAGAGAGAATGAACAGGGGAGGGGCAGAAGGAGAGGGAGACACAGAACTTGAAGCAGGCTCCAAGCTCTGCGCTGTCAGCACAGAGCCGGAGGTGGGGCTTTAACTCACAAGCCGTGAGATCATCACCTGAACAGGAGTCAGATGCTTAACTGATTGAGCCACCCAGGCACCCCATGTCACTTTCCTCTTTAAATATTATTTAAAGTTGCCCTTACCTTACAGGAGAAACTCTAAATCCCATACCACAACATACAAAGCAGCACAGCATGGTCTAAAGAGTGGAGCTGTAGGCAGATATGGGTTAAGATCCCTGTTTCATCACTATTAATAGTATGATCCTGGGCTAACCTCAGTTTATTATAACTTTGGTTATTTGTGAACTCAAGGTAATAAAATAATATCTGTCTTATAAGTTGCCATGAGGGTCAAAAGAGATAAATATGTACAGCTCAGTGCCTGGCACTTAGTAAGAACCTAACAAATGTTGTACATTATATAACACCACCACCACCACCAATAATAATTTTTTATAATCATCTGGCCCATAATTATTACATCCAGCCTCATTTCCTCCCCCTTGTACTTTGTGCAGGTGCAAATCACAACTACTACTGCAGCTGTTCACAATGGAATCTAAATGTCTCTCTACAGATGAATGGAAAAGGCAAAAAGTGGGCGAAATTGAACAGTAATTTATCTTCTTTGGGCTTCAATTTATTTGTATAATGAAGGAGTTAGATGATTACTTAATTCCCTTCTAGGAATAACTTTCTAGAATGTATTTACTTCCTTCTCTTAGTTGCCCCATCACTGTCTAGAGTCCAGTACCAACCTGGAGCAAAGGTTATTAGGTTAGCCTTTTTAGAGAGAGAAAAAGTGAGAAAAAGGGATGGGGAGAGAGAGGAAGGACAAAGGAGGGAGAGAGGGAGGGACAGGGGTCAGTACCTATAGAGGAGAAATGATGTATCACATTTATATTTGTTACTGGATGTTTTTCTTATATCATGGTCACTTGAGCTACAAATTCATGTGTTGAAATTTAACATTTTGAATAGATAGGAATTAAAAATCAGAGACTAATGGGGAGAAGGTAGCTTTACTTGTACTCACCCCGCCTTCTTCATTGCTGACTGGTGGACGTCCGAAACCTGGTGGTACCCTCTGAAAGGTAAACACCACAATGAATGCAAGAGGAAACCACGTTCTATGCTACCATTTGTTTGTAAGACTCAGGGTGTCTTAAAAGAGTTCGAGTCAGTGACTGGGTGTTAGCATTATTAGTTTTTAGCTTTTGAGTCATTATCTCTCACAATCTACTATTAATTATAATTACAATCCATCAGTGAATACTGGTAAATACAAAGGTTTCAGCTGAATTCTAGATTATCTTATTCAAAATACCATGTATGGCTGTGTATCCTAGCAGTCACCCCATCCCATGGGCTCCAACACATAGACACACACAGACACAGACACACACACACACAGACACAGACACACACACACACACACACACACACACACACACACACACACAGTGTGATTTGAGTGTTATTAGGATCCAAACATCCATATTAGAACATGTAATAATGGAGATCAAATAATGACGCTATTTTCAGAGAGTCTATGTCACATTTAGGATGACAAACCGCCAATTCTCCTGGATTATTACAATAACTTTTTTATTTGACCAAGGTTTATTTTCCTAATCAAACTTGGAGGCTGAATGTTTGATCAGGGGAGAGAGTTCAGGAAATCAGTCCAACTCCTGCAGACCTTCAGGAAGTCCTATGTGGATGATGTAATAGTTCAGCATGAGAATTACACTTATCTGTTTTTTAAATCTTCACCTGGTACTGCCTTAGTTTCTTTAGTTCAGTATGGCCAGTGAAAGGAAGACACTCTTTTAAGGAAAAAAAGTAAGGAACTCTTATTCCTTGAAATGAATTGTTCCTTATTGATAAGAAGGTGTCTTGATTATAGAATGATAGACCAAAGAAACCAAAAAACAAAAAAACCCGACAACAACAATGCCACAGCTGAATAAAAAGTCATCAAATATTTGTTGTTTCTGGTATTTTAATAGCAACTGGCCTTTAAACTTTTCTTTAGGTCAAATAGTTTATTTTGTGATTTATATTTTTAATGCCTGTGATGCAATTTCAATAGTTTTATTTTAATGATTTTAAACTTTAAAGGATTCTCATAAATGTTATTTTGCAATATTCTTTATAATGAGGTATCTGTGGCAAGAAATAATAAATGATAGAAAGACCTTAGTCTAAGCAGAGCGATTCTTATGATTTGCAAACTCCATTTTGTCTCAATTTCCCCTTTACATTAAATGAAGATAATTTTTGTGCTTTCTAATCTCTTAGGGAAGTGGGGGAATAGTAGCGAAATAGTGCAATCCTTTAAAATTAATTCATTGACTAAGTTATTAGTAGTTGTTTGGTGATTGTTCATGTCTCCAATTTGTCTGAGTAAAATATTCTTAAAATTTTTTTTCCCTACATGATTAATGATGTGATGATTTTTTTTTCATACTCTCTACTGACTGGCATACGGATTCCATTTAGAGAGTATGAACTCAAATTAGTTTGAGATATGACCTGTTAATATTATTTTTCACTTCTAGTATAAAGAAAAAACTCACATGTGGAACTTGCCATGGTGGCTGTTGATAGAGAAATAGCCCATTGCCAAATGGTGGGAATGCCTGAAGAGAAAGAAAGAACCATAGTGATGTGGAAGTGAGAAAGATAAATGGAAAATGAAACAAACCTATTAAATACAATTTTTTGAAACTTGAGAGTCTGCATCTCCCTTTGCATTAAACTGCAATTTTCTATTTTTAGGGCTGAGATGATGATAATGATAATAATAATAGCAATTAGTATTAGTGAACACTTATGTTCTAGGTACTGTACTGAGCATTTTGTAGTGGTAAACTTATTTAATCCTCATATAAACCTAGAAGACATGTACTGAAGACATTATTTCCTTTTCACTGAAGATTCTGAGGTTCAGAGAAGTTAAGTCACTTGCCCAAAATCTCTCAGTTGGTAAATGGTCTAGGAGTGTCTTTTCATTTAATTTTGTGTTCTCTTATCTGTAATAGTGTCTGATAAAAAATAAATAGTGTCTGTTAATCGACTAAGAGACAGCATTTTGGAAGCTCCACATTGGATGATATCTTGAGAAACCATTTGCACATCTTCTTGCTTTAAGTCAGGATTATTTATGCCACCCAGAAGTACCGGAAGCAGTGCTACCTTTCAGGGCACTATTTGAGATCACCAAAGCATAGATCTGGAAGAGACTTAGAAATTGTTTCTTTACTCATGGGGAGCCTGTAGCCCAGAAAGGTAAAGTGACTGCTCAAGATCACACAAGTAATAAGGGCTGGGGATAGAACTCGAATCTCTGTTCCCTGATTCTTCTGTTAGTGCTCATGTTACAATACCATGCTGCCTCTGCATGGTAAATAAAAATAAAAAGAGCTTCTTTAAAGCAACAGTATTTTGGTAATTTTTTTTAAAGATTTAAAACAATTTTTTTGGTATCTATCTATCTGTCTATAGATATATACATATGTTGGTAATTTTTAATCAAACAAAGGCTGGGGTAACTTGGCAGACAATTTTGGATAGGCAGTGGAGCATCATGTTAGAAGAAAGTGGCAAAACTGAAGATTCTATTTCATACATAGCAGTATGTGTCTTGAGCAACATTGGAGAAAGTGTGTATGTGGGGATGGTATGGCTCTCCAAATCCCTCTGAGCCCATTTGTTGACTCTGGTTTGGAATTTTGCTGGGCAAGCCTCACCTGAGGTGGCTGGGCTTCCTCTTCTGGCTGTGCTGGGGTAGGTGATGGCTGCTTTAAAGGCCGCTTTGGTGGTGGCTTTTTTGGTTGAGGCTGGTTGGTTTTCTGGGTCTCTGGGGCTTGATCAGTTTTGCTCTTTTGGCGTTTGGGTGCTGAAGGAGATGAGGGTTTCTGTGGGCGCCCCGTGTTTGGTGGTGGTTGAGGCCACATGGGCATCTGATACTGGGGGAAGAGCTGAGGCAGACCATTCCCATACAAGGGGCCCAGTTGTGCCATCTGTGAGGGTAGCAAATAACAGTAAAACCATAGGAGGGCTGAGATTCCAGCTTTCCTCAGCCTGTAATGTCACTCTCTAAAACTCAGGCAAAATCTCAAAAATTCTATGAAACTTAACAATGGAAGCCTCAAGATCTTTAGTATTTCTTTAAATATTGTCTTACAGAAATTAATTTCAGTCTTCTAGAAAACTAACAAAACAAACAAAGCAAAAGACAGAACTGGTGAGAAATTTAAGTTTAAGAATTTGGCTGATAATTTTCTAACTCTGAAGTGCTGACTCCCATAAGAAGTCATATAATTGATTACAGAGGACTTGGTGTCAGATTCAAAACTGTCACTTGTTACAGGCTGGAAAAGGAGAAAAAGCAAAAAGAAGATAAATGAAGTAAGAATGACAAACAGAAAAAAAAAAAAACCAACAAGGAACGAGAGAGGAGAATACAAATTCTCTGTTGTGTAAACATCCTTATGTGTACTTATGGTTTTTGGTTACTGGTGAATTTTCATTAATTCCATTTTCATGATCAGAGTCTCCACAATTTCAAGGTTGGAAGGGAAGCAAAGGTGGTCATGATCTGAAGAAACTAATATATGAATTGACCTCCTACAATGTCAGTTCCCATTCAAACATTGTTGCTTTGGTTTAACACCAGAGCTAAACACAGTAAAACCAAGAGTCAGAGTTTAAAAGAGTTGTGCCAATCAGTAGTTGAAAATTGACAATGATGATGATTATAGGTGAGAAGCTTTTAAAGAGAATGACTTGAATAAAGGATTAAGAGAAAATTGATTTTGAAGAGAAAATTGAATTGAAGTCCTTGATTTTTCCTCCCAATGGATCATCACAAAAGTCAACAGTGAAATATAGTATGGTAGTCATACAACTTTGTCAGAAAAATTATGCTAAAAGATCCAGCTGATACGTGATTTATTTTTAGTTGGTTCTAAGAATTAGCACTAGTGGTAAGTATAATTGAAATTTATTTAGATAAGATAAAAACTTATTTCATAAATTTAGTGTTATCTTTCAAGATAATCCAAATAAAATTTACCTCCCCACACACCTGGAGTATTTTTTGTCCTTATTATTTGTGAATACATGTTGTGTGATCTTTCCCCAGAACCAATTTCTCTTGGATACAAAGAATGTTGGTAATTAATAAATGATTTTTTTTTACATGAGAGAATAACAGTAATGAATAAGAAGAAAATCTGGGGTAAGGAGACAGGCAAAATGATTTTTCCCCCTTAAAACTCTTATAATGATTATATTGTAATTAAAGCATGTGGATAGCTGTTGGTATCTTTATTAGCTATGACAAAACTTATAATGTAATTATCCGTATATAAAGAAGAAATTATCAGAAATAACACAAAGCAGAACTTACATGTGGGGAGTTCATGAAGTTGAACTGACCATATCGCATCATCTGTGACCAAAGGAATCCATTAATGTGATACAAAGTGAAAACATTTTATTATTTAACCAATCTACAAATCACCAGAAATAAGCTGAATTTCTGATTTTAATGTACAACAGTCATACCTTTTACTATTTATGCATGAATTTAAAATAAGTATGCAATTAAAAAACCCATGTCACTAATTTTTAAGTCAGGATTTTATTTTGAGAAGAATCAATATAGAATAATAGAGAATAAAAATCTTGTCTATTCTGACGTTTTTGAATGTTCTACTCAACTTTTGGAATTCGGGACTTGAGAATATAATTCTATGAAAAAGATGATTCTCCTTTCTGATGTATGTTGAATTTGGCTAATGATTTTGGCTATAAATCATGTCGAAGATATTATATGCCTATGTGTCTACCTTCTAAAAACGCTTGGTACAAATATCTACCTTTGCTAGCTTGAAAACTTAGCAGAGAAGCCAACATTAGCTATTCCTGAACGGAAATTAACATTTACCTTGGCAAGGAATAATGAAGTACATAGGTAGTATGGAGCTGACGAAATTACTACTTTGCCTTGATTTGAGAGTTTAAGTCTTTCAAATTTTCCCTTTCCCTCCCTCCAACCTTTTCTCAAGAAATTTTATACATCAAAAAGTTTTCCCTTTTTTAATGGACTCTCAGGACAGGGCTTACAAAAACTTCTCCCCAGAGACTGAATATACATACCTCCTCACTTTTACTGCTAAATCCAGGCATTCGGGGCATTTGCATCTGGAAGTGAAAGAATATTGGTGACAAATTCAGAACATAAGTTGAAATAAACCCAATAATTATCTCCCAGCTATTTAACAACAGAACACAAAAGGACAAGTCCTAAAAAACTCAATACTCACTGGCATAGCAATAGAATTACCAAGCAGACCTAGAAAAACCAGGAGAATCTTCATTTTTCCACTTGGTACCTGGAATACAAAACTGGATTTTATTTTTGGAATATGAAATAATTTCACTGGCGGCATTCTGCCCAGCTCTGTCAAGGAGAGCGTAGAAACAGACCACGCTGGGGGCCTCTGCCGCCATTTTTACTTTACGTTAAGAAACTACTAGTTATTACCTTATACTGTTCTAAACTGTGAAAAGGATCTGATTTAAAAGGAAAGATAGAAGCGCGCGAGACAGAGAGAGGGAGGGAGAAGATTGATCCTTGAGAAGATGGGAGATGGTTTATAGCACTGGAATATGGACGTTAGAAGTTAGTTTACCTGAAATATATAAATATTGCTGATTTTGAGTTCTTGTTGCTAGGCTGGTTTAGAATGGCATAGTAATGTCTGATTATAATCACCATTCAGAATAATCTCAGTTTCAGTGAAGGTGCAATCCAAAATCAGTACTGTTAGCTACTTTCTAAGATGCCATAGACAACATTCCATTATGTAGAGGCTAATTAAATAAGCTGGAATATTCCAGAATCCTACTCTTTTCTTCTTTCCTCTATTGTTTCTATTATTATTATTATTATTATTATTATTGCTTTTTAAAAAATTATTTTATCTTTTAAAAATTCACTTCTGCTCAAGGGCTGGTCAGAGAAATAGAAAAATACAGGCAAAGATATTTTTATCTCTTTGTTAGACACTTTGATTGAACATATAGAGGAAAAGATTGAAGTTATAGACGTATGTGTGAAGTTTGAGAATGTTTTCATGGATTTCATTTATCCCGCTCCAGTTAATTATGCAAGCCTTGTATAATTAAGACTTGTAGTTACAACTTTGAACAATTTTTTTTTCTGAAACATTTACTTGTGTAATTTTTTAAGAAAACTCTGCCCTATTTGCATGTACAATAGAGGAAAATGAAGGTTTTAATCAGAATGATTGATTTCTTGGTACATCGGATACAGCACAATTCCTAGCATAGTAACCAGCACATAGATACCAGTAGTTGCTCAGTCTTTTCATTCCTCTTTCCTTTTTCTGGGCATGAAATGTGCATAGAAGTATTTTGAGCCAATGCTCACCCTTCTGTTTGCTTCCCATAGGAGCAATATAATTAAAGGACACTTCAGCATTTTCCTAAATTATAGGTGCAATCAATAACCTTTTACATATCAGAGAAATTGGGAGAGTTCAGTTAAACAAAGGAAGCAGTAACATGTAAATGTCTTTACTGCTAATTAAGGATTTTCAGAATCATGACATTGTAGAGAATTAAAAATAACAACTGAAACTATTGTCTTCAGCACAGGCTGAAAACATGAGGAAGCTAATAAAGAGGATATTGGTGAATGCTTTCCTTTCTCAATCTACTTTCTAAGATCATGGCCCAAGATTTTGGGGGCAGTTGGATGTTTAATTTCTCTCTTACTTAACCATCCGTTTAATCTCTGTAGTAGCTGTCACTGAGACTCCTGATCATGTTACACACGTAAGTAGGAATTTTGCCAATACAAAATGCCACTCACTTTCTCTTTTGTAAAATTAATATATTATACTGGACGACTGATAGTTTCCTTCTCTCTCTAGAAGTTCATGATCGGATGCAAGTTTATTTTTAACTGAAAATAGCACTCATAATGGTTGCTGTGGAGTACAGAGACTATGCAAGTTCTTACTTCTTTGTCTCATCTGTGAACTCAGATGCTCTTTGTTTCTTCTGACATATTTAAATAGTGTTTTACCCTCTCAAGCATACTTCTGACAATATTTAGTTTGATATGTGACCTGTGTTATAAAAAATGAATATAAATTCTCACCAAGTTATCTAGCTTAGGAAGAGTGGCTCCATGGCTGTGCTGGAGCAGCAACATATTTCACTCAAATTTTGAAAAATACAGATTTGGTATAAGACGAAGGTCAAACACAGAAATGAGACAAATAAATGAAATGAATAGCAAAAGCTCAGCTCTAAGGCAGTGCATGTCATATTAGTTATTTTATCCAATCAGAGCCTTACTAGAGGGACTTAACAATCAAACTGAGTCTTCTATTGCTTTAAGAGAAGGGTGAAAGCTAAATCAGAGAGAAAATGACCCAGGAACAGTATTTGAGGTATTTCTAACGCAGTGCTGACAAGACTTGACTGCTCTACAGGAAGATGTATGAAAGCATAGTGTTAAATGAGATCTAAGTAGGTTGGAAGAAAAGTTGGAAGAAAAACAAATCTACCAAATAAACCAACGAGTTTAAAGTTTTATCAGAAGATCAGTATGCAGCAATGACTATACAACCAAGATCAAAGAATGCAATAAGGAAGTCAACCAGTATCTATGAATTAAGTTCATTCTTTGGCACTATATCATTTATGTTGACAATCTCTAATACTCACCCAATGCCAGCTAGTAGCTCCAATATATAACAAATAACTTTTACTTGAACTTTGTTAGCCTGTCTTTGAAATATAATCTTACTGGTGTACAGTGGAAATGCCTACAGGTTGCTGAAGCCGGGGAGATCTCAAGGAGCAAGACACATTTGTTTCTTGGTAATAAAACAAAAATTCTTCATGAAGATGTCATGTTGTTTAACAAAAAGGCTTAAAATAAAAAGATTCCTCCTGTAAGAAAGCTTGGGATAGCAAGGTCACATTTAAGCTCTGTTGTAGACCTGTACAACCAATCAGCTTTGAGAAAAATGGTTTTGCCATCACAAGAGTTTAAGGTGAAAAAACACATCCAGTGTAAATTTATAATGTGTTATTATAGGAGCTGTCAAATCAAGTCTCTTATTATGTATAATAACAGTCCAGGAAAATGAGCTTACAGCTGTAAGATTTGGGAGATGCTTTCCTTGATGAATTTGGGGTTTTTCAAGCTTAGAAACTTTGTTTATGCAAAGATATTTAGGGAACAAAAGTGAATATTAACTATATTCTACTGTGATAAATCATTGACCATCATCAAAATGCAGGCCTACATACATCTCTCTCTCTCTCTCTCTCTCTTTCTCTCTATCATTCTATCTCTATATCTCTAATTCTAATTCTATAGATATAGATATATAGTATAGCTATAGAAATATAAACTTAATATAGTTAATTAGTATTTATTTAACATATAATTAAAATTAGGTGAAATGTTATACCCATGGACAACTCCGTGCCTTCATTTGATTTGTATTACATAAGGCTACCAGGACATAGTGTTTTTTTTGAAGAAAAATATAACTGAGTCACTTGGGATTCCAAGTTTTAGATCAGATATGCAAAATGATAAATGAACTCTCAGCTATTCATGGTAACACAACCTCACGAAAATAGGAGTTAAGAAATTCACTGAAGGGGTTATGTTATGAATGTTTTTTGATATCTGGCTTTTTATAATAAAGGTTTCACTTCCAAATAAATGGAAAATTTATACTTTTCATTAACAAGAGCAAATCGCTCTCTTTGCTGTACTTGGGATTCTCCTGTTCTCTTACGGCTCCACAAGAGAAAATACTTGTAGTGGTGATCTTTGCTTACTTATTTTCGTGTTGGCATTTAAAAATTAAGAATATTTTAATTTAATGCCAAAAACCGGTTCCTACTTGATATGATGGTGCATGTCAGTTCATCCAGTGGTTCCGAAGGGTGCTGTCCTTCCAAGGCACCAGAGCTGCCGTGTCCTTCCTCTCAGGCCCAATAACACTGCATTTCTTAGTTCCCCCTCCCCCCCCACTCCCTGCTGTCTCCCTGAATTTAGAACCACAAAGAATAACATTGCATCAGAATGTTTGACTTTAAGTTCTAAATACCTTTTAAGTCTGTCTGAATCCAAGATGTACAAAGGGATATCTGCTGCAAGTGCCTGCCTGTCTTTGATTTTGTAGAAACTGGGTAGTAGCTATAATACTGTTTGTGCTCTGTGCACATTGAGATGAATTTGCAAGTGGTAGAACACCTAGGGCACAGTGTTTTCTTGTAGGTGAAATGAGAATCGTGATGCTGGGTGACACTGGCCTTTGCCCGTGCCCTTCATGTAGATGCTGGAGTTCTGATTTTGGCCTTAGTCATTTAGGTTAGTTCCAGTGGCCACTAAACCTCTTTTTTTTTTTTTTAAGTAAGCTCTAGGCCCAATATGGGGCTTGAACGCATGAGAGATCAAGAGTCACATGCTCCACTGACTGAACCAGCAGGGCGCCCCTCCTTTTGATCGCTTTCTTTATTTACCCTTGTTCCCTCTGCCACAAGGCTGGTTAGTGGTCATGAAATAATTCATGTCTTAAATATCCAGCTGAGCCATTGAATGGATGAATTCTTAGTAGTGGTGGATAGGATTTAGGAAACAATCAAGTCTCTTTTTTCTTTCAGAACATCGAAGAAGTGCTTCACTTGACAAAATACTTCCAAACCAGTCCTTTATGACCTTTCCCTTTTACTGCTATCATCTCTGCTGATTTTATAAATTCTTTTTCCCTCCAAACAATTACAATTACTAGTGAACATGTTAATGATTTGGCTTAAAACCATTTTTAAGTGTATCTCCTTTCTTTTTTCTCTGTGTTCTTTTCTTGTTCATAAGCAAGTCTTCTTAACCTCTTCACTGGGATCTGTAAATGTATGAAATTATATATACGAATTTTTGTGTTTTTGTATAAATGCATTATTTTTCCCTGAAGGAGAACCATATCCTCCAAAGGTGTCTGACCTCCCCACTTTTTTCTCTCCAATTATTAAATAATCGATGTAATAGATTTTAATAAGATAAGATTTATAAGATTTTAATTGATTTTAATAAGATTTTTCTCATTGTCCTAGATTTGAAGCTGGTGGGAACAGAAAAGTCTTTTGGTTTCTTACTGTAGATACTGTAGAAAGAGGCCACGCTTTGGAGTTGGCAGACCTGAGTTTAAACCTTCCACAGATATCCAACTGTTTGATTTTCTGTGTAGTAAAATGGGGGTAGTATGTCTCTTCTAAGAAGTAGATTAAATAATGCATGCAGAGTGCCTGGCATGTAGTAGGCACTGAGTGATGATCAGTGACTGATCAGTACATGAAGGTATTCTGATGATTCCACATTACACCTTGTAATGATTCACTAAGGACTCAAATGGAAACAAGGCAGTCATAGCTCTCAGAGCACATAGATCCTCATCTAAGCACAACTGTGGAGCTGAAGTTCTATGGATTATTATTAGTATAACACTCTATCTAACTGCAGGACTCGTGAATGAAATACTTGAGACAAATAGTGTCTTAGAAATTTCTTACTGGTGACTACATAGTTTCTAAGTATAGAACTCATAACCTTGACTTCTCTTTGGGAACCGTTCATATAGCATATCTGCAGGCTTTAAATGTGAGACACTCTTCTAACATAGGAAAAGAGGAGGTGGTGTTGAACTCTTACAGATTAAATGGTTAACAATGTTTTATTCTACAAACATTTCCTGAGTGGCCTCTTCATGTGAAGCCCCAGCTTAGGTGCCCACTCATCCTGCACCAGATATTAGAGAAGGAAGTTTTCTGAGTCAGAGCTCAGCATGGGGTTTGAACTTCAACTTCCATGACTTACTCGTTTTAAAATCTTGGGGTGCCTGGGTGGCTCAGTCGGTTAAGCGTCTGACTTCGGCTCAGGTCATGATCTCGAGGTCCGTGGGTTCGAGCCCCGCGTCGGGCTCTGGGCTGATGGCTTAGAGCCTGGAGCCTGCTTCAGATTCTGTGTCTCCCTCTCTCTCTGCCCCTCCCCCGTTCATGCTCTGTCTCTCTCTGTCTCAAAAATAAATAAAAAACGTTAAAAAAAAAAAATCTTGGGCAAGTGAATTAATTGCTTTAGCGATTTAGCCTCAGTTTCTCCATTTGTAAAGTGGAAGATAATAATAGTATTTCCTTCGTTGGTTTGTTAAGAATTTAACAAGATAATTCGTTTAAAGTTCATAGCACATGGCTCAAATAAATCTTATAAGAAAATAGATATATGAATGAGCTTGCTTAATAGCTGCTTTAATACTGACCACTGACATATTCCCTAAGTACTTTTTGAGGAATGTTTCATTTCATTGTGCTTATTCATTAAAAACAAAACAGTATAAATACGGAAAACAGGGGTGCCTGGGTGGCTCAGATGGTTAAGTGTCCAACTCTTGGTTTTGGCTCAGGTCATGCTTTCACGGTTTGTGAGTTCAAGTCTCAGATCAGGACTATAAGATAAGAGTATAAGTATCTCTTATACTTCATATAAGCACTCTCTCTCTCTCTCTCACCCTTTATTTCTCTCTGCCCCTCCCCCCCACTTGCTCTCTCTGTCTCTCAAAATAAATTAACTTCAAAAAACAAAAAAAGGAAAGCAAATATCCCCCCCCACCCCCCTCAAAGAGCAACCAAATGTACATAAATAGAATATAGAAAAAAAGAAACAGGGTCATACATTTTATCAGATTTACCCAGTTTAAATCCAGCTTTTAGTCTTCAAATAAAAAAGTTATTCTGTGATGTCAGGGAGTTACTGCTGGTGGGTGGTTATTTATTTGGACCACCCTCAGAGGTAGTGTTTACTTCTTGGAGCTCTGAGTAATGACTCTCTTGTATGTACTCAAGGTCAGTTTTAAATGATACAGAATCTAGGGAAGACTATCTTCTTCTCTCTCTTCCCTCTTCACCCTGAGAAGAAAATGTAACCCAGTGGCTAAAAACACAGGTCTTGGGGTTCGAAATACTGAGTAATGTGTACACCGTGCTTAGAACAATACCTGACTCCTCCTAAGTCCTTCATATGGATTAGATGTTTTTCTGCTTCTTATACTTCTTATAAGTTGGTTGTGATTCTGTCTCATGGTAGCAATAGTATATTTATTGATCATTTGCTGTGTATTGAGTGCTGTTCTAAGTTAATAGATTAACTCCTCTATTCCTCACCACAACCCTAAGAGGTAGGTTCTGTTATTACACGCACTTTACTATAAGGAAACCAACATGCAAAAGAATTCAATAGTGTGTGTATTCATGGTTAAACAGCCAGTAGGTGGCTAAAGCCAGATAGTCTGGCTCCAGAGCCCCTGTTCTGTCCCCTACTCCTTGCAGTCTTGGTCTAAATTGAAGCAATGGGTTGAAGACACGGCTTTTCTAGCTTTTCCTTTCATAACAATGGCTGCCATTGTCCCTATTTAGGTGTCTCAATGTTAAGTGTGGAGAAAAATCACAGGCAGTCAGACTATCTAGTTTGTAGTTCTTGATTGATCACTCATCAACCCTGTGACTTTGGGAATCAGACTTTCTAGCGTTTCTTTAACAAGAACCTGTCTATTTGTTTTCCCACGCATATGATATTGTCCTTCCTCAGTAGAGTGGAATATTAGTGGGCCAGACTTTCAGTCTAAGAGAATCCTAAATTATTTGCAGTTCAGTGCTGATAAAATGCCTGATTGAGAAAAGTGGTTTTGGAAAAAGAGCTATTGAACCACTCCTGAAAACTGTGAGATCTGTCCCTGGATCAAATCATACTATTGGTAGCCCATACTTCTAGATTAGTTTAGCTCCTTAAAAAAAAAAATCGTCTTCGGGGGGCACCTGGGTGGCTCCGTCAGTTGAGCGTCTGACTTTGACTCAGGTCATGATCTCGTGGTTTGTGGGTTTGAGCCCCGTGTCCGGCTCTGTGCTGACAGCTCAGAGCCTGGAGCCTGTTTCAGATTCTGTGTGTGTGTCTCTCTCTCTGCCCCTCCTCCACTCATGCTCTGTCTCTCTCTCCTTCAGAAATAAATAAACATTAAAAAAAATTTTAAAAAGTCACCTTCGGGGTGCCTGGGTGGCTCAGCCGGTTAAGCGTCCAATTCTTGATTTGGCTCAGGTCATGATCCTATGGTTTGTGAGTTCAAGCCCCACGTGGGGCTCTGCGTGGACAGTGTGGAGCCTGCTTGAGATTCTCTCTCTCTCTCTCTCTCTCTCTCTCTCTCTCTGCACCTCTACGGCTCATGCTATCCCCCCTACCCTCAACATAAGTAAATTAAAAAAAAATCACCTTCATTAAGTTACATTTACTAAAGCTCACAGATGAGAGGCATAAGACATATGCCGTGATTAAGTGCCCATGTGCTGGCATGGTGCACATAAGTGGTGTTATAATGGTGAACACCATAGATAGAATCTGTACCTTCAGGGAGTTATTTGTACAATAATGGATGTAGATGTTGTGATATTGGTTATAATCCTGTGTAATAGGGAATAAAACTGGAGAAGTTCAGAGCACATAAGAATAATTTTATGGAGAGCATCCCAGAGGATGTGAGATGTAAGCTGTAGACTGACACTTGAGTTGAAGGTAGCCAGACAAGCGTAGGAAAGTAGGGAAGGCAGAGAACAGCATTGGTAAAATCTGGAGAAAGAATGAGAAGATGAATCTGAGGAATGTAGAGATGGCTAGAATGGCTGGAAAAGAACTCCGGGACTGAGAGCAGTGGGAGATGGTGAGTGCTCAAGAGGTGAGCAGGGCTAGTCAAACACATCTGGAACCTAGTGGAGGACTTTTCCGTAAGACAGTGCTGAAAGCGGCACCACGTCACTTGATATGCCTTCCATACAATTCTACAGAGGAAATTTCTTCTAGAATTGTATTTCATGAAAAACCTTGCTCTCCTTGATATGTGTTATTTTTCTGGAGTCACATGGCTACTGGGGGAGTCCAGACCAGTGACCTTCCATTCTGTATCTTGCTTGAGAAATACTGATCTCTTTTCTTGCAACCACCATGATTTATTTCCTCTCTTGCCATAATTCTAAGTATGTGACATTCTGGTTACTAGGAAGCTTGGAGCTGAATTTGGTGCTAAATTAATGGTGGATCCAGATAATGTGAGACCTAAGCTAGTACAATTTTGGGGGCTTTCTTTAAGGAAAAAGACCACAAAAAAATTTGTTTAGATAAGAAATGAAATGGCAACAAATTTCAGGTTTTAAAAAGGTGACAAATACAACAACATCACAAAATCTGGAAAAATCAATATTTTTACTAACTGCCTAACCTCTATCATAACACCTGTACATTTCAAACCCTGTTTTTCCTTCTCTACATACATATTTCTAGTGTCAGCTGCCAGGGACATAATCATACCACAATATGTTCTCTTGTCCTGCACCTTTGAGTCACAGGAAGAACGAGTGGGCAGGTAGAGGTCTGGGAAGCAGGAACATTTCTGGAAGCCATTTCTACATGGGGATGGCTAGCAATATTTTAACTAGATACAAGAGTTAACTGTGGATTATATATCTATATCTATCTATCTATATCTATATCTAGATATAGATATAGATATAGATAGATAGATATAGATAGATATAGATATATATAGCACTAAACCCAAACTAAATGTCTCCCCATTGCAACTTCTCCCAAATGTCCATGATATTCCAGTGCCATTTGAATTTAGGAAAATCATAATTGAGGGACCATGAGAGTTGAAAGAAACAGCATTTTTAGCTAATTGTGGGCAAATTTTATAAAAACTGATAGTCATGTGAACACATTACCTGGGCCCCTCTAAGGCATGGAAGGAAGGACCTGGTGCTTCATAAATTTGATGGTGAATCACCTCTGACCCAAAATTGAGCCTGTTTGTACTTCTTTTATGCTTGTGCCTACCTGCTAACTTTACTAACCTTACTATTTCTTGCTGTTGTCTAAATCACCTTTTGAAAAGAGATATGTACAAACATTTAATTAATGAAATAAAATTGTGACCATAAATCTTGCCTAGTTACCATTGTTTTACAGTAATGATAGTAATAGCACTTTGCAATACATATATAACAATAATAGCTTCACTTACTATGTGCTGGGCTCTGTGCTAAGGGCTTTAGGTGATTTATCTAATATTCACAAAAACCCTATGAAGTAGTTACTAGGATCCCCCTCCCCAATATTTTACCATTGAAAAAAATGAAATTTTTCTTTTTAAAGTTTAGTTAGAGAGAGCATGCAAGTGAAGGAGGGGTAGAGAGAGAGAGAGAGAGAGAGAGAGAGAGAGAGAGAGAGAATTTCAAGCAGGCCTTGCACTGTCAGCACAGAGCCCACCCAACATGGGGCTCTAACTCATGAACTGAGATCACAACCTGAGCTGAAAACAAAAGCCGGACGCTTAACCAACTGAGCCATCCAGAAGCCTCTGAAAAAATGAAATCTTAATGAAGTTAAATAACTCGCCCAAGACTAAGTGGGGTTTTGAACCTAGGTCTGCCTGTGGTTAACCGTGTCTCTCTAGATAGTGTAGACTTACATGGAATGCATGTTTTCACCAGTGGTGTCAAGACACCGGGACCAAGATTTTATAAAGGACTTCTCTGTAAAAATGAAGTGGGATGTGAACTTACACGAAATGGGTTTGTGAAGTTTCAGTTTCAAATGCAAACACAAATTATAGTTTTTTAAAGCTCAATTGCATGGAAAGTAAAAAAAAATTCTTCCTTCTCTTGAAAGCAAGAGGCTCTCTCTTGGTACTGGGAGTGTATTGCATGCTGGGCAAGATGAATCAGCTTTTAAATGAACAGTTAGAGCAGACTAGACTCAATTAGACTCCTACTAATTGAGTAAGTTGAAGCTTGTTGAGTCTATCACATCATTTCGTACCAGACATCATCTAATCACTTTCTATAGAAATGCTAGCCTCTACACTGACACAATTACATTGAAACGGTGCACACATTTCAAACTCCTCTCCCTAAACAGGGTCCTATACATGGGGTGCAGCTCTCTGTTTATGGCTTTTGTATAAGGTGGGTTCCCTTTCCCACCCATCACCACCCACACTCACCTATCTATTCATAGCACATGAATCTCATGAGCCCACCCGCAGGATGTTAGATCAACTCCTTGGATTCCAAGGAGCTGCTACTCATTTATTTAACATGGGACTTAGGGACAAAGTTATGTATTTCAGATATATTGTATTCAAACTCTGAATGGTAGATGGTGCGGACTGAGACTCACAGCGAGTAAGTGACAAACATGGGCTGAGGCTACACAGACAGAGCGCAGGTTTGCACAGAGGTCTGTGTGCCTCCATTTTCCATTTGCCACAATACCACCATCACAGGTCTTGGCCAACAGTGGCACGAAGGGCATCGACTGACTGGGGCCACCAGAGTTAGGGAGTCAGAGTGTTGCCCGCAGGCAATTTCCCTCTGTTCTGGCTTTAGGCCCATCTTGGTTCTTTTGCTTTCCTCTGATGAGATCATTCTGGGTTCCTCAGCAATCCAATACTTGCTTTATCTACAAGAAATGTAAGGACCCAGCATAATTTAGTGTTCAAAAGATAAGTAACTGGAAGAGATTGGGGTTTTAAATGATGGACATTTTTCTTTCATTATTTTTTATTATTTTTATTTTTATTTTAACTTGTTTTATTTTTTATTCTTTAAAATTTACATCCAAATGAATTAGCATATAGTGCAACAATGATTTCAGGAGTAGATTCCTTAGTGCCCCTTACCCATTTAGCCCATTCCTCCTCCCATAATCCTCAATTTGTTCTCCATATTTATGAGTGTATTCTGTTTTGTCCCCCTCCCTGTTTTTATATTATTTTTGTTTCCCTTCCCTTATGTTCATCTGTTTTGTCTCTTAAAGTCCTCCTATGAGTGAAGTCATATGATTTTTGTCTTTCTCTGACTAATTTCACTTAGCATAATACCCTTCAGTTCCATCCACCTAGTTGCAAATGGCAAGATTTCATTCTTTTTGATTGCCGAATAATACTCCATTGTATATATATACCACCTCTTCCTTATCCATTCATCCATTGATGGACATTTGGGCTCTTTCCATACTTTGGCTATTGTAGATAGTGCTGCTGTAAACATGGGGGTGCATGTGTCCCTTTGAAACAGCACACCTGTATCCCCTGGATAAATGCCTAGTAGTGCAATTGCTGGGTTGTAGGGTAGTTCTATTTTTAGTTTTTTGAGGAACCTCCATACTCCTTTCCAGAGTGGCTGCACCTGCTTGCATTGCCACCAACAATGCAAAAGAGATCCTCTTTTTCCGTATCTTTGCCAACATCTGTTGTTGCCTGAGTTGTCAATGTTAGCCATTCTGACAGGTGTGAGGTAGTATCTCATTGTGGTTTTGATTTGTATTTCCCTGATGATGAGTGATGTTGAGCATTTTTTCATGTGTCTGTTGGCCATCTGGATGTCTTCTTTGGAGAAGTGTCTATTCATGTCTTTTGCCCATTTCTTCACTGGATTATTTGTTTTTTGGGTGTTGAGTTTGATAAGTTCTTTATAGATTTTGGATACTAACCTTTCATCTGATATGTCATTTGCAAATATCTTCTCCCATTCTGTCGGTTGCCTTTTAGTTTTGCTGATTGTTTCCTTTGCTGTGCAGAAGGTTTTATTTTGATGAGGTCCCAGTAGTTCATTTTTGCTTTTGTTTCCCTTGCTTCTAGAGACGTGTTGAGTAAGAAGTTGCTGTGGCCAGGATCAAAGAGGTTTTTGCCTGCTTTCTCCTCAAGGGTATTGATAGCTTTCTGTCTTACATTGAGGTCTTTCACTCATTTTGAGTTTATTTTTGTGTATGGTGTAAGAAAGTGGTCCAGGTTCATTCTTCTGCATGTCGCTGTCCAGTTTTTCCAGCACCACTTGCTGAAGAGACTGTCTTTATTCCATTGGATATTCTTTCCTGCTTTGTCAAAGATTAGTTAGCAACACATTTGTGGGTCCATTTCTGGGTTCTCTATTCTATTCCATTGAGATGAGTGTCTGTTCTTGTACCAGTACCATACTGTCTTGATGATTACAGCTTTGTAGTATAGCTTGAAGTCCAGGATTGTGATGCCTGCTGCGTTGGTTTTCTTTTTCAAGATTGCTTCGGCTATTCAGGGTCTTTTCTGGTTCCATACAAATTTTAGGATTATTTGTTCTGGCTCTGTGAAGAATTCTGGTGTTATTTTGATAGCGATTGTATTGAATATGTAGATTGCTTTGGGTAGTATTGACATTTTAACAATATTTGTTCTTCCTATCCAGGAGCGTGGAATCTTTTTCCATTTTTTTGTGTCTTCTTCAATTTCTTTCATAAGCTTTCTATAGTTTTCAGTGTATGGATTTTTCACCTCTTTGGTTAGATTTATTCCTAGGTATTTCATGGGTTTTGGTGCAACTGTAAATGGGATCGATTCCTTGATTTTTCTTTCTGTCACTTCATTGTTGGTGTATAGGAATGCAACCGATTTCTGTGCGTTGATTTTATATCTTGCAACTTTGCTGAATTCATGAATCAATTCTAGCAGTTTTTTGGTGGAATCTTGGGTTTTCTGTATAGAGTATCATGTCATCTGCGAAGAGTGAAAGTTTGACCTTCTCCTGGCTGATTTGGATGCCTTTTATTTCTTTGTGTTGTCTGATTGCAGAGGCTAAGGCTTCCATTACTATGTTGAATAACAGTGGCAAGAGTGGACATCCCTGTCTTGTTCCTCACCTTAGTGGGAAAGCTTTCAGTTTTTCCCCATTGAGGATGATATTAGCGTTGGGTCATTCATATATGGCTTTTAAGATCTTGAGTTATGATCCTTCTATCACTACTTTCTTGAGGGTTTTTATCAAGAAAGGATGCTATATTTCGTCAAATGCTTTCTCTGCATCTATTGAGAGGATCATATGGTTCTTGTCCTTTCTTTTATTGATGTGATGAATCACATTAATTGTTTTGTGGATATTGAACCAGCCGTGCATCCCAGGTATAAATCCTACTTGGTTGTGGTGAATAATTTTTTTAATGTATTGTTGGAGTGGGTTGGCTAATATCTTGTTGAGGATTTTTGCATCCATGTTCATCAGGGAAATTGGTCTATAGTTCTCCTTTTTAGTGGGGTCTCTGTCTGGTTTTGGAATCAGGGTAATGATGGCTTCATAGAAAGAGTTTGGAAGTTTTCTTACAATTTCTATTTTTTGGAATAGTTTCAAGAGAATAGGTGTTAAGTCTTCCTTAAATGTTTGGTAGAATTCCCCTGGAAAGCCATCTGGTCCTGGGCTCTTGTTTTTTTGGCAGATTTTTGATTACTAATTTGATTTCCTTACTGGTTATGTGTCTGTTCAAATTTTCTATTTCTTCCTGTTTCAGTTTTGGTAGTGTATATGTTTCTAGGAATTTGTCCCTTTCTTCCAGATTGCCCATTTTATTGGCATATAATTGTTCATAATATTCTCTTGCTATTGTTTTTATTTCTTTTGTGTTGGTTGTGATCTCTCCCCTTTCATTCCTGATTTTGTTTATTTGGATCCTTTCCTTTTTCTTTTTGATCCAACTGGCTAGTGGTGTATCAATTTTGTTAATTCTTTCAAAGAACCAGCTTCTGGTTTCATTGATCTGTTCAACTGTTTTTTTTTTTCATTTCGATAGCATTAATTTCTGCTCTAATCTTTATTATTTCCTGTCTTCTGCTGGTTTTGGGTTTAATTTGCTGTTCTTTTTCCAGCTCCTTAAGGTGTAAGTTTAGGTTGTGTATCTGAGATCTTTCTTCCTTCTTTAGGAAGGCCTGGAGTGCTATATACTTTCCTCTTATGACTGCCTTTGCTACATCCCAGAGGTTTTGGGTTGTGGTGTTATCATTTTCATTGACTTCCATATACTTTTTAATTTCTTCTTTAACTGCTTGGTTAGCCCATTCATTCTTTAGTAGGATGTTCTTCAGTCTCCAAGTATTTGTTACCTGTCCAAATTTTTTCTTGTGGTTGATTTCAAATTTCATAGCATTGTGGTCTGAAAATATGCACAGTATGATCTTGATCTTTTTGTACTTACTTAGGGCTCATTTGTGTCCCAGTATGTGGTCTATTCTGGAGAACGTTCCATGTGCACTGGAGAAGAATGTGTATTCTGCTGCTTTAAGATGAAATGTTCTGAATATATCTGTTAAGTCCATCTGGTCCAGTGTGGCATTCAAAGCTATTGTTTCCTTGTTGATTTTTTTGATTAGATGTTGTGTCCACTGTTGTGAGTGGGGTGTTGAAGTCTCCTACTATTATGGTATTACTATTAATGAGTTTCTTTATGTTTTTGATTAATGATTTATATATTTGGGTGCTATCACATTTGGCACATAAATGTTTACAATTGTTGGGTCTTCTTGGTGGATAGACCCCTTGATTATCATATAATGTCTTTCTGCATCTCTTGATACAGTCTATTTTAAAGTTTAGATTGTCTGATATAAATATGGCTATTCTGGCTTTCTTTTGTTGACCATTAGCATGATAGATGGTTCTCCATCCCCTTACGTTCAATCTGAAGGTGTCTTTAGGTCTAAAGTGGGTCTGTTGTAAACAGCATATAGATGGATCTTGTTTGCTTATCCATCCTGTTACCCTATGTCTTTTGATTGGAACATTGAGTCCATTGACATTTAGAATGAATACTGAAAGATAGGAATTTATTGCCATTATGATGCTTGTAGAGATGGAGTTTCTGGTGGTGTTCTCTGGTCCTTTCTAATATTTGTTGCTTTTGGCATATATATATATATATATATATACATATATATATATATATATATATATATATATGTTTTTTTTTTTCATCTTTTCTCCCCTCAGAGAGTCCCCCTTAAGAGTTCTTGCAGGGCTGGTTTAGTTTTCACGAACTCCTGTAATTTTTGTTTGCTGGAAAAAGAATTCTTGACTGCGTATTTTTCCGATTCAGCTCATTGAATATATCCTCCCACTCCTTTCTGGCCTGCCAAGTTTCTGTGGATAGGTCTGCTACAAACCTGATCTGTCTTCCCTTGTAGGTTAGGGACTTTTTTCCCTTGCTGCTTTCATGAACCTCTCCTTGCCTGAGTATTTTGTGAATTTGGCTATGATATGCCTTGTTGATGGTCGGTTTTTGTTGACTCTAATGGGTGTTCTCTGTGCTTCCTGGATTTTGATGTCTGTGTCTTTCCCCAAGTAAGGAAAGTTTTCTGCTATGATTTGCTCACATAACCCTTCTACCCCTATTTCTCTCTCTTCCTCTTCTGGGACCCTATGATTCTGATGTTGTTCCTTTTTAATGAGTCACTGATTTCTCTAATTCTTAAATTGTGCTCTTTTGCCTTAATCTCCCTCTTTTTTTCTGCTTCATTATTCTCCATAAGTTTGTCCTCTATATCGCTGATTCTCTGTTCTGCCTCATCCATTCTTGCTGCCTCTGCATCCATCCATGATTGCAGCTCAGTTATAGCATTTTTAATTTCATTCTATTTTTTACTTCTTTTATCTCTGCAGAAAGGGATTCTAATCTATTTTTGACTCCAGCTACTATTCTTATTATTGTGATTCTAAATTCTGGTTCAGATATCTTGCTTGTATCTGTGTTGGTTAGATCCCTGGCTGTCGTTTCTTTGTGCTCTTTCTTTTGGGGTGAATTCCTTCGTTTTGTCATTTTGAAGGGAGAAAAGAAATTAATGAGGTAGAAAAAGTAAATAAAAAAATTAAAATTAAAATTTATTAAAATTAAAAATTAAACACACACATACACACACACAAATTTAATAAATGATGCTAGATCCTAGGTGTGTTTTAGTCTGGGTGTTGAAAGTGGTTTGACAGATTAGAGAAAAAAGGGGAGAACAAAAAAGAAAATCATTTGAGAATTTGAAAACATGAATACACTGAAGTAGACTAAAATGAGATGATGGGAGTAAAATAGAATTAAAAAAAATTTACATAAAAGCAAAAATATAGAAAAAAACTAAAGAAAAATATTTTTAATAGAAATTTAAAGTAAAAATGAAGTTTTCCATTTTCTGCATTCAAGAAAAAGAAAGGAAATGAAAAAGAGGAAAAAGAAAAAGAAAACAAGGAAATCATTTGAAAATTTGAATAGGTGAATACACTGAAGTAGACTAAAATAGAATGATGGAAGTAAGATAGAATTTGAAAAAATTTACACAAAAGTAAAAATACAGTAAAAAAATCAAAGAAAAATATTTTTAATAAAAATTGAAAATAAAAATGATTTTTTCCTTTTTCTGTATTCAAGAAATAGAAAAGAAGTGTAAAAGAGAAAAAAAAGAAAATTGAATAAATGGACCTGCTAACGGATTGAAGTAGGACTGAAATTACTTCGTTTTCCCCTAGAAGTCAGACTATGTAGTGCTTTATAGTCCATAAACTAAGTAGGCGGTGAGACTTCTGTTCTTGAAGAGCCAGGTTGGCCCAGTTGGGCGGGGCTCAGTGTAACAGCTCCATTCTCCACTAGATGGTGCTGCTAGCCTACTGGGGTGGAGTGTTGCAGCGCTTGTCGTTGCGTAGGCACATGTGCAGTAGCGGTGAAAATGGAGTCACCCAGGTACCCAGTCTGTTCTCCCAGATCAGCAATCGTGCACCCGTCCTCTGTCTTCAGCTTTCATCCACTCCCGCTTCTCCACTCTCCGTGACCAGGCCCCAGGCAGTACCTCTCTCCCGAGTTTTGTCTCAGGTGCGGCTGTTTTCCCCAGCCCCTTACTTCAGAAGGACTGCGGCTTTGACCCGTTTCGCCCCTCTGCGGGAAGGTCTCACCGAGCAATGGCCGAATGAGCAATGACTGAATGTCAGCTGCACCCAGGAATGCCCGCTGGACCCTGCTGCTGCTGGTGCCCTGAGACTGCAGCCAGGTGCCATCCTGCCCCCCAAAAATTTCATGAGATACTGTAGCAGCAGCTTTTCAGGGATTATGGAAAATAACAACACACATATGGCACCAGGCTTCACCCTTAACCACCTTGTTCCAGCACCAGCGAATGTGGCCGTGTTCTGGGGTCTGCTGGGACCAGGTGGCTTCAACGGTCTCTACCAAATGTCCTTCCAGCAGTGGAGCTGCTTTTCCCCGTGTGGCTGGAGAACCTCCCGGCCCCCACTCTGTTCCTGGGGATTTGCCCTCCCCACCAGAACACCGCCAGGTATCGAGCTGCGGGGTTGCAGCCTTTGCGCTGCCCTTGTTTACGGTCTTAATGGAATTTAAACCCTCTTCTTTCTCCCTTTTTAGTTTAGTCCCTGCGGCTGTTTCCAATTTTCCACTTTCTCTCCAGCTGCTTTTGGGGAGGGGTGCTTTTCCTGTATTCTCCCCCAACCCCAGTCTCTGCCTTGTCTGCACCCGCAAAGGCAGCTCCTTGCCCACCGCCGGCTTCCCTCTCTCCAAGTTCGCCTCTCTGCACCATGTACCTGCTGAATTCTGTGGTTCAGATTGTGCAGATTGTTGTGTTAATCCTCCAATCAGTTTTCTAGGTGTGTAGGATGATTTAGTCTGGCTGTGTTTGGTCTTGCTGTATTTCATGGACATGAGACACACAAAAAACTTCCATGCTGTTCTGCCATCTTGGCTCCTCCCCTTTCTTTCATGATTTTTAAAGAAAGTTTCTGTCATAGATTTTTCTTTTTATTGTAAGGCTTTCTGAGGAGAGAAAATAATTTAAAAGAGATATCATACATTTTTCAATTTGTTAAGAACTAGTTTCTCATTCAGGGGAAGTTTCCACCATGGAAAAAAGAGAAAAAGCGTCTCCAAATCATAGAGTTTCAGAGTCAGATGATATTTATTTAAAAAAAATTTTTTTTTAACGTTTATTTATTATTGAGAGACAGAGAGAGACAGAACATGAGCATGGGAGGGGCAGAGAGAGGAGGAGACACAGAATCCAAAGCAGGCTCCAGGCTCTGAGCTGTCAGCACAGAGCCTGATGCGGGGCTCAAACCCACAAACTGCGAGATCATGACCTGAGTTGAAGTCGGACGCTTAGCTGACTGAGCCACCCAGGTGCCCCAGAAGATACTTTAGAATCACCTAAAGGGATGTTTCTGTGTCTTTCTAGTTTCACAGACCTAAAATCTTGGGGTTCTTTGACCCTTCTCCAATTCCTGGACGAATCCTGCCAGCTTTACCTTCAAAACAGATCCAAAATCAGACGTTTTGCACCAAGCCCATCCACTGTGGTCCAATGTTACCACCATAGTAGTTGCTCTGCTTGCTTCTTGCTCCTCTTCAGTTTATTCTGAAATCAGCAGCCAAAGTGATACATTATATATAGGTCAGATCATGACTCTCCATCTCAGTCTGCATCAAAGATGGTCCTTACATGACCACAAGGCCATATGTGATCTGATCTCACCTCTCTGATGTCCATCTCTTCCTACTTTCTATCCTTCCTCTGCTCCAGCCATACTGGTATTGTTACTTTATCATGATACCAGGTGTGCTTCTGCCTTAGGACCTTTGTACTGGCAGTGCCCTTTGGTTGGAATACTTTTTCCCAGAATTGACATAGCTCACTCTCTTGCTTCCTTTAGATCTTTACTCAAATGCTACCTTGTCAGTGATGCTTAACCTGATGAAAATGGTCACTCCATCATCTTCTCTACTTCCCATTCTGCTTTTTTTTCTGTTGTACTTATCATCAATTTACACATATTTTTCTAATTTAGATTTTGTTGTCTATCTTTCCTTTACAGTAAAAGTAGGAGCTTTTGTCTGTTTTTCCATTACTAAATCCCTAGTACTTACATCATACTAGGCACTCAGTAAATTCTTGTGGAATTAAATAAAATCATCCCCTTTATGGGGCAGATGAGAGAACTAAGGCCTAGAGAGATTAGGTGATTTTTCCAGGGTTTCATTGCTGGTTAGGCTCAGTGTTGGAGGCACTGACTTTCAATGTAGAATCTATTTTGCCACGTGATATTTTGTTTTGAGCAATTCTTAGCAACTGTTAGTATATTCCATGTTTGAGACTCAATACATTAAGTAATGATAGTGGGAGAGGCAAAGAGAGAGATAGAAAGCAGAGAGCCAAAGAGAAACAGAGAGGAAGAGAGGTATACACCCCAGGGTTTGTACATGCACGCACACACGCGTGCACACACGCACACACACACGTGTGCACGCATTAGGAAGACAAAACAGAGACAGGAAGAAACAGTCAGAGGCCAGAGACAGCTCTAACAGGGTTCATGCCTCTAGCCATTCCCCATCCAAGGACACCCTCCAGCCCACCACACTGCTATCAGGGTTAATTTCACTCACAGCCGTTCGTGTCATAGAGCACTCTTCTCTGGGAGCTACAGAACAAATGTGAACTCCTCACCTTGGCGTACAAGCCATCATCTGTCTTTTCCTGTTTTTATCCCTGACATCATGACACTTTTGCCATATTGTTCCATTTCCCCTCCCTAGATTTGCCAGATCTTCCCACATATTTGTCCATCTGCACGTGTGGTTTACTGAGCCTAGAGTTCTTGCTTTCCTTCCTCCACTTGGAAAACGGAATCTCTGAAACTTCCCTCTTCTTTCCCGGCAGAGGCAGCTTTCTGTCCTTTGAATGCTTATCTAGATAGGAGCGTTTGCCATAGCATCTGAGTGACCTATTCGTCTTGGTGCTGTTGTGTTTCTAGGGACTAAACACAGTGCCAGAGCCTAGCAGGTGCTCAAAATGTGTTAGCTGAATTAAGAACATTGCAGCAGCTTAACTAAGCTTTTTATTTTAAGTTTATTTTTTTTTATTTTGAGAGAGAGAGAGAGAGAGAGAGAGAGAGAGAGAGAGAGATGCAGAGAGAGAATCCCAAGCAGACTCTGTGCTATCAGTGCTGAGCCCAGTGTGGGGCTTGAACTCATGAACTGTGAGATCATGACCTGAGCCCAAATCAAGAGTCAGACACTTAACCAACTGAGCCACTCAAGTGCTCCTAAGCTTGCCTCTTACGATAAGTGGTATGAAGTAGGGGCCACATAGATGAAGCTGCTTCTATTAAGTAAAGCCAGGTATTGCCTTACTTAGAGCCCTCACTTGTGACAACAAATAGCAAGTTCTAGATTAAAGCCTCATTAAGTCAAAGTAGGCATTGGCAGTTTTTACCAGCAAAAACTCTCCTTAGCTTTGCTTCCTTTCCAATGACTATGGTAATTATGCATTTTAAATACACTAATTTATTTGGTATATACTTACCGAGCACACACTCTGAGTCAGTTACTGTTCCAGGGTCTGGGAACCCTGAGGTAAACAAGACAAACATATTCCTGCCATCAGAGAGCTTAGCTAGCAGAGGGCTGGTGGGGGAGACAGACTGTAAGCAAATAGGAAACAAATAATTGCTATAGTTGTAATATAGATGATATTATCTACATCAGCAGTTCTAAAAGGATACCTAGCATTTACTGAGTGCTTAGTATGCAAGTCATTACCTCTCTTAGCGTTGAGTGTTTTATTTTGTTTTCAGATAAGGAAGTTGTGACACACACAGGTTAAGTAATGGGCTCATAGCTAGAAAGGGCAGAATTGGGATTTGAATAACTAAGTTATACTGCTGTGTGGTATTTATTTATTTATTTTCTTATTTAAATATTTATTTATTTTGGGGAGAGCACATGTGGGGAAGGGGCAGAAAGAGGGGGACAGACGACCCCAAGAGGGTTCTACCCTGATAGGCTGACGGCAGTGCGCTGAGCCGGATGTGGGGCTTGAACTCACAAACCGGGAGATCATGACCTGAGCTGAAGTCTTAACCGACTGAGCCAACCAGGCGCCCCTGGTGTGTAGTATTTATGCAAGAAAGGATGTTCTCAAGTTCTAATGAAATCCAGGCACGGAGTCAGGGTTAATTTATGTGTTTTCTTTCATCTGTATAACGCCAAAACTAAGAAGATGCCTCAGTCTGTGATAGAAGGTGGCGGAGAATAGCAGACTAGAAATGTTGCATCCAGGCTGGCTTCCAATTGTGGTTGCAATTGTGCAACCTTGAGCAAGTTATGTAGCTTATTTAGCATTCAGCGTTTTATTTTAAAAAATTTACAAGTGTGTGCATGAGTAGTTTTTCTCTAAGGACATTTTAGTTTTGAAATCATTGCATTCAAATGTCACCTCCTCAGGGAGCCCTCCGTGACCACCCCATCGTTCCTTCTTTCTCTTTCTTTCCTCACTCTGCTTTAGTGTTCTTCACAGGGCTTATCATCACTTGATGCTGTATCACAGACTTGACACTCTGTTCACTGCTGTTTTCCTAACGCCTAGAACAGTGTTTAATGCATGGTGTTCACTCGGATCTTTGTTGAACAAGTGTGTTTTCCAGGAGACTGACTAGGTGACAGTCCTTAGAATCAGGATGGAATCTTCCATAAAAATGTATGCTTTGTGCTAACGTCTCTAAAACCGCAAAAAAAAAAAAAAAAAAAAAAAAAAGAGACAAATGATACGTTTTTGAGAATCTGCTGTTAAAGGAAAAACTACATTTCATAAACTTGGCTTGAAAGTAGCTTGCTTGGCATATTTGGGCACTGGGTGTATATGAAAGAAAGCCTTAGAAATCCAAGACAGAGAGACAGTCTCAATCAGGATTCCTTCCTTCCTTCCCTCCTTCCCTCCCTCCCTCCTTCCTTCCTTCCTTTTGTTCTTTCTTCCTTCCTTCCCTCCCTCCCTACTCCCCTTCCTTCCTCTCTCCCTCCCTTCCTCCCCCTCTCTTTCTTTCTTTTTCTTTTTTATATTAAAATTTTTTTTAAGGTGTATTCATTTTTCAGAGACAGAGCATGAGTGGTGGAGGGGCAAAGAGAGAGGGAGACACAGAATCCAAAGCAGGCTCCAGGCTCTTAGCTGTCAGCACAGAGCCTGACGAGGGGCTGCAACTCACAGGGCTGCAAGATCATGACCTGAGCTGAAGTCGGATGCTTACCGACTGAGCCACCCAGGTGCCTTTCTTTCTTTCTCTTTCTTTCTTTCTTTCTTTCTTTCTTTCTTTCTTTCTTTCTTTCTTTCTTTCTTTCTTTCTTTCTTTCTTTCTTTCTTTCTTCCTCTTTCCTCCCTCCCTCCCTCCTTCTTCCTTCCCTCCTTCTTTCCCTCCTTCCTTCCTTCCCTCCTTTCTTCCTTCCCTCCCTTCCTCCCTCCCTCCTTCCTTCCTTCTTTCCTTCCTCCCTCCCTCCCTCTCCCTCTTTCTTTCTTTCTTTCTTTCTTTCTTTCTTTCTTTCTTTCTTTCTTTCTTTCTTTCTTTCTTTCTTTCTTTCTTTCTTTCCTAGGTTGTTGCCTGTATTCTGTTATCTGGGACTCAGTCCTCCTTGCTTTGCAGGGATAGACTAGTCCTAGACAGTCATATTGGAGTGATGTTCAAAGTATGCTAGACACTTAACTCTAGGGTTGACCTCTTTTATGTCAGTTTTTTTTTCAAACACATCTTTAAATATCACCTGCGCATTTCTAGTTTGTGAATAAATTAGAATGTAAATCCCCATCCACTCTGGAAAAACCCACAGTCATTTCCTTCCCTGCACTCACTACAGCTTATCTTTAAGTCATTATCAAACCGGTTGTTAGGCAGGTCTCTGGGTGGAAAGCTGCTGACCCCCAGGGAAAGATGAAAGTACAGAAGAGTGCTGGAGGCATCAGCAAAGGTATTATGACCAACAGCCTCATAATGACGGTTTCTCAGAGCTGGGGGTTTGTTTCTAATGTCTGCCTTCTGTGCAGGGTGCTTGCCAGTGCTTCTACTTTTCCTCCCGTCTCTCATGTTTATGGAAGAAAGAAATTGTCCAAACTTTTAGTTTGGTCTCGTCTGCAAAATGCAGCATAGTCTGTCTGTGGATGTCATTTGGCTGCTCGCACAGGCTGTCTCTACAAGTCAACCCTTCAGTGCTGAGTTCTATGGATGGAAGTGGAACACACTTAGGGAGTCATAGCTTCTATGTGTTTGAGACTTATTTTCCCAAAGAGAGTATATTCAAGTCCTAATGAAATTCAGATTGTGACTCGGGGTCAGTTTGGATATTTGCTTCAGCTCATACATTACCATATACTGATGTGTATTTGAATGATTAGACTTTTAGGCCGTCTGAGTAAGCACTGAAAATTTTTGGCAGAATTTTCCGTGTTCTCTCCACTTACTTTTTTCTTTCTTTCTTTCTTTCTTTCTTTCTTTCTTTCTTTCTTTCTTTCTTTCTTTCTTCCTTCCTTCCTTCCTTCCTTCCTTCCTTCCTTCCTTCCTTCCTTCGGAAAGATGACTCCCAGCTTTTGCTAGATTCTCAAATGGAAGTTCAACTGCTATGAAGGGTCCATGTGGGAGAGCATTGAGTGGGGCATCTGAAGGCCTCGGTTTTTCAGCCTCTGACAGCAACTAGAACTTGAAGAACAAATTGCTCTCTGGGCATTGAATCTTCTCATCCATAAATGAGAAGATTGAATTAAATCAGTGTCTTACTAAACTTCATTCATCGACATAGTCATTTATACTGCCCCTGTGATTATCATATCTTATTATAACCTGTACTATTTACTTAATATTTTTTATTTAAACATGAAAAGAAATTTATTTTAAAAGGAACCTTGGGGCACCTGGGTGGCTCAGTCTGTTGAGTGTCTGATTTTGGCTCAGGTCATCTTGTGATTTGTGGGTTCAAGCTCCACATGGGGCTCACTGCTGTCAGTGCAGAGCCTGCTTTGGATCCTCTGTCCCTGCCTCCCTCTGCCCTTCCCCTGCTCATGCTAGTGCACACTCTCTCTCTCTCTCTCTCTCCTCTCAAAAATAAATACACTCTTAAAAATAAAAAGAACCTCTGGGGTGTTTGGGTGGCTCAGTTGGTTAAGTGTTTGATTTCATTTCAGGTGATGATCTCATGGCTTCTGAGTCTGAGCCCCGTGATCAGCTCTGTGCTGACAGTTCAGAGGCTGGAGCCTGCTTCAGATTCTGTGTCTCCCTCTCTCTCTGCACCTCTCTTGCTCATGCTCTGTCTCTCTCTCTCTCCCAAAGATAAACATTAAAAAAATTAAAAAAAATAGAATAAAAGGAACCTCACTTTTGCATCTGTTAGTGGGAAACCAGAATCACTCAATATACATAAAAATAAAATTATTCCTGTACTACATAAAAGTTATTGAATTTATTTATTTATTTCTCTAAGAGCGAGAGTGTTCATACATGTGTGTGGAAGGAGCAGAGGGAGAGAATCTTTTTTTTAAATTTTTATTTTTTAAAAATTTTTATTTGTTTTTGAGAGAGAGAGAGAGAGAGAGAGAGAGAGAGAGTGAGAGAGCATAAGCAGGGGAGGGGTAGAGAGAGATGGGACAGAGGATCCAAAGCAGGCTTCTGGCTGACAGCAGAGAGCCAGATGTGGGGCTCAAAGTCACAAACGAAGAGATCATGACCTGAGCCAAAGTCGGATGCTCAACCAAATGAGTGCAGTGCTCCTGAGTGCCCCAAGGGAGAGAGAGAATCTTAAGTAGGCTCCACACCCAGTGTGGAGCCTGATGTGGGGCTCGATTCCACAACTGTGAGATCATGACCTGAACTGAAATCAAGATTCAGCTGCTCAGTGAGCCACCCAGGCACCCCAAGTTTTTCAAAGTTTATTTTTGAAAGAGAAAGAGAGAGAGCATGAGCAGGGGAGGGACGGAGGTGGGGGGGGCAGGGGATCTGAAGCAGGCTCTGTGCTGACAGCAGAGAGCCTGATGTGGGGCTTGAACTCACAAAACGTGAGGTCATGACCTGAGCCAAAGTAAGAGGCTTAAACGACTGAGCCACCCAGGCGCCCCTAGACATTATTATTATTGTTTTACATTGAATGTTTGTTTAACAATATCTGCCATTATCAGTTTTACTATTCATTCTTTCTGTACCTCAGACCTTCCTTCTGGGAGATAATTTAAAGCATAATGTAGTGTTTTAAAGTATACACATTAGAATTTTAATAAGAGCCTGCTTACAGTAAAAATAAAAAAAGATGCAGCTGCTCAATGACAGTAAAAATAAAAAAAAAAGATTCAGCTGCTCAGTGACCTAAGCCACCCAGACACCCCCAAATTATTGTCTTTATACTTGTGGCAGATGTGCTACTCCTGAGACACATGGGCATAATGGGTCTGTTATGTTTACTGCTCCAGATTAGCTCTCCACCCTCCTGTCTCCAGAAAGGTCCAGAAAATACTTTCTTCACTAGGGCATAATGAGCTCTGTGGTTTTCTCCTCTGTAGGGCAGATATGATGATGGGGATGCTGCTTTGGGTCTTAATGGGAAACATAGGATTCTGTGACAGGAGAGGCCAGATGGTGGTGTTTATCCCTCAGATAAAGAGGATGTGATTACCATGGTAGGCCACAAGATGGAATAGTAATCACAGTGCTTTGACCAGCAAGGATGTGTGATGATGCCTAGTAGATCATGGGTTTCTCGATAAAAATAGATGGACGTTCTGTTAAGATGTGGCCTGACATGAGTAGACAAAAAGAATCTAGGTTCATTGAGCCTAACCCAAGTCACCTAGTGGGACTCACAGTGTCTTATCCAGTTCCCAGACCTACAGCCCCCCAGTCAAGGGGACATCAGGTTCCTGTGAGAAAAGACTACGTGTGTATGCCGTAGTGTCCCTAAACCTTCTCCAGAAGAAACTGACACAGTGTTCTAGGGCATGTGGGAGGGAGTGGGGGAAGGGAAATACCCAGACTTCCAGCAGGTTGTTAGATGGTGGTCCTGAACAGGCAAAGCCTTCACAGTTTACCAATTAAAGCTTATAGAAATCAGATGAGAGATGGAATCTTGGTCCATGTCCATCTGACAGTGGAGCCAATGGATTTATCTTGTAATTCATTTTCCAGTCACAGAATGTATAGTGAGAATAGATGTATCTTATAACTGGCAGAATCCCACATAGATTCCTACACCAATGGAACACAAGCTGTAACGGTAGGAAGGAAGCTCCTGGAGCTGTGTCTCTTCTTACAATTTCTCCTCCCCTCCCTTCTCTCCCCCGCCCCCCACCAGATGGTAAGTCTTGTAGGGGGAATTGCGGAGATTAGTGTCACCACTGAAGTCTTGAGGGATACAGGGAAGGTGTCTTTCCACATCCTCATTTAACTCACTTGTTTGGCTGATGCAAAAGCTGGATGGGTCCTGGGAAATCATGGTAGATTACTGCAAACTCAGTCAGCTGATGATGCCAGTTGTAGCTGTAGTTCTAGGTGTGGCACCTTTATTGGAGCCAATCAGCATAACTCCTGGCGCCTATTATGTAGTTATTGATCCACCACATACTTGCATTCTATTCCAATCAGTAAGAAAAACCAGAAGCAGTTTGCTTTTAAAAGACAGGGACACTACAAACCTCAACTGTCTTGCCCCAGGGCTGTGTCACTTTTCCTACTGTCATAATACAATCCTAAGTGTGCTGGATCACCTTCATATCACATAAGAAACCATGCCAGTCCATTACACTGAAGACACAGTGCAACAGGTTTTAATTAGCACGAATAGCAAGCCAGAAGGTGGAAGATAGAGACTGCAAAAGTCCACAGGGCTGCTGACATTTCTAGACGTTTGGTAGTCCTGGGCATGTCAGGATAGCTAAAGTGAAAGGCAAACTGTGGCAGCTCCCAGTACCCCACAAGAAGAGAAAAGCGCAATACATGTGGGGCTTCTTTGTGTTTTGAAGATAACATGTAGCACAAACTGTTATCACTTGAATGGCTGTCAGTGTTAAGTGAAACGTAGGGCAAGAAAGGTGTCTATTCAGGAACAGAAGCTTCCCTGTCACTTGTGCATTAGGACGCAGGGACTCAAATGGATGGGAAGTATCCGTGGCTGCAGGGAACCTCTGGCAAGCGCTGGCAGAATAACAGCACAGAGATTTAGGGTTTTCTTTGTGAAAAGAAGTTCTTGCCTTGCTACTGGACCCTGGTAGAGACAGCATGCCGGGCTATGCGAGCCAAGTGATTATGCTGAGTTGCCTATCTTGAACTAGGTGGTATAGGATCCACTGAAACCGTAAAACTGAGTATAAACAGCAGCATTCCACTGTAAGTGGGAACGATATATATGACGCCAGGTTCCAGCGGGTCTGGAGGGCTCAAGTAACTTGCACAAGTGATTGGTTTAGACTTCCACGTACTTTCTCTTTTTGACTTTGATGCCTTTCCTCAATCCACACAGTTAGCCTCATGGGGAGTTCCATATGACCAAAAAAGCCAAAAACAAAATACCCCCCCCCCCCAAACCAGATGTCCAGGTTTGCCCTAGCTAGTACTGGTTTATACCTGTTGTGAACATTCATTTATCATTCATGACACCACTTTTTGTTGTCAAAAGTGTCCCAGTTTGGAGAATCAGTCCTGTGACCACCCATCTATGATCAATTAATGGAGAGGAAAGAATGTTTGCCGGTTTATGCATTTCTGTACTGTATTCCAGCATCAGCTGGAAGTACACGGTTAGTGCACCACAATGCCACTCGGTGGGCAGGACCTTAAGAGGTGTGTCTGGTCGTCTATTTTGTTTGGAAGAGGAGATGGCTCGAGTTACAGATTTACACTAACTCAGCACAGCACCAGATTGGTCAGCTGGTCCGGGACTTAAAGATAATAAAATTGGAAAATTAGTATTAAGGAGGTCTAGAAGGCAGGCTATTTGGATAGGACTCTCAGGATGGGCTATAGTATGAACATACTTGTTTCTCATGTAAATGCCCGATAGAGGGAAGCCACGGTGGAGGAAATTCTCAGTAATGAAGATGGTTCTTCCTGTGGGTGACATTTAGCCTCTTTGGCCACTTTGGTGTTTGCTCACTGGAGCAGTGTTTGAAGTGGATATGGTGGCAGGGAAAGAGGTTATTCAAGGGCTCAACAACACTGTATCCCCGCCTTGTCAAACTGATCTAACTATTAACACTGTTCAGTGCCCAGGCTACCAATGGAGAGGCCACCTCTGAGCCCTTGATATGATTCACCAGGGAAACCAGCATATGTGATGTCACAAATGCATGCTCTGGGGACACCTGGGTGGCTCAGTCGGTTGGTTAAGCATCTAACTTCAGCTCAAGTCACAGTCTCACAGTTTGTGAGTTCAAGCCACGTCAGGCTCTGTGCTGACAGCTCAGAACCTGGAGCCTGCTTTGGATTCTGTCTCCCTCTCTCTCTGCTCCTCCCCCACTCATGCTCTGTCTCTCTCAAAAATAAAAAAAAAAAAACATTAAAAAAATAAAAACAAACAAATGCATGCTATGAATTATAAGGAAGAAGTCAAAAGGCTAGCTGTGGAGTGTGAATGGAAAAGCACACATTCAGATAATGGGAACAATTCCATTCTATTCTTACTGATTGTTTTGCAGGGTTCTCTTTCTGGAAAGGATCAGCAGGAAAAGGTGGAAACCGCTATGACTCAGCAATTTTATCCCAGCGCTATCCATCTCATGTAGACCTCACAACAACCGTGTGGGGTGAGTTGGCTTGCAGCTCCATGATGGAGATGAAAACACAGGATCGGGGAGATTGGGTCTCATTCCCAAAGACTCAAAGATGACGACATGTGGTGTCTGTCTGGACGTCTTTTACTATCCTGCTTTTTAGGAGACTGTCTGGCTTGCTAAGGTGGGACTCAGTGGGCACCTGCTGGCTACGGTGGGGCTCATTTTCCAACCCTTGCACCTTTGCCAGAGCCGCTACAGGACACAGTTTTAATCTCCTGCAGGTCTCCTCAGGCTCTAGCCATAGGGTAGGGGTGAGTGGAGCTCTGCCTGAAAAAGGGGGAGACATTAGGGGTGGCTGTACGGTCCTGCACCTGAAGTATCCCAGGTCCGGAGGCATCAGAGCTCATCTCCTGGGCTGTATCCCCAGAATCTCCACAGGGGAGGGATGGGAATCTAGATCCTGGAGAGGGTAAGGCCTGGCTGGGCCACCTGGGAGGGGGTGGACAGAATGGGGTGGGAGGCTACTTTTCACAGGTGACCAGAACTGGCCTCGGAACCTGTCAAGTTAGGCAAATAGCCCTGACTGAATACCTAGCTTTGGTGACAAGTAGCAATCATTTGCTGATTCCCTTTTTTACCACAGTGTACTTCACAGGAATGAGCTAATTCTCACGTGGCACCCACATGACTCTTCTTGTGTTTCTTCCTCTTGGAGGCCTTATTCTGCAAATGGTTCTGAGAAAACTTGTCTGATCCCTCCCAGCCCCTCCAATGCCTCTCCGGCTGGGTGAGGCCGTCTCCTCTGTGGCTTCGGCGGCACCCTGTGCTTGGCATTTTCTTTCTTTTTTTTTTTTTCTCCCCCCGTGCTTGGCATTTTCATAGCACTTTTCATGTATGTTGTGGGTTTTGCAGTATTGTTGTGAGATAATGTATGTAAAATACCTGAGTTGGTTCAGAATGGCTGTTTTTGTCATAAAAACAAAAACTGTGGTTGTCTGTCTTCTTGTCAGTCATGCCCAGTGTAAGCTGTGAGGGAAGGGACTGTGTGCCCGTTGCCTAGGACAGTGCCTAGGACATTGGTAGATACTCAATAAACTTTCAATGAAAGAATGAACAAATTAAATAAAATGGGTTAAAGAATAGCAAAGGTAGGGAATGAGCATGCCTTTCTTAACCATTTGAATATATGTAAATAATAAACATATAATTCCTGATATTTTCAACGAGAAAAATTCTTTATTTAAAATAAGCTAAGTGTTTTTACTAGATTAAATAAAATACTCTACAATGAGAATTTTAAATCCAATATTACCAAACCCAGTAATACCAGTCAGGGATTGTTCACCCATCCCTGTTTAATAATGTTTGAATGGTGTCTCTCATAATTCTGAGAATATGTGCCTTTGCTTGGAGAAAAATTTCCAAAGCAATGTTGCATTTCCTGGATATGACTGTCATGCTGGAGAGAGAAATTCTATAGTGCCCAAGACAGCTAAGAAACAGCGATTTTCACATGCAGAGACCCTTAAACTTGCTCTGATGTCATTAATAGAATTTCTAAATCACAGAGAAAGCCAACACATTTTATTTCAATAAGAGAATGAAAGCAAGAAGGGGACCTACACTATTTCTAGCCACTTGTATTTATTAATATATGCTCAGCATTTTTAACGCCTTTGCTGCGGCAGGGTAGTAAGTGTTTCAGTAAAGAGATATACTATAGGGACAAAGCTGGGGAGCTTGTGCATACAGAAAGTAGCTGATAATCTCAAAGCTCTCAGGGCTCTTGGAAATGCCACACATCATGCATGATCTGGGGCTGCTGGGCCTTGTTTTCTGGCATGGATGTTTGCTGAGTGTCTGGGATGGCTGTGGTATCTGTGGGCGTTTCTTCCAGGGGTGTGGTCACGTCGGCACCATAGGTCTCATAAATATCTGCTAATCCAGGGGTCATCAGTGGGTCAGCTTCTGCTGGGGTGACCCTGGGGGGTCCCCCACTCTGCCCTGCAGGACCTCTTGCCAGGCTGGGGTCGTTGCCCTTTGGGTGAGCAAGAAGCCCTCCCAGGGCACCAGGTGCTACCTCTGGAAGGAGAGCTGGGTTTTCCGGATCGGCCGGGTTGACATCCGGCCTGGGGGAGCCTTGTGCACCTCCTTCGCCCTTCTCAGGGCCTTTGGTTCCGGCGACTGGGGTGTCAAATTCCAGAGTAAAATCCCCACCCATGGCTGGATTGTGGGGTATCCCGCCAAGGTTAGGCCTCATGCCTCCAAATCCTGGGAACATGGCTCCATAGGCCATGGGGCCTCCTCTGCCTCCCTGGAAATAAACCATTTACCAAAGGTACCGTTATCACCTACTATTAAGTATAACACACAATCACAATTGGTCAGATTCACCTAGAAATCATAAAAAACTGTTAGGGAACAAAGAGTGAGTTGACAGCTTTGGGTAAGCACATTTCTCACTAAACTGGCTTTGAAATATAAAGGAGAGGATTCTGCACTTTTCTGGAAAGGTGGAAGGCAGGTGGAGGCTCTTTGCCAAGTCTGAATGATAGCAGGAAGGAGAGAAGTGGGGAAGCAGGGCAGAACCAAGTCTACAGGCAAACGGAAGTTCAAATTTAATGTTAAGAAAACAATAAGCAGCCAAAATAGGCAATGCCATCATAAAACAAATGAACAAACAAACAAAAACTGGTCCATTGCTGAGTTTGTTGAGGGATATTCTAGAAAACCACCTCAACATCATTTCTCAAATGAACAAAGCCCTCTCTAAGATTTTCCTTTTCTTTTTCTTTCTTTTTATTTTTAGAACATGTGTCAGAAAAAGAAGCTTGATCTCTCTGGAGGAACTGAAATATTTTCTTCCTGTGGACGGTTAGAATTGTAGAACTTACCAGGTCCCTTTTTTTCTGCCTTTGCTGCCCCAAAATATCCAACCTCCAATTTTGGGCTACTTACAGTGATTGTGTGTGTAGGGCTTTGTAATTTGCATGTTTGTAATCTCATTTAATTAATCGCTTACAGTTTTTACTCATTTTAAATTCTATCTTCAATTTTTTGGTGACCTTTATTGGGGGCTTTTCATAAGCTACTACAAAATCTTGTAAGCATGAGGCAGAATATAAATAATTAAAATGATAAGATGATAATTAACGCTTACTTGAATTTTCAGCCAGTTGTGTTGGTAGTATGTGGATACCGCATTCTTTTCTCCTACCTTCTCTTGGCTCTCCACTCTCTAAATCTCAGCTTCTCACATCATCTCCTTGAGGGATGGCACTGTGAACCCCTTGCCTGGGCTAACTGCCTCTCCCCTTTACCTCTCTTATAGGTCTGTTTGCCCTTATCACAACATTTTGACACTATCTGCCCTTGTATCTAACTTTCCCATTGATTAGAGAGTAAACTCCTTGAGAACAGGAATCTTATCTAATTTATCTTGCCTCTGTAGTGTCTTCCTATGCATCTAGTTCATAGAAGGCACTCAAGAATGTTGGGATGAGAAAGGCACCTGGGTGGCTCAGTCAGTTAAACATCTGACTTTGACTCAGGTCATGATCTCGCAGTTTGTGAGCTTGAGCCCCCCGTCTGGCTCTGTGCTGACAGCTCACAGCCTGGAACCTGCTTTGGATTCTGTGTCTTTCTCTCTCTGCCCCTCCCCTGCTCTCACTCTGCCTCTCTTTTTCCCCCCAAAATAGGTAAACATTAAAAAAAAAAGAATGTTGGGATGAGAGTTTTCTTTCGGTGATAGCATATTTATAGTATTTATTCATTTGATAGGATCTATAGTTGATAACAATTTAATTTAGTATGGTATTTGTTTTCTTTTGTTTTGTCCTCTAACAGAGGTAACAGGTAGAAATTTCTGGGGGAAAATATGAAATTGTGCAAGTCTACTGGTCTCAAAATTTAAAGTTGTCATATGAATGGAAAATAGAAAAAGAATATGCTCAAATTAACTTATTAACGCACTTTGAATTTTACACTAATCACCTTTTAAACTTGGTTAGTTTTCTTTTTCTTATCTGAATATAGTTGACACACAACATCACGTTAGGTTCATGTATACAACATTGTAACAGTGTTGTGTGGTGACAGATGGTGGCTACACTTGGGGTGAGGATAACATAATACATAGAGTTGTTTTCTTTTTCTTTTTTATCTCTCAATGTTGAGGTCTAAATTATTTGCAAAGCTGTTGAATTTGTTGTTTTGAATTTATTTGGTCCGAGAAGAAATGGGAACTCTGTACAAATCATGCGTGTCTTTTTTTTGGTTTGAAGCATATGCCATTCAATGATAATGGCCTTTCAGGAAAGGTTTCTCCTCTGCTCATATTCGAGAAACAGGGCAAAATCTTATGTTCTAGAATGGTCATGACTCAGAAATGACTGATGGAAATGTGGCGAAATCTTTGCATGTTGCCTAAGAATCAAGGTTTTGGTTTCTGAGTGGAACAATCTGAGTCCTGTGCTCTATATTCAGTGACATTTATGGCCAATGCCTCTTGCAGCAAGTCTTTTGTGACTGTTCTGCCCTGACCACTATTTTCATAACAGTTTGAGGACATTACTCACCGCCATTTCTTCTGAGCTCATGATGCCAAGTCTGGCAGGAGCATTCTGTTCAAAAAGAAACAGTGCATCTTATTACCAGTCAGTAGGTTCCTATTATCCCATTCGCTACTCAAGACAAAGTTAAAAGTAAAGTAAAAAGTTAACTTTTTCCTTAAACCTTAAAGTTAATGCCATGTCCAACGGCAGGGTAAAGTGTAGAGGTGAGTCATTATTAAATGCATGGAGCCAAGTTGGATAATTCAGATAGAAAATTTACCTTTCCTAAATGCTGTTGTATATATGCGTGCGTGTGTGTGTGTGTGTGTGTGTGTGTGTGTGTGTGTTTCTGGCTAGAGTTACTCAAATAGAAAGTGTGCCTCCTTGACATTTCAGTTGCTATTAGGCACTCAGAGAATATGGAATCTTTTGTGTGAAGCCTAGATTTTTATAATTATAGCTCTTAAGATAATATTTAATTTAAAATGATATTTTTTGTAGGTTACAGACTTACCAATTGATTTGCTCCATAGGACATGTAAAATATTCCTGGATAAAGCTAAATATAAATACAATAATCATCATAAAATGCATTTTCCAAGGAAAAATGTTCAAGTAAATTATAAGCAGAGGCATATTTTTTAAAAAGCTTACTGGAGAAGGTTTATTTTGTGGCATTGGTCCCCGAGATATCAAACGAGCTATTTGGAACACCTTTAAGTGATAGAAAAACAGATTTAGTAATTCATTTTTGCTATAATACAGGCAAACCTCCGATTACAGCCATTTCTAAGTGATATATGAAATGCATCTTCAGGTGGATTAGTCTAACAAATAAGTGTTTAATATTTAAGAAAACAAAGGAACCCATTATACTTCACATTCATGAATGAATGGGGCAATTAAACATTTTCACTCTTCTTTCTTTTTTTTTATTTTTAAAATGTTTATTTATTTTTAAGAGAGAGAGAGAGAGAGACAGAGTGCGAGTGGGGAAGGGCCAGGAAGAGAGAGGGAGACACAGAATCTGAAGCAGGCTCCAGGCTCTGAGCTGTCAGCACAGAGCCTGACACAGGGCTTGAACCCACAAACCGTGAGGTCATGACCTGAGCTAAAGTCAGACGCTTAACCAACTGAGCCACCCAGGCACCCCTCTTCTTTCTTGAAGTATAGATATTTTTCTTAATAAAGTATCTCATTGAGATCTGTACTTACTGATGGGCCTTGTGGATCAGCAAAATCCATTCCTGGTAGCTGCATCATAGATGAATATTAAAATTACTAAACTATAAAAGTAGAACTGGACATACTCTTAACTTATTTATGACTATAATAAGCAATCTAAAATGAATTTCCTGATTTTTGCTTTCATTTAGTCAGGCAGGACACAAAGTCTGTCTTCTCTTTTTAATTTTTTTAACGTTTATTTATTATTGAGAGACAGAGAAGGACAGAGCATGAGCATGGGAGGGGCAGAGAGAGGGAGACACAGAATCTGAAGCAGGCTCCAGGCTCTGAGCTGTCAGCACAGAGCCTGACGCGAGGATCAAACTCACGAGCCGCAAGATCATGACCTGAGCCGAAGTTGGACGCTTAACCGAATGAGCCACCCAGGCACCCCAGTCTGTCTTCTTTTTAAAAAGGATGATAATATCTGTCTTTATAGGATTTTAATCAGGGTGACATGAGGGAATGTCAAATGCCTGCAACATGCTAGTTACATGGTAGCTTCCTTTTCTTACTACTGCTCTTTTCTCTACATTATTGCATGATTGTTTTTTCTCCACCAGATAGAGAAATAATAATCCAAAATACTACATGCAATGCTGTGGGATAATCAGTCTTCTCAGTTCTTCCAACACTGAAAAAGATCCTGGTGATAGGAAGCATAGACTTCTTTGGGCTGTCCTATTTCCCCTGAAAGCTTTCATCTTATGTGACTAAGAAACTAAGAGGCACAGGATCTTTTTAGAGTCCATGCCTTGCTTCTGATGGCAAAGGACAGATATGTCAACTGCTTAAAAACATATTTGTATTGTCATAAATTATGCCTGAAAATTCCGATTATTTAAATATGCTCTGTAAATCAGTTTTCCTTTGAGTTAGTGGGCAATCCTGATTGGACTTTTGAGAAGGAATTACCTCGGCCTTTGGTGGCTTATCTGATGGTGCCACCTGCTGTTCAAGCATTGGCCCCTCTGCTTGCTGCAAGGGCGGTTGTCCCTGGTAAACTGGAGGGTGAGGTCCTCCCTTCTGGGCTGCGTCCTGGATGGCGGTTACAATAGTAGGCTGGAGGAAAGGTTTCTGTCCTGGCTGTTGAGGCTGCAGGGATGGCTGCGATGGGAGAGGTGGGGGATGTACAGGCAAAGAATATTCATACTGCAGAGAAATTTGAAAGGAGTGTCAGGAAGCGATAGCTCACTGAACTGTGGTGTCTAGAATTTCTAAAACAAAAGGGCTTGGGAAGCTTTCTACTTGCAAGAGAGTCCAGGGGAATTGGCCTGAAGCTTATGTTCATTTAGGAAGCACCAGTTTATGTAAAGTCAATGTTATTGGGGCAGTCTTTTGTGTGGCTGTCTCCTCCACTTCCTTTGGAACTATCTGTGCTGAAGAATATGGAAAACTATTGGACTTCCTGGTAGAATGGTTGTTTCCTCCTCTGAGTTCCCAAAGCTGCCTCTAGGTATGTCTCTTTTACCACTTTTTCACTGGATTACAGTGATATCTTTGCCCACCGTCAACTGACAGACAATAATATGTCTTCTTTGACTTTATAGCCCTAACACTTAACATGGTTCCTAACACGTGCCTGGCACTTGATAAATAATATATGTTTTGAGTTAATGAAAGGAGAGAAGTGATAATTAAGTAAAATACCAATCAAATTCCTGCATCATGGAGTCCATTTTGGAAATAATCAAGTGGAGAAACAGTCACGACTAACATTATTTATTGTCCCACTAAATGTGGCTTGGTGAATAATGTTACTTGTGAGCACTGGAATCAAAAGTTCCTATTAAAACAACCATGTTTATTTGCTCCTTTTTGAAATTAACTGTGGTGGATGGCTTCCTGTTATTTTTAAATCATTTGCAAGCTCCTCAGAGTGGTATGGAAATCTCACAACAATCTGGCTCTGCTTTGCCTCTTCAACTACTGCCCATCTCTAAACTCTATGGCTTTTTATTACCAATACCTCATAATTTAACACCTTGTAATACATTGTCTTATCTTATCTCCCAATCAGATCTGAAACTTCATGAACCTTGGAGCCATTCTTAAATGTTTTCATTTTCACTCCCAATCTATAATTTGGCTTATGCATTTATTAGGCACCAAAAAAATAATGGTTAACTGATTGATGTATTTATTGATTACTGTAGGGTTCATGATATTTTAACCAGGACTTTGGCATCATTTTAAATGTGACTTTGAATAATTATTTGGGACTCTTGACTAAGATCAGAATTATCCAGGATATAGCCTGCTTCCATCTTGAAGATAGTTTCTCTTTTGTTATGGCTCATGTCATTAACATAGGCCTCTTATATTTTGGAGGCCATATCTTCCTATTTGAAATAAATATACAAATAAGTTGAAAGTTTGGACCACTTTATTTTAATTTTTCCTAAGTACTAAAAACAATTATAGGTTTTGACTTGCTAATACTTGGATAATTTTTTATTCATTATTATTATCTGTCTGTAGCTAGTATATGATAAGTTAGAGAAGGCAAATATTGTTAAGCGTGAAGTTTCAAGCACATTGATGCAATTAACCTACCTGTTGAGTTTCATGCTCTCTTGGTCTCATCCATGGGAAAGAAGAATGTGGTGGCAGGAGACCATGCATCCACAAAGAATTAAATGACTTTCCAAAACCAAATCTTGAATACTAAAGATATGCAGGGGGAAAAAAAAAGAAAAAAAAAACACATGCTTTTATTTCAGTAGTGGCTTAAACGTGGTTTTCATTTTCTACAAAATCCATAGAAAGTGTGGAGACAGCAAAAGTAAGTGTGACATTGGTGAATTTAATGTGGACAGGTAAATGCTCTCTTCCAATAGACTTACTTTCCATCCTAAGACAGACTGCAAGATTCCCATAAACTTACTTGATATTTAGCTTTTTAAGCACTCATATTTTGGGCTGTTCAATAAAATTGAAGTGCTAGAAAGGATTTTTTTCTTACTCAAGAACATTAAATATTGTTTTACCTACCATCCCATCCAAGGGTCTTATTTTGTTTTAGGTTATCTCTATTACTCATTTGTTCTTTCAATACTTAGGATAATATCTGTTCACAAACAAATTTTATGAATTACAGTGTTGCTATTAATAATATCACTACCACCACCACCATTAATTCTTGCAATAAGAAATATTTGAAAATAAGGTTACCTGAGAAAGCATATTTAATCCCTGCAAACTTCCCAACTGTCTCATTGTCTATCAAGAAAAAAGGTGGGTTAGTGTTTGCCACATATATTCCCTTTCATATGGTACAACCATTTTCTAAATATATGGTATTAGCACAAAGTTTGCAGTGGGTCAGCTGAATAAAATAAAATAGACACAAATCATCACTGAAGAGTGGAAATGTTAAATGTGGTTGTGCCATTGTTGTTATTGCTATTAAAATAGTGAGTTTGCTTTTTATCATTAATCAAATAAGAGAAAAAGGTATCATTTAAGTAAAGGTCACATTAAAACATTGGAAAATAGCTCATTCAATTGAAATAGAAACTTAATCATGAGAACATTGTTTCATTGACGCTTTCCTCCCTTCCCCATTTAATTTACTTTGCCTTTTATAAATCCATCCCCAAACAGGGAAACAAAACAAAAACAAGACAAAACAAAGCACCCTTACCTCCTTCCCAAATAAAAAAGGCCTCAAAATAGTAAATGTAAAACACACTGGGGAAAATGGTGAGTATCTGGATAGATGGTTAAGAATGCTGCCAATTCAACAGAAAGTCAATTTCAATTTAATGGGAAGAGGTTTAGAGTGCTTTGAGTTGTTTTTAAGCTAGAAAGTGAGAAAAAAGTAACTCTGTGAAATTAGCTTCCGTTTGAAATAAACTTCTAGCCTATGTATATATTAATTGCCCCCAGATTATCATGATATGAATAAACTTTGCAAGGTCTTATGAAAAATTTATAATCTCATAAATGTTTTTTTATTCATAACTGTTAATATTTTCTTTTGACATGGTCAAATGTTTCCAGTGTGCTGAGATTTTCTAAACAGAGTATTATTAGTTATGAGAACTTCAGCAAGACAAACATAGGCTATGAAGCAGGTGCCACAAAACCAGGTTAATGTTATTTACAGAAGTTTTTATAAACAACCACATTTTGTGGGGTAAATTCTCTTCAGGGGAACATTGTCATATAAAATACTATAAGGTGATGGAATTAAATGTAAACCATTTGTGGCTTCAGAACAATGTGTTTTAATTAATGTAGTAATTATATTAATATAGTGATTATACAATGTATACGTAATATATATTAGGTATTAAATATTAGTATTGATCTGATTCACACACAGATGACATTCTGAAGAGTAAAATATCTGAGAGTTTAAAATTGCAGTAAAATGAGAAGATGAGGTTCTAATAAATGTCATACGCTTCTCTGGAACTTCTCTAGAAAGCCACTGACTTCTGACTAGGAAAACAGAACTTGCCCATGGTGTTTCTCTCTTACCAAGACCATACAAATGTACAGACTACATGTAAATACTCTGACGATACATACCTCCAGGCTCAAGCTAGCCATGCCTGGTGTTCCAGGTTGCTGAGGAAACATCTAGACGGAAATAAGAATAATTTTGAGATATCTGGTGAGAACCTTCCCTAAATGCATACTGGAAATAGAAAGCCTAGCCCAGTGCATAAAGACCAGCTGAGGGATTTTGACTTGAGTTTTTAAGCAGAATAAAGAAAAATTTAAATTAATTGGGAGAATTAACATCATATTTAATGGCTTTGCTCCCACATGAATCATCTACCCTTTGTATCTTAATGCAGAAATTTTTGTTTTAACCTTGAGATTACACTGAGCACAAATACAGTGTAGGATAAAGCTACAAAATAGAAAACCAAGAATACTTTGTATTCTTTTTTTTTTTAATTTTTTTTAAACGTTTTATTTATTTTTGAGACAGAGAGAGACAGAGCATGAACGGGGCAGGGGCAGAGAGAGAGGGAGACACAGAATCGGAAGCAGGCTCCAGGCTCTGAGCCATCAGCCCAGAGCCCCACGCGGGGCTCCAACTCACGGACCGCGAGATCGTGACCTGAGCTGAAGTCGGACGCTTGACCAACTGAGCCACCCAGGCGCCCCAAGAATACTTTGTATTCTTAAAGAAATTATCCTATAGGTAAGCAAAAGGGACAAACTTAAGGTCAGTTTTCTTGTGGTTTTGCCAAGCTTACGTGCTTCTGGTTCATGGAATGTGGCATGGAATCATGGCATTCAGCAAAGAGCACATGCAAAACCTAACTTGCCATCCATTCAAGGGGTTTCAACAAATGCTCCATCATCATTTATGAAAAATTATTTTATGTATAAATCTATTGATCTGTGTTTATATTTTTTGATCATATTCAAAATGTACACTTTAAAAAAAGTCAAGTTTTATTATACTTAATGTATTCATTTAAAAGTTGTTAAAAATATAGTTATACTTAAAACTAGATTTTTAAAGTGTAAGATATTTTTCTTTCTAAAGCAATCTTTGTTAATATGCATAAATACCAGTAGAAAAAAAAAATGGAGAATGGAAGAGTAAGAATTAGAGTACTTTGGATTTTGAGGGTCTTTGGTTCTTTGGAAATCCTTACTTTCCAGGGTTCCAGGTTCTCAATGCCTTCTTTCCTTCATTTATACACAAATATTTATGGAGTGTCCACTAAATATATTGGGATTTTTTTTTTCATGAGTAAGAAGTTGAGGAATAGTTTCCTGAGTGTGTTATCTACCTTCTACTTTCCGCTTTTTTATACAAGTAAAATCTTGCCCTCTTAGTCATGGTGCAAATTGCTCCAAATAATTCAGTTTTGGAAATGGATAGCAGAAAAAGAGTTATAAATGTGTAGCAAATACTCTAAGCAGAGAAAAAGATCAGTTGTGTAGACAGGAAGACTGATGTGTGTGTGTGTGTGTGTGTGTGTGTGTGTGTGTGTGTGTGTAGTGAGCAGATTGTTTAGCATTTTGGGGGACTGTGAGAGTAAAGCCTTTCTTCCTCCCAGTGGCCAGTACACAAATAAGGTATCTTGGACAGATTCAACTACAAAGTATACTTTCCTTTCCATTTACTCCAAGTCATGAATTAACAACAAATTTGCATGAATGTAAATGGACAGAGGGTACATTTCCAAGGAGGGAGTAAAAGTAGAACATCTAACTTGACAGGCAGTCAGTCGGCAATCCTAAACAATTGTCATGCCCCTCAGGGTGGACCTGATTGACACAGGTGTGGGCCAGCATAAGTTCCAGGAGTGTCAAGGTATTAGACAGTGGATGGCTGAGGCTGACCCCGGGGTCAGTATTATACAAAAGTAAGCTAGGGTGGCAGCTTCACTTTTTCTTTCACTTAAAGTTCATGTTGAGTAATGGAATAGAAACTCTTTTTATTCGCAGAGTTGAGGCTTTCATCCTTGTAGCCAGTTTTTATCCCCTTTCTCCCAAACATTTAACTTTAAGAAACCCAAGGAGCTAATCTTTTTTTTGTCAGGGAACTGAAATATTTGAAAGTTTATTTAAGTCCAACTATAAGTTCCTCAAGACAAGAGATCATGTCAAACTTATGTTTGTGGCTCCAATGCCCAGCACATTGCTGGATACATGTCAGGTGTTCAGTCAATATTTGCCAAATGCATATGGCAGCAGAACAAAGTCTCCATGAAAATAGAAACACATACTATTGGCTGGTAGAGTTCAGTACCCAGAGGATTGTATTCATGAGATCATATCAACATATGTTAGAATGAGCCAGGTATAGGACTATAACATACAATTAGCCCCATTGCCATAGCATGTTTTGATTTAAGAAACTTCAACTCTCAGTCATATAATATCTCCCCCATGAGGCAAATCTGTTGGTTAATTACTTAATTACTAGCTTCAAATGGAATTACTTAGCTCTGTTTTGTAACCATCATAATTTGGCTAATATTATTCTTTTAAAAATGAAGAAAATGGACTTACTTTTTTGGAGAAATTTCTTCTCCATTTCAATTGCACAACGGCAGCAAGTGGTTATAATAAAATTGTGCCATGGCATTGCAGAGGCTACATAAGTCTTTTATATTTGAATGAATGGAATAAGACTTCAAAATTTTCTTCAGAATATTTTAATATCTTTTTGAATAAAAAAATTACATTGACCTACTGCTTTCAGATGGTAAGCTGATGTCTGGACACCTATGACCTTTGACTCAGTAGGAACTCTACCACTGGATTAATTCAAATGAGTCCATGCATGAACTTCAGACCATGTCCTTCCGTACTGTTTAGCATCCAAGAATCTAGAATATCTAGAAAACTATGACTTACCGGCACTGCGGAACTCATTTCCAGGAGGCAAAAGATCAGTATTAGGTCCTTCATTTTGGAAAGTGGGATCTGAAACAGATGGGTTGGAGAATTAATCAGATGAATTTTTATTTCAGAATGGTTAAAAGGCAATATTTCAAATGAGCCACATCTCTGTTCTTCCAAAACAATCAGTTTCAAGAAAACAAAAATAAAAATAAAACACAATTAAATATTTCTAAACTTATTTATGCTTACTAGTTTTTGGAATGAATTGACAATCAATTAAAAAAATATCTAAGTGATTTTTTTTTTTATGGAGTTACAACCTAAATGAATATATAGGAACAACCTTTGTGCTGTGTTCTTTAACTGCTGTGTTTCATTTCATAAAATGAATTATGAATTTGAAAATCCATTCCATTATGTGAAATTTTGGTCTATTATGTATCATTCACAGGATGTTATACTTTCTCTCCAGAGTACATTTTGAAATGCATTTGAAATATAATACAATGATTATTTTATAGCAAACCTTTATTTGCAGATATATTAGAATGTATCACTCTATGTTTCAGTTATCCAGATAAACATAACAAAACTTATCTTTTAAAAAACAAGAATGAGGGATGCCTGGGTGGCTTAGTTGGTTGAGTGTCTGACTTCGGCTCAGGTCATGATCTTCCAGGTGAAGCCCGACATCAGGCTCACTGCTGTCAGTGAAGAGTCTGCTTCAGATCCTCTGTCCCCCTTTTTCTCTGCCCCTCCCCCACTTGTGCTCTCCCCCCAAATAAATAAATATTAAAAAAGTAAGAATGAACTGAATATTTTAAATGCCTTTGATATTAGTGGGAAATATGTCTCAAAACTGAGTTTTCCTTTTTCTAAAATGAATTATCTCTTTAAGTTTATTCTAGAAGTTGAAAAGCCTCTTTACTCTTATATGAACAGAAATCTGCCTACCCAAGAAATTTGCTTGTCTTCTAATGCCTTTCTAAATTAGGCGTTGTCACTAATAATCACAAATAGTAAAAAAAAAAAAAAAAAAAAAAAAAAGAAAGAAAAAAAAAGAAAAAGAAAAAAAGTCTATAGTCTTTTTTCTTAGCTGGTAAGATATTAGGCATGTCTTCTCTGGAACATGCTAATGGTTTACAATAAACTATTATTCAGCTTCTGGTGACAAACAAAAATCCTCTGTATAAAAGCTACTTGGAGATAGGAAAAAAGAACTTATAGGAATCGCATGGAAATCATAAAATCACATTTTACCTTCAATGTTGACATGCACTGTGTTCTCAGGACCTGGTGATGCCAACCAAGACAGTTCTAAGAAAAGAAGATTAAAATTTTTTCTGGTCTGTGCCTAGGACTCGCTCTGTATCTCTCATTCAGGGAAGACCAGAAACCTTTATTTAAAGCGCCAATCCACCAATCAAAGTGAAGCAAAACGGGGAAAAAAAACAAACTCTGCTCCTGTAATTTAGCCCACACCCTTTTATTGCATGCAAGGACATTGGCCCAGTAGAGTCTCATTATTTTTAATTGTAATCCAACCCTTGTATTTATTCAGAGAACTCAGTTGCAGGGAGGACAGTAAAGGAATAATGGACATAAGCTCTGAAGACAATCATTTTGGTGAGCTGAAGGAAATATATGTGCAAAAATAGGTGCAAAATTAACCATTATCTATTTTGTTCAGGTTTTTATCTGCAGATAAAGCTAGTGACCCAGTGCCAACATTCTCAAGATTTTCACCCTCATACTTGTTATAGTAAATGTATCTTCCCTCCCTTACCCCAACACTCTAGAAGGAAACATAATGTTCTGAGATTGAAAGAGAAAATGAAAATATTAGATGGATAATGAGTACATTATAATGTTTTCCTCAGAATTTCCTAGATAGTTTTTTATCTGAAGATAATAGACTAGAGTTAGCCAAGCTTTTGTTAAGTAATTTTAATTGGACCCTCTGAGAGAATCACTTCAGGTAAACCTTTGGTGCATGTGCTTTGGGGAAAGAGGGACATAAGTCAAAACATTCTCCGTGAACCAATCAGGTCAATGGGCACTAGTTTCATTTCACTCTTTATTTTATTTTTTTTTAAGATTAAAAAGATGCTTATTTATTTTTGAGAGAGAGAGAGAGAGGAGGAAGGGGAGAGAGAGAGAGAGAGAGAGAGAGAGAGAGAGAGAGAGAGAGAAGCACAGGATCTAAAGTGGACTCTGTACTGACAGCAGAGAGCCTGATGCAGGGGTCAAACTCATGAACTGTGAGATCATGACCTGAGCTGAAGTCAGATGCTTAGCAGATTGAGCCACTCAGGCACCCTTATCTCAATCTTTAGATAGACTTATTTTCAGGCATTCAGTACCAAGCCAGGTTAGTCATATCTGTGTCACTTAAAAGGCTAATGTCAACATGGATGAGTTTTTCTCCAGGAACAGATAAAGATGTTTTGGATGTGGACTGGACTTTAACTGCTTTTGTTATTTCTCTGCCCCTCCTTATCTTTCCAAAGGTGTGATTTCAGATGTGGTAGGGGTAAGAATTTAAGATTGGTTTCCTAAGAAGGGATGAGTCAGTATACTCTTTAGGGGAATAGGGATCTTACCAATTACAGGGAACACCGAGGAAGCTGGTATTTTGGAGAAAAGATGTCTTCATACCTAAGTGTAGGCTTCACATCTTCAAATAATGATATCCAAGAAATTGTTCCTGATAAAACCCATTTCCTATTGATAACAGAATTATTTTTAGGATGTAAAGAAATAAGGAATGTAAATATGTTTTGTAAATAGTAAAATGTTTTTGCAAAAAAAGTATTATTTTTGACCCCACCTTTCCCATTTGTCTCTATTCCAGTTCTGGTGCTTGATCAAGTCCTCTAATCTCTCTGAGCCCTAGTTCCTTCCTTTGTTATATAAGGATGATCATTTACGACCATAGGTTTGTTTTGAAGATTTGGTGAGATGATAAAGATACAGCGGCTGCCATATAGTGGGTGTTCAGTAAGTGGGTGGTTTGTTCTTTGAGTGGGAGAAGCTACATGAAACACCACAGAGACACTGTGTGTGTGTGTGTGTGTGTGTGTGTGTGTGTGTGTGTGTGTATGTGTGTGTGTGTTAAAAAAGAGGAGCAGTGGCAGTTAGGTGTATGAGTTCCAAAGAGGGTAGAGAAGGGACTTGATGGAAGGCATTTCGTCTGCATAGAAATTGATGCTGAATCCATGGGATTAAGCTTCCTAGTTGACTGTTAACCAGGAAAATGGGATGTGTGTGAATGTCTTTTACAGTTTATGAGCATGATCATGATAGGCTAATGATGATGTTTTCATAGAATTCATATATTCTGCTTTTCTCTTAAGCTAAATACTTAATATACTATTAATGATGTTGCTTCTACCCTTTAAAAATGACCTTCACACTCAGTCCTGGATTACTGTCTTCCAGATGTTTGCGTTAGTTTCTTTCTCCTCCACTTTCCTGCATACCCACATCAATTTATCTTCCTAAAATATTGGTTTCAGCATTTCACAGCTCCGCTCAAAAACTTTTTAAGGACCCCTAAAGCTATAATGTAAATTTCACCCTCTATAACTAGACAGTCAAATTAACATGTCCATTCACCTTTCCAATTTCATCTCCCATTTTATGCAAGACTGTACATTGGGATAGTAATCATGATTGTTGTAATCAGTTGAAGTAAACATTTTGCATCTGGTCAACAGCTTTTTAAAAAAATCTTTTAATGTTTATTTTTGAGACAGAAGAGAGAGACAGAATGAGAGTGGAGGGTGGCGGGCAGAGAGAGAGGGAATCAGAATCAGAAGCAGGCTCCAGGCTCTGAGCTGTCAGCACAGCTGACATGCAGGGCTCAAATTCATGGACCGCGAGATCATGACCTGAGCCAAAGTCGGACCCTTAACCGACAGAGTCACCCAGGCGCCCCAAGTCAACAGCTTTCTATTTTTGATTTATGTTACTGGGGAAGTTAGCAAACATATTCCTAATACATCCTAATTAAAAGGAATTTAATTACAAAGAAATCTGTAAATTAGCCTGAGCATATCAATGTGTAGCAGTGATGATAGACATTAAGGAAGTACTACAGCTGATGGCTACTATGTCATGTTGATCAAGACCATACCTTTACCTAAAAAAAATGAGAGTAACAAATTAAAAAAAATGCTGTGTCCGGAGTATAGCAAAAATAAAAAAGCTCAGAATGGCAGAAGATCTGAGATACATGAGGGGACATGTACAGAAAAACTTATAAAGAAAAAGCTAGGTAAAGAAGATCCTGTGGAAAATGTCAGTACAGTAGCTGGAGCACAGCTTTTGAAAACCCTGCCACGACATTAATCATGTGATACTGGGTGAGCCACTCAACTTGAATATATACAGTATTTTTGTATAATTATTTAATCTGTGAAATGGGGTCTACCATAGGATGGCATTAATTTAATTTAATTTATTTAAGTTAAGCATATTAATGAATATTAAGTGCTCAGCACACTATTTGGTATGCAGAAAATATTCAGTGATCATGAGTTATTGTTCTTGTTGAAATAAAGAAATCTATGGTGCATATCTACTTCATATTGGACTATGGGCCTTGGCTGTGACTATTCTAGCCACCAAAGGCAGTTATGTTAGTTATAACAACGAACTAAAATGTATCATTCTTATGATTTTAATTGCTAATGAGCATGTTGATTGCATGGGACAAAACATGGACTTTGATTTTTGCTTTGTTCTCACACATGGTCCCTTTCAACCTTCTACTCCAGCCAGACTTGTTTACTCAGTCTCTCCAGAATGTGCCATGGTTTGTCTCTTCTTGAGGCTTTTATTGAACCTTTCTCTCCACCTAAACTCTTTTCTTATCTCTTCACAGCTTGTTTTCAAAGTTCCAGTCCATTTTTACCTCTTTGGTGACTCTTTCCCCCACCATTCCATCCACTGTGATGTTCTCTTCCCTGACTCCAAATATTTGTCAGTCATTCGACAACCATTCATACACTACATTGTGGCAAATTGCTTGTTATAGATCTTCACGTTTTACTTTGCACATGATCTTCTAATTTTTTGGATAGATTATCATATTTTTTCAAACACATAAAATATTCCTGCGGGAACAGAAATCACTCATTCCACTAAGTTGTATCCTTTGACGTTATATTCACATTATAATTGGTAATATTTGGATAGTATTTACTGTGGGCAGGCATTATTTTAGTGTTCTACATATATTAATTTATTTAATCTTCCAAATGACTTTTTGAAGAAGATACTATTCTCCCCTTTTTATACAAAGAGAAAACTGATCTACAGAGAGGTGAACTAAATTACCCAAAATGACAGTTAGTGAGCGGTGGGACCAGAATTTAGACACAGGCATCTTGCTCTTATGCACCATGCCAGAATGAATGAGTCATTCAATAGTAGATGACATTGATCAATCAATCATTGCTAGATACAAAGGAGTATAATACAGTACACCTACTTGTCAGAAATTTATCAGCAAATAACTCAAAGAAGAGAAATACACAAAAATAGTCAATGAGACATATAGCAAACCAAAAATAATTTAATTAAAAAGCCTATTTAATATCAAAAAGGATGGTCCCACATGGATTAACTGCTAAAATAATAATGCTATAGAACAGTGATTCTCAATTAGGGATGATTTTGCCCCAACACGGAACATGTCTGGGGGACAAGAGGCTACTTCTGGTGGTTACAGTTTGCTGGCAGGGAAGTGGGGGGTGGAATTTGTTAGTGGCATCTAGTGAGTAGAGACCAGAGATGCTGCTAAACATCCTAAAATGTACAGGAAAGCCCCTCACAAAAACAAATATCCAGCTTGAGATGTCAATAGTTGTGAGGTTGGGAAACTGCTAATAGAAGAATGCTCTAAACTTTTTGAGGTTGGAGAAATCCTTTGAGGCTTTGGGGTCAGATATGAGGAGGATAGGTTCATGCTGAGCCTTGAGGGAAGGCTATTTGTCAAAATGCCCAATCAGTAGCTGATGACTGAATCAATTGATAAGTATTAAGTTTTCTAGGGAAAGAATCTGATGGAGTGTCATGCATTAAGCTGGAATGGAAGAAGAGTGGAGAGTATGGTCATGTCAAGGAAGGCCAAGTTTTAAAGTTGATTTTGTATGTTGGCATAATAAAAGGAATAATAAAAATTTCATGGATCTTACACTAATGTCTACTGTATATAATATTAATAGGTTATTTTATTGACCACTTAACATGTACCACATGCTGTGCTTTACATTTTTTCTTAGTTCATCTTAATGATGCACTTCATTTTATCATGAGATAAATACTGTGATGACTGGGATTTAGAAAGGATAGAATGTCCTTCGGGAGTCAATCTCCAAAGACCATATTCTTGACTGCTAGGCCACCACATTGACTGTTATTATTTAAGGGTTTATAGAGCCCATTATCATGTTGGTTTGGGATAATGTTTATATCTGATTTTTTTAATTTAATTTTTTTATTTTTTAAAATTTACATACAAATTAGTTAGCATATAGTGCAACAATAATTTCAGGAGTAGATTGCTTAGTGCCCATGACCCATTTAGCTCATATCCCTTCCCACAACCCCTCCCATAACTCTCAGTTTGTTCTCCATATTTATGAGTCTCTTCTGTTTTGTCCCCCTCCCTGTGTTTATATGATTTTTGTTTCCCTTCCCTTATGTTCATCTGTTTTGTCTCTTAAAATCCTCATATAAGTGAAGTCATATGATTTTTGTCTTTCTCTGACTGACTAATTTCACTTAGCATAATATCCTCCAGTTCCATCCACATAGTTGCAAATGGCAAGATTTCATTCTTTTTGATTGCCACGTAATACTCCATTGTGTGTATATATATATATATATATATATATATATATATATATATATGCCACATCTTCTTTATCCATTCATCCATCGATGGACATTTGGGATCTTTCCATACTTTGGCTATTGTTGATGGTGCTGCTATAAACGTTGGGGTGCATGTGTCCCTTCAAAAGAGCACACCTGTATCCCTTGGATAAATGCCTAGAAGTGCAATTGCTGGGTCGTAGGGTAGTTCTATTTTTAGTTTTTTGAGGAACCTCCATACTGTTTTCTAGAGTGGCTGCACCAGCTTGCATTCCCAGGTCTGATTTTTAATCTTACAAAATATGGAAAATAAATTTTTGTGAAATCTATTAATACTTGTTACCATATAGTCTTATAGCATTGGAATCAAATTTGAATTATTTTCCCTCTAATAATATAGTGAAAGTTATTTTGAAAACTGCAGACAATATCAGAAATTAGTATTTTTATTGGCTTCTATTTGTTTCATAATCAAGAGCAATAACCAGAAAAATAACATGGTGATGGTAATAATTACATGAATAAAAAGAAAGACGTATTAGATGGATTTTACTACCTTATCAAATGATTTCATTTTTTTCTCTGATAGTACTTACACATGTTGGATTCATATTCAGCATAGTTATGATGATAGTGTAGGTATAATTTTATATTAGGCTTTAGGCTCTATAAATATTAATTAGCTACAGGGATAAATCTTATATTTTAAATTATGTGAGTAGTAGCTCCTCAGACTGATGCTCAAGACTCCTTTTTATTTTTTTAATTTTTTTCCATGTAAACTTCATGCCTAGCACAGAACCCAGACTTGAATTCATAACCCTGAGATCAATACCTGAGCTGAGATCAAGAGTCAGATGCTTAACCTACTAAGCCACCCAGGTGTCTCAAGACTCTTATTTTTTTTTTAAGATTTTAAAAAAATGTTTATTTTTGAGAGAGAGAAAGAGCGAGTGAGTAAGTGTGAGCAGGGGAGGGGCAGAGAGAGGGAGACACAGAATCTGAAGCAGGCTCCAGGCTCTGAGCTGTCAGCACAGAGCCCCATGTGGGGCTTGAACTCATGAACCACAAGATCATGACCTGAGCTGAAGTCGCACGCTTAACTGACTGAGCCACCCAGGTGCTCCAAGACTCTAATTTTTTGATCTTTGATTGTTTCTAATTTTTCACCATAGATATTTTGGTTAGTAAATATTTTAAAAAATTATATTTTGGATTATTTTCTTAGTATAATTTACCATGAATATGATTCCTTGTTCAAAGCATGCATAATTGTATGACTTTTTTTAAATTTTATTTTTAATGTTTATTTTTGAGAGAGAGAGAGAGAGAGAGAGAGAGAGAGAGAGAGAGAGAGAGAGAGACAGCATGAGTAGGGGAGGCACAGAGAGAGGGAGACACAGAATCCGAAGCAGGCTCCAGGCTCTGAGCTGTCAACACAGAGCCTGATGCGGGGCTTGAACCCACAGAGATGTGAGATCATGACCTGAGCCGAAGTCTGCCGCTTAACTGACTGAGCCACCCAGGCACCCCTTGACTCTTGATAAGTATTGCTGAATTATCTAAGTTGATATGCTACCAGCAACGTATGTATAGCAATTCACTTGTCAGAATTTGTTCACCCAATTAATATTTTCCCATCATTTAATAGGTGTAATACAGTGTTTTGTGGTGGGTTTTGTTGTTGTTTTTGCTTTACATTTTTATTGATTGAAGTATAATTGACATGAGACATTATATTAGTTTCAGGTATACAATGTAATGATTTGACATTTGCATATATTGCAAATGATCACCATGAGAAATTTAGTTAATATCTGTCACCATAGTTACATTTTTTTTCTTGTGATGATAACTTGGTGCTTTCTTTTTTTAACAAAAAGGTTGAATGTTTTATTATTAAACTATTTATCTTCCTGCAAGACTGTTGCTTCACCATATAAAAATAGCACCAGCAAGTACAGTATATTGCACATTTAAGATAGTATCATTCTTTATCTGATACTATACAACTAACAAACCTTTCTCCACTGCCAGTTACTTCCAATGGACTGGTCATTTAAGTATTTTGACCCTAATCCAAGGTTAGATGTAAGCAAGTTACAATATTCCCTAAGGCTTAAAAGTCATCCTTGAATTACAAAATTTTTATTCTTTTTATTTTTTGAATTACATAATTTTTATAACTAGTTTTTGACCACAGGCAATTTCAGGATTCTGAATATTGTAACTGGAGCCTAGCCTAAAAATCATAGGGTGTTGCAAAAAAGATGCATATTGTGTTTATCTGCAATCATAAGTTAAGGGGTGTTTCTTTTCATTAGCATTGTTGCAAGTAGTTTCTTTTTCCACTGGTACTGCTAAAAATTGCTATTTTAAATCCTCTATGCACCACTAGTTTAAAACAACTATGCTAGATTAAGTTGTTTGATACTAGTTTATTTAGGGGTTCCATTTTCACTACTCAATAGATTTTACATGTGTCTCACCAGTTCTGAAGGATTACTGAGTGTTGTCTTGATCAGTCAGACATCTTGATAGCAAAATTTGTTGACAAGTGCTGGATTTTCCTCAAGAGCTTCATTAATTTCAGTTACTTCTCCTGCTGGAGGAGAATAGAGTTCACTAGCAGCTTTCACACATTCCAATGCACCACACTCATCTTGTTCGTTCAGTGTGGTCCCAGCTTCAGGCAGGCTACAGTAAACAACCTCTCCCAAAGCTTCCTGTGCAAAATTGCTGATTCCCACTGTTCTGATACCATTTTTCTGTTGTTATCCATTCATGTCTGTCTGTCAATTTACGCGGGGAGAGCAGAGCTTGCAGCGTCCTCAGGAAGCGCTGACCCTCAGCCCCCAGGGCCAGGGCAAGAAGGGGTGTGGTGGTGCGGAGGCTGCGCCCTGGAGGCAGGCTTGGGCCTGCACGCCCAGCACCGCTCCCCTTGTTCGCAGAGGTGTTTTAATTTACATTTCTTTGATCACTATCAAGTTTAAATATTTTCCTCACCTATTTATTTACCACCATATTTCCACTTTTTGTATTCATGTTTTTGCTTATTAGCCACAGGAAATTGATGTTCTTATTAACTTGTGTTTCTATATATCAAGAAACATTTATTTCTTTAATTATTTTTTTAATTTTGTAACATAACTTATCGTCAAATTGGCTTCCATACAACACCCAGTGCAAGGAGCATTTATTATGCAACACTTTATATAGCATACAGATTAATTTCTTGCCATGTTTGATGTAAATTCTTTTGATAGACATTAAAAAATATGTAAGTTAAGATGTCTTTCATATAAAGGCTTTATATTTCACAGTGATTTCTTGCTGTTATACTTTGTATACATGTAGAATCACGCTGAGCTCATTTTCTATCCCTTTTGCCTTCTCTGCATGGTGGATTCCAAAGTCACATACCTGGACTGACCGTGAATAAATTTGCATTGATCCTTTGCAAACAAGGGAGTTTATAGCAGAAGTATGTGCAACGGATACAGCAGTTCTTGGCAGCTTGCCAAGTAACACCTGCTTGCTTTGTATATGAAAATGATGATTCATTTGTTTCTCTTCTGGATTATTACCTGCCAGGTGATAGCCATTATAAACCCACTTCACAAGGACTTTTGGAAGAATGGGAGAGTTGACCACAAGTCAATACAGAATGACTTCAGGTCTTCACACATTGACCTTATGTAATGACATCAGAGTCAGTTTTACTGTAGAAATGGCAATTTTTCCCCCTGCTCAGAAGAAGTCTCTGGTGTATATAATTAGAAAGCAAGTCAGGAAACATATCCTATGTTAGTCAGTTGCTTAGTTTGTTGAAGAAGATTTATTAAAGGCTTACTACAAACAGAATATCATATTAAATTTAATGACAATAAAGAGATACCCAAGCTCCTGTTCCTCAAAAATGTCATAGTCTAGTTAAAGACACCATACTTGACACTGATACATGAATTAGCCTTATTATGAAAAGGCTTATCATGTAAAAGAAGATAAGGTACAGAGTGCTTAATTGCTAACAACATGGGCTCTGGGGTCAGCGTGGTCAGGCTGGGATAGAGATTCATAATTCTCTAGCTGTGTGTCTTGGGCAATTCCAATAAAGGAATCTACATAGGAGTAAATGAACAGTGTCTGGTACATTGCAAGCATGCAAATAATGCAAATTATTGATATAGCATAAATGTTAAAGGGATGTCATATAAGGAGGTTATTAGAATGGGAGAGAATTATAGAAGCAGTCTTGCAGAAAGTGGGTTTTAAAACTAGGATTGCAGGGGTACCTGGGTGGCTCAGTCTGTTAAGCGTCTGACTCTGGGTTTCAGCTCAGGTCATGATCCCACAGTTCATGTGTTGGGGGCTCTGCGCTGACGGTGGGGAGCCTTCTTGGGCTTCTCTATCTTCTTCTCTCTCTGCCCCTCCCCCCCCTCAAAAATAAATAAACATTAAAAAACCCCTAAGATTGCAGATAAAGAATACAGACTGACAGTAATAAGGTGAAAGACCTTTCCATATTGAAGGAATGACCAATGAAAAGAAATGAACTGGTTGCATTGAAGGTGAGAGACAAACAGATTGGCAGAAGTTAAGTGATACTCAGGAATCTAGTGAAAAATGTATCCAATTGATAGGATGTGATATGATCATGATGCCAAACATACTGAACCTTGGTTTTTCCTTTAAGAAAATGAATAAGGTAATAACTGCCTAGGAGAACAGTGAGGCAAATTAGCTCCTTTTCTTTTCTTTTTCTTTTTTCTTTCTTTCTTTTTTTTTTGTTTGCATATAAGTTACTTATAGCCAAAGGCTGATACCATGAAAATGAAAACTTTTATCCTAGCTTTTGAATCTTTTTTGTTCTCGAAGGTGTAAAAATCCTATACCTGGATACATACATTAAAAAACTAATGTATATGAGAAGAATAGATTATATTTATTAAGTCTTTTCTATGTTCAAGGCCCTGGACGTTTATTTCATTTTTACTTATAACAACTCCATAAGGCAGATACTATTATTGTCAACATTTTATAGATGAAGAAACTGAGTTCAGTGGGATTGAGTAATTTGCCCAAAGTCACACAGCTAGTAAGTGGCAATCTGGATTTAATGCTGATCTGTCTGAAGCTGGAGCCAAATTGTACCAAACATTTAACATTTCTCAATGAAAAGGAGCTGAACATAAAAAATGAATTATTATTAACTGGATGTTTGAATTTCACTGCAGCCTAAATGAGAGGTTGAAATTGCTCACGCATTCAACAATTGAGCATCTAATGTGTACCAGGCACTGTTCTTGGCACTGAGGTACCAAAGTGACCAAATCTGACAAAACCCCCTCATGGAGCTCACCTACTAGCAGGGGAGAGAGTCAGTAAACAAGGTGGATAGGTAACATGTGTAGTCTGGTAAGTGCCAAGGAGAAAGAATTAAGCAGGAAAGGGGCATAGAAATTGTTAGGAGTATGTGTTGAAACTTTAGGTAGGGTGGCCATGGAAGGACTCATTGTGAAGAGACCACATGAGAAAGAAATGAGGGAGAAGTCCATTCTAGGCAGAGGAACAGCCTGTGCACAGACAGAATGTTCCAGATGTGTGTAAAGATTGGTGAATGAACCCAGTGAGGGCTGAATGACAGAGTTGTGAGAGATGAAATCAGGTAGGATCTCATAGGTCACGGTCAGGGCTTTGGCTTTTACTCCAAGTGAAGTAGGAAACCAAGGAGAGGTTTTGAGCACAGGAGGGACGTGATCTGATCTTGTAATGGGACAATTCTGGCCAGGTTCAAGAGACTGAAAGGGGCCAAAGGCAGGAGCACAGAGACAAGTTAGGAGAGACTGCAGTAATCTAGGCAAGAGATGGTGGTGTCTTGGATCATAATAGTAGCAGTGAAAGGGGTGAAACATGGCTAGACTCTGGATATTTTTCGAGGTAAACCTTATAGAATTTACAGAGTAGATGTAGGATGTGAGAGAATTAAAGGGATCAAGCAAAGGGTAGCATAACATTTATCCAGTAGATTTATACCTCACTAGTTCAAGTGTCATTTATCTTTATTTCTTAAAAACTTTTTTTAGCGTTTATTTAATTTTGAGAGAGTGTGAGCAGGGGAGGGGCAGAGAGAGAGGGAGACACAGAATCTGAAGCAGACTCCAGACTCTGAGCAGTCAGTGCAAGGCCCGATGTGGGGCTCCAACTCATGAGCTGTGATATCATGACCCGAGCTGAAGTCAGATGCTTAATCGCTTAACTGACTTAGCCACCCAGGCACCCTAAGTGTCATTATCTTTAAATGCAGCTATTTATAGCATATTCAAGAACTCAGAAATAAGCAAAAAATTCTTCAAAGCCACCCAGACAGCACATAGTGCTAAAGCTCATGTCCTTCCAAGAGATATTTTTAGTTCCTTTTTATTCTAATTTGAGTTACAGTTCAAATAAACATCATCATTTTATCATTTTTAGATCATAAGAAATTTAGAAGGAATGGAGAGATTATTTCCAGTTTTAGAAACTCTTATAGTGACCAGAAATAATAGCTGAGACCAAGAACAAAGATAAAATACAAACAAAGCCAAAACATAAAAAACATAGCCTGAGGACACAGAATCTAATGTTTCATAATGCTTGAGAAGCCGCTGTTAAAATAGGAATGCACATTTGTAATGGTCATTGTACCGTTATAATTAGGTCAGGTAATGTTTTTATCTTTTCATCTAGAGAGGTCAAATTACAGATGTTTTGCCTCTAAAATAATGGAATGTGTTGGGGTTCTTTATCCTTATCACTTTCGAGGGCACACACAGCAATATTCTGGTAGATAAAAAGAGCTCTGGGCTTGAATTATGATCTCCTTTCCTTCCCTGCAGAGCTGGCTTAACAAACCAGAAGAAAATGATGAGACCTTTTTTTACTCCCCCTTCCTTTAAAATTGGAACCTAGAGCAAGCATGTCGGCAAATTCCTTGTTTTCTTTGTTCTGAGTCCCTTACTAATACATTCTACTTCTTATTTTATTTTATTGTATTTTATTGTATTTTATTTTATTTCATTTATTTCATTTCATTTCATTTCATTTCATTTCATTTATTTTATTATTTATTTATTTATTTATTTATTTATTTTTTTAATTTGTTTTAGAGAGGAGAGTGAACACAAGCAGAGGAGAGGGCAGAAGGAGAGAGAGGGAGAGAGAGAACCTGAAGCAGGCTCCATGCTCGACTCAGAGCCCGACGTTGGGCTTGATCCCATGACTCTGGGATCATGACCTGAGCCAAAATCAAGACCTGGGTGCTCAACTGAGTCACCCAGGTGTACAATCTTATTAGCTCATTCTAAAGGCTCACACGTGCCCCGGAGACTCCTAAGACCAAATTCTTTCAAATCTTTCAGTTTTAGGTCAATAACTATAGACTAATAAGCCACAAAAATTTCTAGCTCAAAAGCCTGTCCACACTGCTTTGAATTTGAAAGGTGGAACTTTGCCCCTTCTTCACATTTCTCCATTTTCCAAAACTCATTTCTCAATTAGTTGAGGTGAGTAGAGCAGGAAGTGGATCCACCTGAAAATTCACTTATGTGGAGGAGCTCATTCTCTGATAAGCCCAAGGAATGGAGCATTATGGGTTATATAATGGATATGAAGACTTATGGCGCACACAACTACTTCTTTCAGATTTAATTTTAATTTGGGTTACAGAGAAGTAAATTTCTGAGAAGTGATTTCAACTGTTTCTAGGCAGATGTGGATTATAGCAGGAATTGAGGAATCTTACTGTGACACTGAGACACTGTGTTTCACAGGGTGTATGAAAATATTGGGTCACATAATTAAAATTTTTTTCAAAAGTTTCCTGACCATAGGAGTCTTCATAGGGATGGAGATTTTGGAGAATTTTACTGAGTTTTAGATGGATCAAGGTAATGTTTGGTTGATGTTGGCCTCTAAACCGACTGATCTGCAAGTGTAAGAATGACTTTTTCCAGAAAGCAGCCAGGATTTCTTATTCAGACAAGACAAAGATCCTGTTGCTCTCCTTCTGTTGTCTCAGCATTTCTGGCTGAAACACAGAAGTGCAAAGAGATACATAACTGCAGGCAAAAATAATAGAGGAAGTACACATGATGAATCACAGGTTATTTGCTCCTCAAACCAGCAGGATGTATTTATCCTTGACTGGTTGTGCTGTACTTTCCAGGATGTAATAAAATCTAGCACAGAATGAGGGGGGCAGGGGACAACTATGTATTAGATTCTACTTTTACTCTATACCTTGTACTTTTCCATATTACTATATTTATTCTTCGCAAGAACCCCAGAAGGCAGGTATTGTTATGATCCCTGTTGTTTGGATATAGAAATAAGCATCAAGGAGCTCATGGCCATGCAGGTAAATTGTAGAATCAAATTTCCAGTTTAGTCTGGGTCCAAAGCCCACAGCTCTCCCACTGTAGACATGTAGCTTGACTTAATAGGGTTTGCTTCAATATTTGTTTAAAAAATGACTTTCTGAATAAATGAACTAATATCCAGCCACTCTGGCCACTGCAGACAGATCTGTCTGAGATGAAGGGAAAGGATAGACCTGCATTTACTCAAGGCATAGGGCAAAGATCCTTCGTCCTCAGTATCGTGTCTAAGTACATTCGAGTCACCTCTCCTTGTATCTTCTCATATCTATGTGAAACCAGATTGATCCTTCCATCCCCCTAGGAGAAGATGGGGTGGAAACAAGAAAGTAACATTTTATTAAATGTCTGCTAAACGATAGACAATGGACAGACACTTTTCTATGTTATTTCATGTAATACTCATATCAGCTTTATAAAGTAAGCGTTATTGTCACCATCTTTAGAAATGATAACACAGGCTCGGAAAGGCTAAGGAACTTTCCAAAGATACATATCTGAAAAGCATGTCAGAATTTGAATCCAGGTCAGTCTGATTCCCAAATTCATACATGCTATTATCACACTGCTCTTCCACAGGAAATTGGGCCTGAATGGGTTATATTAATACAGCATTAGTTACTTTGACATTTTAATGTGCTTTGGATGTTGATTCATAATATTAATTCACAATATTAATTCATAGTAGTTGTTAAAACATAAGGAAGCCTAGACCCTTGCCTTAATTACTTTGATTTTGGTAATGGGTTCCTCTACAATTTTTTGAGAAAACAGAACAAAACAAGACAGTTTCTACTGCACTAAAGTGTGGAGTTGTAAGTATTGGTGTAAGTGTTCTGCACATGTGTGTGTTGTGTTGCCAAACTGCTTTTTTCAGTATGGTCTTCTCACTCATTTCTTAGCTGAACTTCATTATTTTTCCAATCCTTCAAGGCAACAAAACTTACTGATTTGTTTTGGAAGGGCTGGTTAGACTGGCAGTCTCTGATTAAAGACTCAGAGAAAATCACATTATGTTCAATCTACATTTATGTCTGATAGGCAATTTCTGAAGGTGTCTCTGGGGTAATTACCCAGGGAAAATATAGGCTAGAAAAACCAAGAAATGGGTAGGCCATCTTTCCCCCAAAACCAAAGAAATGAGCATTAACAGAAAGTAAATCAGTAGAGTCAGCGTACCTTAAATTTTAGGGTTCTTGTGATTTAATTAAAACTGGCACTGTGTTTTAAAGAGCATGACCTAAAAATATTTGTTAGATAAATATATATTAAGGAATTAGAACATGTAAAGTTGCCACGTGGTTTCATTTCTCCAGATGATGTCTATGGAAGTTGACTGTTGATAATGATTATAAATGATATAAACCAATAATAATGAATATTAATGGGCTCTTGAGATGTGCTAGGTGGACATGCATTGTTGGAAGTTCTAGCAAATAGCATCTATCCTTCCAAATGATAACAATGACCAAAACTGGGGTGCAACAGAGCAAGCATCTCCTTATCGTCTATACCTGGCTGTCTTCCCTAGTGTATGTTACCTGTCTTGCTTGGGTAGGCCTTGTGGCCTTTGATGCCTGCTCTAACTCTTAAGAGCGTTTCACTGTAGTGTGTTGGATAAGTGGCTGAATTGTCTTTCTGCTCTGTCCCAGAGCTTACTACAGTGTAAAGTCTGTGGCTCTCACTGTCATAAACCATAAGAACGAAATATGCTTCTTAATCAATGAAAGCAAAAGAGGAACAGATGCATTTTCAGGGCTCATGGAGATGGGATGTCATCCTGTACCTTGTAATTGCTCTGGCATCTGCTGGCAGTTTCAAGACTTTTAGGGCACTCTAGCTCTCTCTTTTAGTGGCAGTCACCTGTAGGGAGACACAGCTATTGCCTGTGCTGCGCTGAATGATTCAGCTGTTACTAACTGCGTCTCCTAAGTGTCCAGGGTAGATTTCCTGGGAGGACCTGATTCAACTAGTCATCTCTGCCTATAGGAGGTCTTCATTGGGCAGAGCTTTTGACTCAAGTCACTTTCATAGACTCTGGCCAGAAAAAGAACCCACCCCTAGTCCAATAAGTGGTGTCCAGGGAAGGAAGCAAGGGGAAAGGAGTAAAGCATGATTAAGGAAGACTTTGGAAGGGGATATAGGCCTGGCAGGCATTTTGAAGCTCCCAGAAGGGGTTATGACTGTCAGAATAAACTTGTTCAGACATTTAGGATTATTTTTAACACTACAAAATTTAGTCCCACCAAAAACTCTACAAAATACAATTCCTCTCATATTCAAATGAGGAGAAATGCTTTCCAACCTGGGGATGGGCTTTATCCTTTTCTTTACTTCTCTTTTCTTTCAGATTTCTTTCAAAGAATTCCCTTGTAGAGAAAACTCCTGCTGAGGAAAGGATTGAAAACTAGACATGATATCTTGACAAAATGGTACTGTGAATCTGAAGATAAAATTCTGGGAAGCTCCATTCTAGGATTTCCTTTATGGCAGTCACCTTAATTGCATTCATTCTCATTCAGTTGTTTCCACATAATCTACAGTTAGTTACACCAGAATCCGTTTCATGGATTCAATTAAAGCATCATCTGGTCATTCACAAACGCTCACTGGATGGTTTCTGTGAACTAGTCAGTGTGTTCTGATGCTGAGATTATGAAGCTGGCTAATCACAGTCCCTTTCTGCAAGGAGCTAACGGTTTGTGGGAGAGTTAAACATAAAGAACTAATTTGGTTTTATAAGTGTTATAGCAGAGGGATATGCCAAGAGCTATGCTACCATGTACAGTTTAGAAGTTGGTTTATTTATTCTACCAGAATTTATTGAGTTCCAACTCTGTGCTAAATATAGTGCTAGGGGGGTGTAGGGCATGACAAATAATTTTGCCTTCTAGAAGCTAAGAGTCTAGTTGGAGAGAATAATGCACACATGTACACACACCAATGATCAGCAGTGGTGGTTCAAGACAGTGTGAGATTAAAATCCAACTATTTATAGTAAATAGAGCCATAGTATTTCAGAGAAGAGATCTTCACAGGCAAGAGAAGTTTCAAAAACTGAATTTCAAATCCCCTTGAATGAGCCCTGAGGGGCAGATGGGACCACAGGACAGAGAGGAGGGATAGGTGTCTAATAAGGGTCGGCAGTGGCAACCAGTGTAAACCTGTTGTTCTTTTCAGACCTGAAGCCCTCTTCTTATAACAAATATTTCCTTTTCTGAAATTAAATTCATTCCATAATGTACATGCACAAGCAATTTAAAAATGAAATTACTTTAAATATAAACATAATGTTCTTACCATAATTTAAAGGAGAAAGAAAGATATAATAAGCAGTGCATTTCAATACATAATCCTTCAGCACGACTACACAAGTAGCCAAAATGAAGTAGTCAGATGTTTAACCACTTGTAATAACTAAGATAGAAGTTCGAGGAAGTAAGATTAGAAGCCACGTTGAACAAGAAGTAGAGGAAAATGAAAGAGCAGAGGTACAGTGAACATAGAATAAAAACTAGTGCTAGGGTGAGTATGGCAGACTAGACCTGTCTATATATGATGAGAGAAGGAGGGAAATCACCTTAATTGCAGCACAGATAACATGGCAGACAAATTATAGATTGTTGATGTGAGAAAATGAGGAAGTATGGTATTCTTGCAAATGAGCTGGATCTTACCTATCAGTGTGTGTCAAGGTAATTCTCTGTGTTGCCTGGGATGGACGAGACAGAATATTGCAGTAAATAAATTCTATCTTGAAACCACAAGTTGAGGTGTACATTTTGTTTTGAATATCCACAGGGACTACAGAGACCATCTGCTTTGATAATCAACAGGAAATTAGGGATCTATTGAAAAAAAGATAGCAATTCAAGGGACAATACAGAAGTTTTGTGGCAAATCTCTGGGGGATGAAGGATTGGAAAGAAAGTGAGATTGAAGAATAGCAAGCAGTTTCAAGAAAAAGTTTCAAGTTTAATTTTCATAACACACGTAACAAGAAACTATTACACCACAAAATTAAAGTAATATGATTATTAATACAATGTGATGAGATGTTTACATTTCATGTATATCAATTAATATTAATATCTGTCTCAAATCTTCACTGTAAAATATTTGTAAGCACCAAATATTTGCAGCTACAAATGCAGATGGTACAAGTGTGGAACATGGGTTTGCATGCTTGCGTTTCGAGACAAGATTTTCTACAATGGTTAGCAACTTTTGAAAAAATTTGAACAAAACCAAAGCATACTATTTTCTTTAAAGCATGATATTTTCATGATTAAGAGGAAGGTGCTGGCCTAAAATATTCTGTGTATATTAACATTGTGCAAAAAACACATTGTGTTATATATCAAAAAGAGTTGAATCCTAGGCTCAGATATACAAATTATTTTATTTACTTCCATGAAAATCTGGTGGGATGTTTGGAAGTCATGTAGGATGTGAGCCCAATCTTCCTTGTTTGGCACATGCTCATGTGTTGCACAACATTTAGCAGGACTGTCCCTTGACACTACACATCAATAGCAGTTTCAATCATATGACAGTTAAAAATGCCTGAAAAAAATTGCCAAAATACCTCCATAGGGTTTTCCCATCTCCATTACAAGATTCTGTTACCATACAACAACAACAAAAAGGCTTAGGCCAAGTAAAGTTATACTTAAAACGAATGCAGTACAGAGGGTTTGAAGGAGAATGAGGCCTTCTGTTGGGCAGAGCCAATTAGCAGAGACTTAAAAAAAAAAATTATTTCTTTCTGGGAGAGAGCAAGCTGGGGGTGGGCAGAGAGAGGAGGACAAAGGATTCTAAGCAGGCTCTGCACTGACACGCTAACAGCAGCAAGCCTGATGTGGGGCTCGAGTTCACGAACCATGAGATCATGACCTGAGCTGAAGTCAGATGCTCAGCTGACTGAGCCACCCAGGTGACCTAATAGAGACTTTTAAATCCAAGGCCAAAGATTTTATTCAAAAAGTCGTGACGGGGCGCCTGGGTGGCTCAGTCCGTTAAGCATCCGACTTCGTCTCAGGTCATGATCTCGCAGTCCGTGAGTTCGAGACCCGCGTCAGGCTCTGTGCTGACAGCTCAGATCCTGGAGCCTGTTTCCGATTCTGTGTCTCCCTCTCTCTCTGACCCTCCCCCGTTCATGCTGTCTCTCCCTGTCTCAAAAATAAATAAACGTTAAAAAAAAAAAGTCGTGACAAGTTATTGGAGTTTTTTTAAACTTTTTTTTTTGTAATGTTTATTTATTTTTCAGAGACAGAGAGAGACAGAGTGTGAGTGGGGCAAGGGCAGAGAGAGAGAGAGACACAGAATCCAAAGCAGGCTCCAGGCCCTGAGCTGTCAGCACAGAGCCTGATGTGGGGCTCGAACTCACGAGGTGTGAGATCATGACCTGAGCGGAAGTCAGAGGCTTAACCTACTGAGCCACCCAAGTGCCCCAGTTGGAGCTTTTTTTAAAAATAAAAACACCAGAAATTTAGTTCTCACAGTTCTGGAGGCTGGGAAATCTGAGATCATGGGGCCAGCATGGCTGCCTTTTCTGATAAGGGCCCTCTTCCTGGTTCACAGCTGGCATCTTCTCATTGTGTCCTCACAGGTGGGAGGGGTAGGGAACTCTCTGGGACCTCTTTTATAAGAGCACTCATCCCATTCATAAGAGCACTCATCTCTTTTATTTTTTTTATTTTTAATTTATTTTATTTAAATCCAAGTTAGTTACATATAGTGTAATCATTGTTCCAGGAGTAGAATTTATTGAGTCATCACATATAACACCAAGTGCTCATTGTTATTGAAATGTTTTAATACCTTTAGTGAGTCTAAAATTCATTCATCTGTAGTTTTTCATGTTTTTGTAATTGTTATACTATCACAGCTCTAAAGGGTCAAACTCCTTGGATAAAAAACAGTGAGTTTGCAACTTGTATTCACTCACTAGTAGGTGTTTAAGCAGAGTTTGCTGTGGGCATTTGTGGCTAAAATGTCAATTGTAAGGAATGTTCATTTCAGGAATGTCATTCCTGGAATATCATGTCTGTGCACCCCAAACTTCAAATCAGTAACTAGTGGTCATGTAATGAAGGGGGTAAGAATTTTCATTTTGTGAAATTTTTTAGTCTTGCATTGATGCAAATCTTTGTGTCTAAGTTAAGAAAAAAAGAATGTACCCAAGTTTTTGGGACAACTGACCACTTTTTTACCCCAAACTTCAAATCAGTAACTAGTGGTCATGTAATGAAGGGGGTAAGAATTTTAGTTTTGTGAATTTTTTTAGTCTTGCAACGATGCAAATCTTTATGTCTAAGTTAAGAAAAAAAGAATGTACCCAAGTTTTTCTTGGGACAACCGACCACATTTTTACCCCAAACTTCTCATGGCTTTGTTTCACTTTTCTCCTCTAGTGTCTAGGTCTCTTACTTCATGCTGACTGCCATTATTTAGGGAAATTGAAGCATAAATATTTCAGTATCTTCTAGAGGGTATTGTGGAAGGATTTCCCTGATTTTCACAAAGATGTAAGTTATTGTCATAGCCCAGCATGAATACATACCAATCATCTTTCTAGTCAGAGAGTGGATGCTTTTTCTTGAGCCTTGTCCAAGAAATCTGGGATTGGTAATTTCCTGAAGAAAAGTATAGGAGAATTTCAAGGACAGGTATAGTATCTTATTTCTTTTGTTTTTTCCAGTACCTAGCCAGTACATAATAGGCATTCAGTAAGTGTGCTTGGATTGAGTGAATGAGGGAGAAGTGCATACAGAGGTTACTACTGCCCTTTGTGATTTTCCAGGATTGTTCTCCATTCAGTCTTCTTCTCTGATACCATTTGGTCAGCAGAGGGAGTCCAAGATCCATGTCAGTATCAGAATAAACTAGGGAAATGAGAAAATTTCTAGACATAGAAAAGCAATCATCAAAAAAAGGAAGCATGAGTTTGAAATCGTCAAGAAGGCTTAATTTAACTCTTTCAATAAACTGTTACTCTTAGAATGCTAAATAATCTTGATCTCATGTGGATAATATATTAGAGGGAAATGTCTATTTTTACCTGATTTGAAACATGAAGCTTCCAGAATGTTTAAAGGAGAAAAAGATTGTTTACAACTAATTTTTACTCACATTTCACTGTCTCTACTTTTATCTTTGTATACATAATACATAGAATGTAGGATTCTTAAGGAAAAGGATTTTTGTATTATTTACCAGATTATTCTAAGTACCTGCTATGGGGCACCTGGGTGGCTCAGTCAGTTAAGCATCCGGCTCTTGATTTTGGCTCAGGTCATGATCTCACAGTTCGTGGGATTGAGCCCCCCATCGGGGCTCTGTGCTGACAGTGCTGAGTCTGCTTGGGATTTTCTCTCTTCCTTTCTCTCTGTCACTTCTGCCCTCACTCTTCCATTTCCTCTCTCTCTCAAAATAAATAAACAAACATTAAAAAAAAAAACCCTTAATTAAAAAAAAAGAATAGCACCTGGCACATATAGGTATTAAATAATGAAGCTGTTGAATTAGTTAATCAATAATTAAAATTATACTACCAGTTTGTGTCATTTAGCATTATATTGTCTATCAATGGATGGATGAATAAAGAATATGTGAGCTACACACACACACACACACACACACACACACACACACACGACTATTATTCAGCCATGAGAAATAAAGAAATCCTTCTCTCCTTCCACTGGCAACATGGATGAACAGGAGGGCATTATGCTAAGTGAAATAAGTCATACAGAGAAAGACAAATCCTGCATGGTATCACTTACATGTGGAGTTTAAAAAAAAGTCAAACTCATATAGAGAGTAGAAAAGTAGTTGCCAGGGCCTGGGGGTTGGGGAAAATAAGATAGTTTAGTAAAAGTGTTCTAATTTTCAGCTATAAAAATGGATAAGGTCTGATCAACTAATGTAAAACATGGTGATTGTAGTTAATAACACTATATTATATAGTTGAAATTTGCTAAGAGAGTAAAACTTAACCATTCTCAAGAAAGAAAGAAAGAAGGCAGGAAAGAAAGAAAGAAAAAGATAAATATGTGAGGTAATGGATGTAATTAACTAGATGGGGGGAATTCTTTCAAAATGTATATGTCTACTAAATTACCAGTGTATACTCTAAATATCTTACAATTCTATAGGTTAATTAACCTCCATAAAGATGAAAAAAAAATCAGTATTATATTGTAAGCATTTTCTTACATTGTATTTTTAACACTTCCTTTTATATTTCATTATTTCATTAAATATCCACATAATCACAATTTTATCTATTCAGTAAAATATTCTTTTTTCTTTGAATGAAAATACTCACTACTAGGCCCCACTCCCAGAGATGTTGATTTAATTAGGCTGGAATGGGATCTGGGTATAGATAGCTTGTAAAGTTCACCAGGAAATTTTAATATACAGCCAGGGCCAGCAAGCATTGGTGAAAGTTACATAGCCAGACTACTTTCCAAAAAGGTTGCACTGATTTACAGCAGAATCAGTTACACGTAGCACCAGATATTTTCACCAATACTTATCATTATGGTTGGCGATTGACTGAGTATTGGAAGTGTGGTCTCCAGCTTCAGCAACACTGGCATCACTTGGAGATAATAAGAAATGTAGCCTCTCTGACTCTTTTTGTGCCCTAGTGAATCAGGATCTAAGCTTTAACAAGATCTTCTGGTCATTTGAACACACATTAAAGCTTGAGATGCACTGATATAATGTCTTTTCTTAATCTGATAAGGCAAAAACAGTAGCTTGTTTTTATTTGAACCTGCTGAAGTTCAATTTTTGAGGTTAAACTTTCTCTTTCATGCATTTATTGTCTGTTTCTGGCTCATCTTTTTAAATTGTCCATTTTCATCCTTCACCTGTTTTAAAATTAGGGTGATTTTCTCAGATGTTTGGATATATGAAGAAGCTCTGATGGCTTAACAAAGGACATGAATGAATTATGAAGTAGAGATCTATTGCCATTGAAATTTAAATCTATCTAGAAGCAAAAGACACAAGAGAGAGATAGGGAAGAATGTCATGAACTAGGGAAGAATATTTAAACTGATTCTTATTTAAGGCCCTTAACATTTGTATCTCTCCTCTTAGCATTCATCAAATACCCAATCATCCATTCATTTAATACATTTTTAGATTGTCTTTATACGGTATATGGTACTAGTGCTGTGAGTCTGTGTGACCATGTGGAAATCTATTTGCTCATCTTGGGGCCTCATAGTCTATTTGGTCTGGTTACACGTATGCAAAGTTAATTAATAATAAAAAGTTTTGTTTATTATGGCTGACTGAGTGCCAACTGGATGGTTAAGACATTGGAGTCATCTAGGAATTAAGCAATGGGTAGTGGAAGAGAAGGAACTCATATCCATTGAGTCTTATCCTGTATATGTTCTATCTTACTCAATTCTCATGATAACTCCATAACATGGTCAGGATATTTGGATCATAAACCATGTGAAAAGTTGAAGAATGATTGCTATTGGTGACATAGCAAATAAAGTTTATTTGGGGGAGAAAAGAATTATGTACGAATTCCAATTAAAAAATGGAGAAGAAATGGGAGAAATAGAAATTCTCCATTAGAATTCCACAGTAATTGTTACTGTAGGAGAGATCCACAGATAAATGCTAAAATTAGTGGGTCAAACTTTTACAGAAAAAGATGATATTTGGATAGCCTAAAATCATCTCCTCCCAATATTTGGTAAGGGAAAAATAGTATATTTATGGTGGAGAAACCTAACAGACACCAGTTCAACATTACATGAGACATACTAATTCCATTTACCCCCTGAAAGATGCACTGAGAAGGGCATATCACTTCTGTGGTATTCTTCCTCAAAATTATAACCTCAATCTGATTCCTTAAAAAGTTAAAAAATAGAATTACCATATGATCCAGTGATTTCAGTACTGTGTATTTACCCAAAGAATACAAAAACACTAATTTGAAAAGATACATGCACCCCTATGTTTATTGCAGCATTATTTGCAATAGCCAAATTATGGAAGCAAACCAGGTGTCCATCAATAGATGAATGGATAAAAAAGATGCGATATCACACACACACACACACACACACACATATATATTTATATATACATGATATATATATTTATATATATATGATATATATGATATATATATGATATATATATGATATATATATATATATATATATATGAAATGGAGTATTATTCAGCCATAAAAGAATGAAATCTTACCAATTGCAGCAATATGGATGAAGCTAGAAGGTGTAATGCCAAGTGAAATAAGTGATTCAGAGAAAGACAAATGCCATATGATTTCACTCATGTGTGGAGTTTAAGAAACAAAATAAACGAACAAAGGAAAAAAGGGGGCAAACAGGACAACAGAGTCTTAAATATAGAGGACAAACTGGCACCTACCAGAGGCAAAGTGGGTTGGGGGATGGGTAAAATAGGTGAAGGGGACTAAGAGTATATTTACAGTGATGAGCACTGACTGTATAGAAATTGTTGACTCACTGTATTGAATACCTAAAACTAATATAAAGCTGTATGTTAATTATACTGGAATTAAAAAAATAACTTAAAAAAATTATAACCTCAATCTAATCACAAGAAAACATCAGAAAAAAACGAGTTGAAGGATAGTCTACAAAATACCTACCAATACACTTCAAAAGGTTATTAAAGACAAGGAGAACCTAAGGAATTGCCCCTATAGGAAGAAGCTAAGGAAACATGACAACGAAATGAAATGTGGGATTTGAATTAGATCTTGGAACAGAAGAACAGTAGTGGAAAAACTGATAAAGCCCAAATAGAGTCTGTAGTTTAGTTAATAATATTGTACTAATGTTAATTTCTTAGTTTTAAAATCATACCATAGGTGTGTAAGATGTTATATGAACCTGGTTGAAGAATATATGGAAACTCACTCTGTGATTCTTCTCTAAGTCTAAAATTTTTTCCAAAACATTTTAAAACATGAAAAAACCTGTTTATACTGAAAAAGAAAAAGTTTAATTCTTCCTCTTCATCTTGATTCAGTTCTCAACATATGGCTGCAACCAAAACCTTCTTTACAAGAAAGAGGAAATGAAAAAAAATAAATGTGATTAGGTTTTCCTTTTGTAAAGAGTGATCATTTCTACTATGGAACAGAGTTCTTGGCTGTTTATAGTCACTCCTTCATTGTCAGGTCTGCAAAGCATTGTTCCTGTGAAATGAAAATTGTGCAATATACTGAATCTCTCTTGGCATAAGCATTTCTGGAACATCTTTTCACAATCAATACAGTTTCATCTGGGACATCAGCTAGTCCAGCCTGCTTATTTTCATTTCATAGTTAGGATGGAAATAATACTACATGTTTATATGTTACTTTATACTTTTAAAAACAGTTTTATATTTATATCTCACTTCATGCACACCAGCTGTAAGTGATAGGGCAATCGTTACTGGCATCCCTGTTTTATAGATTTCAAAATACAGGCTGTAGGATGTTCACCAAATTCTAAGGCCACAGTTAATTGTTGGCTGGCACTCTTTTCCACCTTCCTGAAGCTTTCCTATTCTCTCTGAAAGTGAAAGTGGACAGTCAAATTCTCTTTCCCTTGCAGGTCAGAAAACAGGGTAATCCTTATGTAATAATAATAATTAATAATTAATAGTTAATAATAATATCCAGCCTTTATTGCATTCTTACAATATGCTAGAGGGTTTGCCGAATGTTTTTAAATAGATAATCTCATGCAATTTTCTTTATGATTTTACAAGCAGGTGGAAGCAGATGTGGAGGTGATTGGCATCTGATTGGATATGATTAGCAGGAGAAGAGGGAAACATAAAGGGTCATGATGGTTACAAGCTTTGGCGATATGGAATATGGTGGTACCATTAACAAAAACAGGGTGCAGAAAGAAGAATATGAAGTAAGATGACTTCTTTTTTTTGTATATGCCACGTGTATACTCTGAACTTACAGTGTGCCCCTTACTTGGCTTCTTTAAAGTACTTAGAATAATTTGTTATGATTTAAAAAATTTACATGTGCATGCTATTGTAATGGAACAGAGACTGAGATTTGATTAGACAAGAGAATGTAAACTCATAACTTTCAGCAGATCCATCTAATAGCCACTTGCCTGGGATGGTGTGAAATCTTCCCTAAGCATGTTTCTGAGGATTACATTGGTGCAACTAGCTTCAATTAGCGTGGGGAGACATTCCTTTGAAAAGCAAATCAGACTGCAATTACAGTGTGTGGGGCAGACGGGGCGTGGAGGGGGTAAATGATTGATAATTAACTAGGAGAAGCTTGCTGACACAAAGTCTGATTTGAACAATGATAAAGAAACATGTCTATAGTTATTACAGAATATGAGTTTTCTCTCTCTGTAACCCCACAACTATATCCCTCAGAGTGGGAGAGGGTGGGGAGAGATAGTATGTTATTGAGCAATCTTACATCAGCTGATGAAGCACATATACAGTAACCACAAGAATGTACAGAACAGTCCTTCAGGTCAGAGTCAAGTCCTACAACAAGGGCCATGGGTACAGTCAACCCTGTCTGTTACTCACAGATAAGAGTCCCTCCATCTCTCATGGAAATAACCGTTTGTGATTCCATATTGCTTTATACTAGGAGAAAAACCTATTTGGACTTAAATATATCCTATGGCCTTCAGGCTCCTTTAGTCTAGGGTTCCACCTTTTTTTTTGTTCTAAGTTTCCAGAGCCAGTTGTTAGTTCCACCTGATTCCCCACTGGATGGGGCTAACTGAGGAGGGTTTCATCTCATGGTGAGGGTCTATGAGCCAGCTAGACCTTTCACACTGTAAAAAAGGACCACACCTTAGTCTTTCAGTTGACAATATTCCTAAAAACTCTCTCCTCTGTTTCCTTCCTTCTCTTACCAAATCCCTCTTCTGTTACCCTTGGTATATATCATGTCACAGACATGGGGAGGGAGGAAGGAAAAAAAGGCCAAATATCATCCCACTGATACCAGTTTTCAGGTGGGGAGAAGGAGGAAAAGAAGGTCACAGTGATAGGGAATTCTATTTTCACTTTTTATAGTGGTAACAGAGATAATTAAAGATTTTCTTAAGGTGCAAAATCCCTTTAAGAATGTTAAAGGATTGATTACATAAGTTATGGTTAATTGGTAAGGTGGAATACAATTTAGACATTAAAAATATGGAGTTTTTGGCAAAATAATGACAGGGAAATATTTATGATATATAGTTAAGGGGAAAAAGCATGTTATATCATACAATATGTTACTGTGGAGATAATTCAGCTTTGTGAAAAAAATACACAAAATATGCACAGAAAAAAGCGACTAGAAAATATTCATGAAAGTGTTAATGGTAGTATTACATAAATGGTAAAATTTGGGTGACTGATTTTCCTAGAATTTTCTGCATTTAGAAAATTTTCTGTTTGCTTCTTCTCTAAGATAAAGTCACAAGAATCAGCTGGTGACTGGCTGAAAGTCTCTTTATTGGAAAGTGCACAAGCTCCAAATTACAGTGGATATTTTGACAGTCCTGGCATAATTTTGTTTACTTTTAAAATGATAACTAGGGACGCCTGGGTGGCGCAGTCGGTTAAGCGTCCGACTTCAGCCAGGTCACGATCTCGCGGTCTGTGAGTTCGAGCCCCGCGTCAGGCTCTGGGCTGATGGCTCGGAGCCTGGAGCCTGTTTCCGATTCTGTGTCTCCCTCTCTCTCTGCCCCTCCCCCGTTCATGCTCTGTCTCTCTCTGTCCCAAAAATAAATAAACGTTGAAAAAAAATTAAAAAAAAATAAAATGAAAACTAAGGTACACATTCAAAGTACACAGAATAACTACTGTAATATTTAGAGTTCATTTTGTACATATACAAATTCACACACCCTCCTTATCAAAGTCTTGTTAGTTTTTTTCTGATTGAAGACCAGAAGTGACCATTAATGCTTAATATTTGAGATACCAGATGTATCATATTTCTAATGAATAATCACTTCTCATTTGATATTGGATGAGGTACCACGTGGAATTGTTCCCACTTGATCAGAATTAGCAACTGAGCCTCAGATTAGAAGAACAGGGGCTGAGCATTCACATTCTTCGTTTCAAGGAACCATCAGGTATCAGGACTAGCCGCTTCCTTGAACACTATACACCTTTTGATTGTTAGTAGATCTCCCTCCCTGCCCTCCCTGCCAAAGATACCGTGGAGTGGGTTAGGAATAAACACCAGAAATGGATTTCTGGTTTCCATAATGATAGATTAAGTCGTTTGGACAGATTCTGTCTGCTGGAGAAAACTGAACATGTGAATGATACATTGAAAAAAGTTTAAACCATCAAAGAGTTAGTGTCCTAGTGAGGAATTACTAGGCCAAGATCCAGAAGGGGAATGGAAAGCTAGAGAGGAGAGTCCAACATTTGGAATCATTTTTGCCCTGGAGCTGGTGGCTAATCTGGAAGTGACCAACCTGCACGTTCAATAGGGCTGCTAGGTTTGAGGGGCAACAGTCAGAGTCTAGGGCCCACCAAAAGTGGGAGCCCTAGAGAGCTACTATCTGCTATTGTTAGGGCCCAGTAAGGGTGAGCCAGAAGGAAGTCAGTTCTGGAGAAATTGAAGCCCAACTTTCCATTATCTGAGTAGACCAGAAAAATCTCAAACTCTAAAATTGGGTTAAGATGATCCAAATTGATGTTCCCCTGGGCTCCTGGCAGAGGCAAACAAAAATGCTCTCTGACTTTAATTGTTTCTGCACAAATTTTTAGAAACAACATCTGACGTGCTATCCAAGATAACTTGATTCAATAGGGGGAAAGATCTCATGAGTAAGAAAGAGAAGAAAAACCAAATAGGAGAGACCAAAGTTGAAACAAGATTACTAGGATTATACTTTGCTTTGAAAAAACCAAAGTTCAAAAAACTTATCAGGAAACAAGAAACTATAAGTATGGTATAGCAGATTTCAAAAAGAGCCAAACAGAAATTTGGAATTGAAAATGTCAGTCAACAAAATTATAAAACAATAGATGAGTTTAACAGCAGATTAGCTACAGCTGTAAAAAAACCCACAACAATCTAATAAGTGAAACGTAGGTCAGAAGTTTAGAATGTAGGGTGACAATGAAGGTTTTTAGAAATACATATTGACAGGGGCACCTGGGTGGCTCAGTTGATTAAGTGTCTGACTTCAGCTCAGGTCATGATCTCACGCCTAGTGAGTTCAAGCCCTGTGTCAGGCTCTGTGCTGACAGCTCAGAGCCTGGAGCCTGCTTCAGATTCTGTGTCTCCCTCTCTTTCTGCCCCTCTCCCACTCACACTCGTGTGTGTGTGTGTGTGTGTGTGTGTGTGTGTGTCTGTAAAAAATAAACTTCAAAAAAATTAAAAAAAAAAAAAAGAAATACATATTGACATTCAGAGGTTACCCCCAGGGTATTGAGGATACAATTTGTAACATGAATGTGCCCACCCAAACCAGTGATGGCTATCCACCTTGAATGGTAGTGGGGAAGGAGCAGGATTATCTGTGCAGAAGGTGATGTGTGTTAGCACACAGAAAGTGTGCTAACTTCCTTCCATGATTGCCTTCTATGACTTTTCACATTGTTCTATTCTCAGATGCACAAGGACACTAAAATAGACTGGTAGGCTCTTTGGGTTCTAAAAATGTTTACTAAGATTCTGGAAAGGACATAAGTATACTACTTGTTGAGATGTTCTTATATGTGATGTTTTCTTGTGGCTATAAATTTAAGGGAAGTTTAATTCAAACTAGTTCTTTTCTTTCTTTTTAAAGTTAAAAAAATTTTTTTAAAAGTTTTTATTTAAATTCAAGTTAGTTACCATGCAGGTAATAATAATTATTGTACAAAATAGTGATCAACCCTTCCATATAACACCCAGTGCTCATTACAAGTGCACTCCTTCATCCTTATCGCCTATTTAACTGGTCCCCCCACCTACCTCCCCTCTGGTAACCATTAGTTTGTTCTCTATAGTTAAGGGTCTGTTTCTTGGTTTGCTTCTCTCAAATTTTACTCTGAAATGAATACTTCTTGCAATTATATGTCCTATGTGTTGGTCTAAAATCTGTCACACAGTCGTTTCATGCTAGGTATGTGATTTTAGTTTTACAAATTTAAAGTTTTAATTATGTTAATAATAATAAAAGTTCAACTTCTGTTTCCTTAGTTCCATTGAGTTTCTTGAATGTGGCTCCTAATGTCTTAGGTTAGATGTTTACTGGTGAGGTCTGTCAATATCTCACTGGGAGAATGAGCCTGCATTTTTACAGCTCTTTTAGGATGATTTCTTTTCCTGACCCGCAGAGGTCTTCCTACCCAAGGGATACTTAGTTGGAGGAGTTACGGAATATTGTTTCCTCCTTTCCAAATCACTCCCATTGTAGAAGGTACCAATCACTTATTTATTTTGCTCATATGTTCTCTGATTTTCCTTAAGTGTTGGCCTTCCTCAACCTTCTTCCTGAGTTCATGGGTTCTAACTTGGATTTTATGAATAGCTATCAGATTTGAGACTAAATTTATTTCTAAATGTGCCCTGTTCCCCTGAAACAGCTATTGCTCTCTTTTCCTTGGCTTGAGTTGGTTCACTACACTTCTAGTTTTTCTGTCTCTGGACCACCAGGGGGAGGTATTTTCTATCCCTTGGCCTGATAATTTCTAGCAAATCATATCAATTGCAAATATTGTGGGCTAATAATTTTTTATTTTTTATTTTTTTGAGAGAGATGGAAAGAGTGAGAGTGGGGCAGAGAGGCAGAGGGAGAGAATCTTAAGCAGACTCCACGCCCAGTGCAAAGCCTTACATGGGGCTTGATTTCATGACCCTGGGATCATGACCTAAGGCGAAATCAAGAGTCAGAAGCTTAACTTAGTGAACTACCCAGGTACTCCTGGGCTAATATTTTAAAATACCATGGGGCGCCTGGGTGGCTCAGTTGGTTAAGCGTCCGACTTAGGCTCAGGTCACGATCTCGCGGTCCGTGAGTTCGAGCCCCGCGTCAGGCTCTGGGCTGATGGCTCAGAGCCTGGAGCCTGCTTCCGATTCTGTGTCTCCCTCTCTCTCTGCCCCTCCCCTGTTCATGCTGTGTCTCTCTCTGTCCCAAAAATAAAATAAAACGTTAAAAAAAAAATACCAACAAATGTTTAGGAATCTTTAAAAAAATTGATAGACCCTTAAAAAAAAGGTCTTAGGTTTAAAGAAAAATTGAACAGAAAGTAAGGAAATTTCCCCTTTGTCCTCTTTCCCACCCCAACCATTGATCTCATTACTAATATCTTACATTGCTGTGGTGCATTTGTTACAATTGATCCAATACTGATACATTTTTATTAACAGTTTTCCATAGTTTACATTAGGGTTCACTTTTTATGTTGTAGATTCCATGAGTTTTGATGAACAAATGTCTAATGACATGTTATCTATCATCTCAGTATGATACAGGATAGTTTCATTGACCCTCTGTGCTCCACCTACTAATCCCTCCCTCCCTCTGAACCTCTGGCCACCCTGATCTTTTTACTACCTCATGGTTTTGCCTTTTTCAAAATGTCATCTGGCAGGAATCATATAGTATGTATTATGCACAGATAGGCTTCTTTCACTTTGCAATATGCACTTAAGTTTCCTTCAAAAGGTGGATTTTTCATGGCTTGATAGCTGAATAATACTTCACTGTTTGGATGTCCCATAGTTTATTAATCAGTCTTCTACTGAAGGACATCTTGGTTGCTTCCAAATTTAGCAATATGAATAAAGCTGCTATAAACATTTGTATGACGATTCTTCAGTTTTCAACTCATTTAGGTAAATACCAAGAAGTGCAATTGCTGGATCATTTATTTAAGAGTATGTTAAGTTTTGGAAGAAACCACAAACCTGTCTTCCAAAGTTGGCGATACCATTTTGCACTCCCACCAGCAACAAATAAGAGTTCCTGTTGCTTCACATACTCCCCAGCATTTGGTATTATCAGTGTTGTGGATTTTAGCCTTCCTAATAGGCATGTAGAGGTATTTAGTTTCTTCTTAAATTTGTAATTTCATGCATATGATGTTAAACTTTTTACCTTTTTCATATATTTATTTGCCATCTATATATCTTCTTTGGTGAGATGTCTGTTCATAGTTTTGTCAATGAAAAAAATTGTATTGTTGTCTTATTGTTGAATTATATAAGTAGTTTGTATATTTTAGATAATAATGCTTTATCAATTTTGCTACTATTTTCTCCCAGTCTGTGGCTTTTTTTTCCCATTTTTCTAACATTATCTTTGCAGAGCAGAAATTTTTAATTTTAATTTTAATTAAAAATTGTTAATGTTTATTTATTTTTGAGAGGGAGAGAGGGAACAGGGGGCGGGCAGAGAGAGAGTGAGACGTAGAATCTGAAGCAGGTTTCAGGCTCTGAGCTGTCAGCATAGAGCCCGATGCAGGGCTTGAACCCATGAACCATGAGATCATGTCCTGAGTTGAAGTCAGATGCTTAACCAACTGAACCACCCAGGGACCCCTTTAATTTTAATTTTAATTTTAATTTTAATTTTAATTTTAATTTTAATGGACTTTGGGTTTTCTTCTTCGTCTTCTTTTTTTTTTTTTTTTTTTGGTGTTGTATCTAAAAAATCATCCCTATACCCAAGGTCACCTAGATTTTATGCTCTGTTATATTCTGGGTAAATTTAGGTATATAAGTCATTTTGAGTTAACTTTTGTGAAAGTTGTAAGATCAGGGTCTAGATTTGTTTTCCTTTTCTTTTCTATTTTGTTTTATTTATTTATTTTTTGCATATGAATGTCTAGTTTTTCCAGCACCATTTGTTGAGAGGATCATCCTTACTTATTTCTGACATTTTTTGTATCTTATATGGCAATGATTTTATAGTATCTTTTTTTTAATGTATAGAGAATAAAAAGATAGAAAAGAATAGAAAGATGATTTGGTCTTTCCTGTAGCATTATTGATAAAATTTTATCTTTGGAAATTTAAAAAAGTTTCTTCCAACTTTATAACTTATGCAAACCCAAGTTCAAATGCTAGGTTCTCTGTGACCTTGGACATGTGACTTATACTAAGCTTTAGATTTCCCGTAGGTTAAAAGGAATTTTACTTTAAAACCTGTGGCTCTTCTTAAATCTAGACTTGCACTGTCCGATGTGGTAGCTACTCATCACCTGAGGCTATTGAGCCCTTGAAGTGTAACTAGTTTAAATTGAGATGTAAATGGAAATTCTCATTTGATTCCAAAGATTTAGAAACCAAAAAAAAAAAAAAAAAAAAACCCCAAAAACCAAAACCAAAACCAAAACCAAAATCAAACCAAACCAAAGCAAACCAAAGCAAACCAAAAGCAAAAACAAAAACAAAACCGAAGAGATTTTTGTTTGAGTCTAAAATAGACTATTAATTTTTTATGTTGCATATATGTCAAAATATGCTATTACATATATATGTTGTGTTAAATAAAATGCATTATCAAAAATTTTTTAAATTTTTAAATTTTAAATTTTTTAATGTTTTATTTATTTTTGAGAGAGAGAGAGACAGAGACAAAGCATGAGCAGGGGAGGGGCGAGAGACAGGGAGACACCGAATCAGAAGCAGACTCCAGGCTCTGAGCTGTCAGCGCAGAGCCCAACAGGGGGCTCAAACTCACAAACCCTGAAATCATGACCTGAGCTGAAGTCAGGTGCTTAACCGACTAAGCCATCCAGGTGCCCCAAAATGCATTATCAAAATTAATTTTACCTACTTCTTTTTACCTCTTTTATGTGGTTACTAGAAAATTCAAAGTGACCTATATGGCTCATTTTATATTTTTATTGGATGGCATTTCTTTAGACTTTGGTATCCATTATCATGTCAAGAGTAAATTAGAATTCAGTTTTCTAAAAATATTCTGTTTTGTACTTCCTAAATAGAATGCCCTAAGTATATATTATTTCCCTCTTCTTTGGGCTCCAAGAAGAATTTGTCATCTAAAAAAAATTTTTTTTGACGTTTATTGATTTTTGAGGCAGAGAGAGACAGAGCATGAACAGGGGAAGGTCAGAGAGAGAGAGAGAGAGAGAGAGAGAGAGAGAGAGAGAGAGAGAGACATAATCTGAAACAGGATCCAGGCTCTCAGCACAGAGCCCGTTGCGTGGCTCCAACCCACAAACCGCGAGATCATGACCTGAGCCGAAGTCGGACGCTTAACGACTGAGCCACCCAGGCACCCCTTGTCATCTAGAATGAAGTAGATATTACTACATTTTGCCTTTTAATGAGGACATAAAAAGGATTAATGTAAACATAACACAAAGCACAGGGAAAGGCGGGCAAAGCACATGTCTAGATCTAGGAGACAGAGGTGGGTTTATAATGAAGCTAATGAAGTTCAAGTTCACGCTGCAGTGCTGTTCACTTGTATGGGTTCCTTCCTAGCCCCTGAGAGGAGAGGAGGCTAATAGTGTGCTCACAGAGTCTTATGTTTTGCAGCTCTTGAAATAGATATTTTAACCACAACCAGTGAAAACATTTGACTCTCTCACCTTGACTTTCCTTTCATCTTACTCTATCTTGTGTCAAATAGCATTGGGGTGATCACAGGGATTTTGGGGACGGGCCTAAGGAAGGTTGATTTAGGGACATATTGAATTTGGTGGGGTATATTTATATGGATTGTGAATAATTAAGTTGCTCTGGTTGTTTCATTTCGCACATGGCTGTTGGGAATACACCTAACTGTCCTCCCCACCCCTGCCCCAGCGACTCAACCCACCAAATTTTGGGACACCAAAGTGAAGGCAGTATGAACTTGTCTTGTGGTGCTTGGAAGCAGAAGTACGTGGTAAGGGAAGAAAAAAAAAGTTCTGTATGATGTTTAAAGACAGAGACTGGTCTGCGGAAAATTTTACCAATCAGACTGTAAAGATGACAGCAGGTTTCAGCTTTCACTGGTGCTTTGTTGAATGGGAAGATCTCAATTGCCAAGAATAGATTTAATACTGCAGCACATACAATTACATATTTACTATAGTTTTTTTTTCTTCTTTGGTGGGAATTGAATGAAATTGATTGTGTCAAAACTACTGTGTTTGTAGAATAAGAATGAGAAGACCTGTGTGTGAAGTCACACACCTGTGATAGTCACCATATATTTTCAATATAATTCCGGGGAGAAGATTAAAAAAGAATGGATGCTACAATGCTCAAAGTTGTTCTCAAAGTTTGGTGATGATCCTTGGGGGTTCCTGGTATCCTTTTGGTACATCAGTGAGTTAAAATACTTTTGTAGTGATACACAGATTATATTTTGCCTTTCCATTCTCATTTTCTCAAGAGTATTCAGTGGAATTTTGAGCAGTTATGTATGTGATATTACGACAGATACATACAGATTGAATGCAGAAGTAGGTATGAGAATCCTATCTTTTTTTTTTTTTTTTTAAGTAGGCTCCACACCCAGCATGGGACTTGAACTCACAACCCCTGGAATCAAGAGTCGGATGCTTTACCGACTGGGCCAGCCAGATGCTCCGAGAATTGTATCTTTTGTTAAGTCAGACATGAGAGGAATTTCAAAGATAAATCCACTCTTCTCACTACATTTTGTTAATTAAATAAGGCTTTGTCATTAATAAAACAGTATTTTCATTATTTTTATTTTTTTAAGTTTATTTATTTTGAGAGAGAGAGAGAGAGAAAGAGAGAGAGGGAGGGGCAGAGAGATGGGGGTGGAGAGAGAGAATCCCATCCTCACTGTCAGTGCAGGGCCTGATGTGGGGCTCAGACTCACGAACTGTGAGATCATGACTTGAACCAAAGTCAGATGCTTTGGGCACCCCAAAAACAGTATTTTTCATGTAAAAATATGTTATTTGTACCAACATGTAATTTATTTATTATTGATGTCTTTAAGTGAATGGATAACTAAACATTTTTAATTTCATATATTCTTAATTTCTACTGTCAGGAGCACACTGTATACACTATATGTTAGCCAACTTGACAATAAATTATATTTAAAAAAATAAAAAAGAAAAAAAGAAAAGATGTAGAGAAATATTGGTAGAAGTACATCCACATGGCCATTTTAGAGAATAATTTGCCAATATCTATCAAAATTTTAAACATTAAAAAGCATATCCTTTTATCCAGTAATTCACTTTCAGGAATCCATCCTCTAGAAATTCTGGCTCTGGGGTGCCTGGGTGGCTCAGTTGGTTAAGCATCTGATTCTTGATTTCGGCTCAGGTCACAAACTCAGTTTGTGAGTTTGAGCCCCATGTTGGGCTCTGTGGGGACAGGGTGGAGCCTGCTTGGGATTCTTTGTCTCTCCCTCTCTCTCTGCCTTTCCCCTGCTCTCTGCACTCTCTGTCTCTGTCTCAAAATAAATAAACTTAAAAAAAAAGTTTTCAATGATCAATTACATGATAATTCCATTAGGTCCTCATTTAATTTTGTTGAAAGCTAAGAACAAGAAACTACTGAGTTGCAAAAGGTTATTTTCATTCTCAACATCAGCACCAATATTTGAAATTCTTTGTTATGTATCTTGGAGGTGTTCTATGACAGAGCAATTTCCCACAGTGAGATTGGTGGTAGGTAAGACATGGTCCTTTTTTGGGTAATGTTGGGAAAGAGACTATGTAAGGAGAGGAGAGAAGGAAGAGGAGACATGTTCTTGATCAAGGTCAGTCTTTGCAAAAGACACATGTGGGGGTTAAGAATGGAGATGTCACCCTCAAAACCATCTGTTTGTAGCCCTTGGAAAGTCTTCATGTTCCTGCAGGAGTAGCATGCTCCAGGAAGACACCCAGTCTAGATTGTCTAACTGGTAATCATACAACTAAACTGATAATTAAAGCACAGAGAGGAAGGATAGGGACAAAGGGTGGATCTCAAAGGACAGATAATTTCAAGTGGTTACAAGGCTACTAAAGGTTTATAGTGGTGTGGAGTTCGCAGAGCACTTTTATGCACTATCTACTTGTGTAAACCTTGTGGGACATTTATAGCAGGGTTTTTTGCTCCCATTTTACAGATGAGAAAAATGAGGCTAAGAGAGAATGTGTTCTTTTTTTTTTTTTTTTTTTGATAATGGGTCATCCAGGAAACCATTTGATAGCTCTTTTAATTAGTATCACATGGCACTAATGGAAAAATAGTTTTGGAAAATTCGGTCTTGATTTACTCAATTTGGCTATGAAAACTTTGACAGTTTGTAAGTATATTATTCATACTCTGCAAATCTGAAATATTGTGGCTAATAAATGGTCAGCCATTAGTAAATCTTTAACCACCTGAAAAGCTTATCATGGCATGTATATTTGGATTTGTTCCATACTGATGGGGCTGAGTCAAACATAGTGAGAGATGTTATGAAACCTATCCATGTTTTCCCTTTGTGGGGCTCTATTGTGGTTTCTGTGAATCCTTTCCATTGCTTCCCACTCTGAATGAACTGTGGTGGTCTGAGTTATAAACTCATTTAGACTAAATTCTACCTTTTAGATGTGTGGAGCAAGAGAATCACTTTTAGTGATTACTTCATGTCATTTCTCACTTTTAGATATACCAAAATAAAGCACTAAATGCCAAAATCCCTAACTCTGTATTTAAGCAACTTGAGGACAGGCAGTGTGATTTACAGTTCTTTCTTTCCACTTCATATTTTGGGAGTGCTTGTAGAAAATTAAAGCTGTGGCTCTTATGGGAGAGAGTGGGTAATAAGTTGGTTGTGAGGAAATCAGAAATTATCTTTACATTGCTCAATATCCACTCCGTGACTGCAGTGCCTCCTACTCCAAAGAAAGCCCTCCATCTGGAACATCATCTAAGTCCTGATGTAATGCAGTTTCTGAAAGGGTCCCATTTTCTTCTTTCCCCAAAGAAGAAAAAAATTCAGTTTCAAAATACATTTAATACATATACTTTCCAAGTCCAAGGTGGCATAACGTTACATTTCAAAGACAAATTTACCCATTTGTTTTCAGAAGTCATTATTCTCCAGGAAGAATATATTTTCTGAAATTTCAAGAAAGTTAGGTAAACTAAGAGTTTCTTCTGATACTCTCTAGTGTGTCTCCATCTATTCCATGATATGATCAGTGAAAAAGATTTGCATTTGAGGCGGCTTAGTTGAAAAAAAATTGAAACAGCTTACTGATTTCCTGGAAGAAAACAAAACACTTTTTAAATGTAGGTAAAAACATATTGGATTGAAACATTTTTACTTGAGATCAAAATTTCTTTTCTAGGAGTATCCATCTCAAATCATTCTTTTGTTCTTTCCAAGGACATTTGGCTCCAGAGATCTGTACATGTTAAGTGATTATTTCTGCTTGTTGGTACTTAAAGAGCTTAGTTTTGCAACATTTCTTAAGCCCATCTCAAGATAATGGCAAATATGTTCACCTACTGTGCTAAATCCTATCTATTACTATGACTATTACTATAGACAGGAAGTATTACTGCTTCCAACACTAGGTTAAGAAGGTTCTGTGTCTCATCCATGATGGGTGAGTGGACAAAAGTATCATGATTGATTAACTGTGTCTGCTGGGGGCCTGCGTGTGTTTGGGAGTCAGAAGGAGGTGAGAAAGGGAAAGGACAGTCTGTTTCCAAATACTCCCAGATCAGACCTAAGATAGAAAGTATGTTATGCCAGCAACTAAATGTCTCCTTTCTGGGTTGATACAATAGAATTGGTGGCCCAATAAAAATACTCCCTCACAGTACTGGAATCAACTGTGAGTATTAGGTATAGGGGATCCCTGGTTTTATTAGGATCTGTATTTGTCGAGGCAAGACAACTCTGCTCCCACCCTGCAGATGACTTTCACAAGGCATTTTCCTGGCTCAGAGTATTTACCATTTGGCGGCCCTGTGGTGGTTTCCTGGGTAGTGTGCATGCCCCTTCGGATGCCTGTAGGGGCTGTCACTTCAAAGTCATCATCTGTGTCACTAGGAGTTGGAGAGAAGCCTTCTGAGGTTCCCTGGATGGCAGGATTCATTCCTGCTTGCCCTGCAGGAAGGATTCCATTCTGGGCATCTGGATTAGCTTGACTGTTGGGCAGGGTGGATCCTGGGAACAGGGGCTGGAAAATGAGGCCTGTGAAGATTTGTGGGGCCATTGGCTGGAATGAGGAAGGGAAAATGCAAACAAAGTCAAAAGACACATTTTAATGCTGGTCAACCAGTCTTTTCTCCTTTGAGGGTAGCAAGTTGAGGTAGGAAATGCAGGACCAGAAGGGTAGAGTCAGACGAGATAATCAAGATTGGACATTCCTTAGAGGAAATGCCTCCTTCTTTTGAGCAAGGCTGATGCTGGTTTTGTGACTACAATTCCATGTTGTATCAGAAAGGACACGTCAGAATCAAGCCAGTCATGGGAAAGGGAATAATGAAAAATTTGCTCATCTCAGGTGTATGTGGAGATAGAACTAAGGCAGAAAATCCATACTATTATGCTGGGCTTTCTCTCTGCTCTTAACCTAAATTATAGTCTCTCTTTTGCCCAAAAGTTTTTAAAGTAATTTAAGATACTAAACGTTAATGGAAAAATTAATCCAAGTAGTCAATCAATCCTCATCTCATGGTTGGCATCTCTTCAGGTTTCTTTTGATTTATTTTTCAAAGGCATTGGAATATTCAGTTAGAAATATTTCTCTTGTCATTTCAACCACTTCTTTATTCCTTGAGGTTACTCAACGGAATTCCTCTGGATAGGTCTGTCAATGATTTGCACACTGAAAATAAATGTTGGTGCCTGCATTTATTTTTTTTCCCCCAGAAAAAATTACTGTAAGAAATTCCTCCTAAGAAAAAATAATTTAGTATAAACTGGATTTGGAGAGAATTCAGGCGGGACTTGTTCTCTGAAACCCCTTAGCTCTGTTAATGTTGACATTGAGTAAGAGGGGTTGAGGGCAAATAATTAAGATACAGGTCATTTTCTTTGAGCATAGTTCTTAATTGTAAGTTTGTGTAAGAATGGCCTGAGGGGGTGCCTGGGTGGCTCAGTCGGTTAAGCATTTGACTTCAGCTCAGGTCATGATCTCACAATTCATGAGTTTGAGCCCTGCGTCAGGCTATGGGCTGACAGCTTAGAGCCTGGAGCCTGTTTTGGATTCTCTGTCTCCCTCTATCTCTGCCCCTCCCCCACTCACATTCTGTCTCTCTTCCTCTCAAAAATAAACAAACATTAAAAAAAAAAAAAAAGAATGGCCTGAGAAGTTTATTTAAAAGGTAATTCCTCGGCTCTATTGTTAGAGAGATTCTGATTGAGCTATTTTAGGGGAGAATCCAGAAGTCTGCATTTTTTTTTTATCAACACCCTGAGTTGTTTGATTTGTGAGCCAACACTAAAGTTTTTGAAAACACTGTCTTAGATTTACCAGGTACTGAAACCAGAATTAGACTTACGGCAGATGAGAGACAGGAATAGAACACAGATGTTTTCAAGCTGGGGGTCATGGCCTCCATAGATTTGAAATAAAGAAGGCAGTAATGCCCATCATTAAAAAACAAGATGAAAAGAATAGACTATAAATTACCAAGTGCATTCTCTACAGTAAGGGTAAATACTATTTCATGAAGTGTGTCTGTGTGTGTGCATATGTGTATGTGTGTGTGTTAGCTGCATGAAAAATATAGCTGTTACCATGAGTTTTACTGAAAAGAAGTTTGAAAACCACTGGTATAATGGATCAAAAAATGGCTTTTGATCCGAATATACTGTTTCTTGACCTTGGGACCTAAGGTGCTTGGGTTCTCTGAGCCTCAGTCTTGTTACCTATAAAGTTGGGTTACAACTCTGTTCTTTGTGTTCTTGTGGACTGGCTGGCTCAGTCCGTAGAGCATGCAACTCTTGATCTTGGGGTTGTGAGTTCAAGCCCCACTTTGGGCATAGTTTACTTAAAAATCTGTACTTTGCCACCTGGTGAGAATTAAAGGCAATGTATGTAAAAGATCTACCAAGGTACCGGTTACACAGAATTGGCTTAATGACTGGTAGATGTGGATGTTCATATACCATTGTTGCAGAAAAGCCCCATTACTTAATTTTATTTGTGAACAATCTAGCAAATCTCTACCTTTTTCATAATAGAAAGATTTCAAAGAAAGCTGTCTTCCAAGATACTGCCTCAACTCTTAACTTCAGTGTCATGTTTAGATACCGCATTAATTCAAGTCATTTTTTTTCTGACATGACTTAAGGGGAAATGTATAGAAGTGTCTAATAATGGCAAGATGAGTTTCATTTAGGTTCAGCCCTCTAGTTATTTCTGTGTATAGGGAAGAGTTCATCCGTCACTATAAGATGCTAGAAAAAAAACATATTTTCATAAAATTAAAAATTTAAGCCAAGAAAATGAATCTTTCTTTCAATAAATATCAATATGTATATTATTATACATTGTATGACTTTTGATAATTTAGAATCCTAGATTTTAATCTATGCATTTTAAAAATATGCATTGGATTTCTGGATAGAATTGAATTTGATATCAATATAGAGAAAACAAAAGCTAAGTCAAATGAATGGAAAAGTATCTGGAGAAGGATAGTGAAATCTTCAGCTAGAAAAGGATAACTTAATGCAAGGACCTATAAAAATGTTCAGTTTATAGAAGCATGCACGAGGGTTAGCGGGTGTGGTCAAAAGAGATTGTGTGGGGACAGAAAGAAGGATTGTGATAGCAGGGAAAAGAATTTGAAATGCTAGTAATTTTATATATATATATATATTTTTATATACATTTTATATAATTATATATGTGTATGTGTGTATATATATATATGTATATATGTATATATTTTACCAATTCTTCTGAGCTTAGGATGGAACCCTAAAAGGACAATAATAACACAAGTTATTAGACAAATTTTAATATATTTGAAGCAAGATATGTATAACATAACTTAAAAACTTAAGATACTTATAAAATTTGTAAAGAGACATTTAAAAATTTTCAACAATATTTTAACTGCCTCTGTGACTTGTGTCATATAATTCAAGCTCGCATATGATATTGGACTGCTAACACTTATCTGAATGATGTGAAGTCTTCTGCATTTAAAAAATTATAAATGTTTCTATTATTAAGTAATACATGCACATTGGAGGAAACTTGGAAAATGTAGAAAGCAACAAAGAAAAAAAGTATAATGCCATTGTACAGAGTTGGATGGATTTTCTTCCAGATGTTTTTCACACATGTCTTTTTTTCCATAATAGAAGTTACGTCATTTATATAATTTGGGTCTTACTTTTTCTTTTAATACTACATCAATAATCATTTAACCTTACTAGTGACAAAATCGAATAAATAAATATCCTTTTTGGATGGTCACAAAGTATTTGCTCTATGTTGTACCATTTACTCAAACATTTCCTTTTTGTTTAAATTTAAATTGCATCCAATGTTTTTCTCCACTACAAATATTATTATTTTGATGGATATGTTTGTAAATAAACTTTTGCTGTATTTCAGATTATTTCATTTGAATGTGTTCCTAGATGTGGAGTTAAGAATTGATATGAACCAGGGGCTTGGTTAAGCATCTATCATCTCATGTCATGATCTCATGGTTCACAGGTTCGAGCCCTGCATTGGGTTCTGTGCTGACAGCTCAGAGCCTGGAGCCTGCTTTGGGTTCTGTGTCTCCCTCTCTCTCCCTGCCCCTCCCCTGCTCCTGCTCTGCCTGTCTCTCTCTCTCTCTCTCTCCAAAAAAAAAAGATTGTCTTTAAAAGGTTGTTTTGAATACTGAGATAGTATATAACAAATAACTAGATGCCTAGAACAGTGCCTGGTGTGTAGTAAATGCTCAATAAGTGTTAGCTCATTACTATCAGTGTTCATACAGTGCAAAGTAAACAGGAAACTTGGCAACTATCTGCTGAATTGAGGCAGGATGACATATTTCATACTAAACTGATTTAAAGTAAAAATCACATTGCAAAACAATCTTACCTGGGCTCCAAGGTGTGCTACAATAACTGGCAACATCTGAAAAAAGAGTGAAAAATTCAATAAAAAATATGCTCAAAGCAGATGATATAAATATAGGGACTTTCTTAAGAGTATACAATATGCCTTGAACAAATATTTGTTACCAATGTATCAGCTAATCATAGAGGCCCATCTAGTTGGATGGGAACTGGAACTCATCTGATGTGTAAAAAGCAGATTCAACCCAGAGGGATTTGGAAACTAGTCCAAGGCAGCACATTAAGGAGGTAGAAGTTACTAAATTGGATGAGCAAAAACTAATTTTGGTCTCAAGCTATCTCCAAACTGAAAGTTATTACAAGTAATTATGAGGATAAAATGCATGTATTTCTTTTATATGGCATCTCAGAAGATACACTAAACAACAGATTTCTAAAATACAAAGATTTATTGAAGCAAATATATTTAGTCTCATGATGGTTACCTGGATATTTTGCTGTTAAAAGAGAGCACTGGTAGAAAATGATGGATGATGTTGTTCTATTATAATCTGGATACTGGCAGTTCTTAGAACTGAGTGAGAAATACTTTACTGGTCACTCATAATCACACGAATGTTATTGATATGGAGAACAAAGGCAAAAGAAATGTAGATAAAATTAAATTTCCACATAACCTGCAGCCCACTGACAAATACTTGAGGCTGGCAGAGTATGACATTCCTATAGGAACTCCCAATCTTAATGTTAATGCTTTGCTAGAGGAAAAAACAACCTTAGCTTGACAATAGCTAGGCCTCCAGGATCCTATAAGTCTTCTTTAACATATGAAAACCTTTTGCGAACTTTTCTTTTTCTCTGCCCCTACCAACTTAAAAGTATATAAACCAACAGCTTCTTACAATCCCCAGGACAGCCCTTTCTGCCCTCAGTCCTGTGTCCCGGTGCTTTAAATATAACCACTTTTTTTGCACCAAAAATGTCTCAAGAATTCTTTCTTGGCCATTCACTCTCAGACCCCCACTTCAAATCACATCATTATGAAGTTTTAGTTGAAAAGATTTTGGTGAGGGGGTTGGCATTCTCTAGTACTCTAAGAGTTAACCTAGAGTTTGTCCAAGAGAACTAGGCTTTTAAAGTTTATTTTAATCTCTATAGAAATTCACATAGTGTCACGAAAGTTATCAAAATGGGGATTTTAATAATAACCACACCAAAGATGCAAAAGTCTTATAAAATGGACTCTTAACTTTGTTATTTCCCAAGATAGTTTGCACATAATGTTATTTCCCAAGATAGTTGGCACATAATGCCAAAAGGTACATGCATTTAACTATATACATTTAAGAAAAAGTTTTACTGTCAATCAGATTCTTGATTACTGACAAAACAACCGAGTAATCTTCAGAATGGCAATGGGAAAGTGGGTTGAGGGGAAGGGGTGCTCAGGATTTGGAAAAAAAGCATAATTAAATTTCTTCTTTAAAGGCCAATTTGAAGGAACGAAAAGATACAAACAGGAAACCACAGATGTGTAAATAAAAAGTTTAATAAAAAATAACTTAGTTATTAACCAGTGTAACAATAAGGAGAAAAAATTTTTCTAAGTTTTTCGGTAGAAAAATTGTTTGAAATAAAAATAGCTAACACTTCTGAGTGTTTACTGTGTGGTAGGCACTGTTCTAAGTGTTTTATGTTTATTTGCTCATTTAATTCTTATAATAGCCCTAGGGGTAGGTTCAACTTTAATTCCTATTTTAAATCATGAGGAAAGTGAGCCACAGAGTGGTGAAGTAACTTGACCATACATGTAGTGACTAGGGAGCTGGGATTTGACCAAAGTTTTATGGTTCAGGAGTTCACTCTTTTTTTTTTTTTAATGTTTACTTATTTATTTTGAAAGAAAGAGTGTGCATGCAAGCAGGGGAGGGAAAGAGAGAATCCCAAGTAAGTTCTGTGCTGCCAGCATAAAGCCTGATATCAGGTTAGAACCCATGAACCCTGAGATTATGACCTGAGCCGAAATCAAGAGTCAGATGTTTAACTGACTAAGCCACCCAGGCACCCCTAGCGTTCTTAACCATGTTGGCTTTGGGTTGATAAATGAGAGCTGTGGACATGTGCCCAGGTTTCTGGCAGAGGATATAAGCTACTCTGCATAGGGAGAGGCAGGCTCCAAGGAGCTGGGGCAGCACAGGAAGTCAGGTATGGGGACCCTTGGTGGTGGCATATCCTGGAGACACTGAAGAATCCCTACTGAGAATGGGGATTGATTTATATTATTGCACGTTGGGAGCATGCAGTGTCAAATCCAGCCTACTGAATCTTTAGTAACTTCTGTGGTGCCTACTAATGCTTTTGACTCCAGTGGATGTTTGTTGGTGAATTTGAAGATGTACTAAATTTGACTTCAAGGTTGAAGCAGGGTGACAATTGAAACTGAAGCTGGGGAGTTAGCATATGGATTATATCAGGGGCATGTGTTAAGGAGACTCTCATTTTATTTGCCTGTCTCTAGTCTTTTTAGTCTTTCTCTAATATGTATGTAAGAAATAAGCACTGACTGATAGACAAGATACATCTCAATATTAAAAAAGAAATGTAAAAATTAGTTATGTCACAGAATTTCACAAATATGAATAAATGAAGCAGTATAGAGTTCCCTGTGTTATTTTGGATAAATGAAAGTACAGAGAAAGTACTTAGTTGCATATGACATAAAACTTAAGTTGAGCAGCTTAAAATTATTTTGTCAGTTAAACTCAGCTTTGATTATAATTACTAATTAATTTAAGCTCGCTCTTATTAAGACCTGGAGGTGTCCATAGTGATAGGAAGATTTTAGAATATATTGGTCCATTGTTGTATTCATGTTTCATAATTTGGGAATGTGTATTAAAAGTCTTACATATTTGGGGCGCCTGGGTGGCGCAGTCGGTTAAGCATCCGACTTCAGCCAGGTCACGATCTCGCGGTCCGTGAGTTAGAGCCCCATGTTGGGCTCTGGGCTGATGGCTCAGAGCCTGGAGCCTGTTTCTGATTCTGTGTCTCTCTCTCTCTCTGCCCCTCCCCTGTTCATGCTCTGTCTCTCTCTGTCCCAAAAATAAATAAACGTTGAAAAAAAAAAATTAAAAGTCTTACATATTTGTATGTCTTTGGATCCCAAAATTCTGTTCCTAAGAACTGGTCATAAGAAAATAATCATTGACATGATCAAAGACTTAGTTAAAGGATATTCACTGTAATATTGTTTATAGAAGCACACATTTGGGTGAAAAAAACCCCACAATTTTTAAAATATGATGGAATGCTAAGCAATCATTAAAAAACCATTTTATTAGTGAATATTTCAAAATACAAAGACTATTAAAAATATATTAAGTGAAGGGGGCCTAGGTGGCTAATTGGTTAAGTGTCTGACTTGATTTTGGCTCAGGTCATGATCTCATGGGTTTGTGGGATCGAGCCCCCTGTTGGGCTCTGCACTGGGCATGGAGCCTGCTTAAGATTCTCTCTGTCCCTCTCTGCCACCCCCTCTCAGAATGGATGAATAAACTTAAAAAAAAGAATTCTATCATATATGCATATATATATGTATTTATGTATATATATATACATATATATATGCATTTTCTTTGAAAAATGTAAAATACTCATATTTTCTTAAAAAATGTACTTACATGTGTAGAAAAAGGACTGGAAGGTCATACCCTAGAATGCTGACAGTGTTTAGTTCTGGCTGATAGGATTATGAGTGAATGTTCTTTTTCTTTTTGTTTTCTATATTTTCATAATTCTATATAACTTACATCAACTATATATGTAATATGTAAAAAAGCTTCTACAAAAATGAGACCATTATGTGGGAATGACAAGGGCTGAGTTCATGTGTTTATCTATGAACAACTTAGTCTAGCTGTAAAGGGATCATTGTGTTTTTTTCCAGAGTCACTAAGCTTATTTAGAGAAGTTTTAAGAAGGTAAAACTTGGACTTTGTCTGTAGGTAAAATGCAACACTTTTGACAGGAGTGATGCCCCATGTATGTCATTTATATCTTAGTGGGGGAGGGTTTTTCAGGGTTTTTCCTGAAAGCAAGTAATGATGGGAGGGGAAAAGGAACTAGAGAGTCATTGACCACTTGAGAGGAGGCATGAAAAAAGGGCATAAACAGGAGACTGGATTTGCTGGGAATAAACTTTATCCATCTCTTGATTTCTCTTTGGGATGATTGTGGTCACCCAGGAAGTCCTCTATGGAAAACAGCAAGCAAGAAAAGAATCCTGCTACCTCTCAGGTTCTCCCCTTGTATTCTTGACTTCTCAGTCTTCTACAGGACTTCACATTTCCCTGTTACCCACTACAAATGTATTCTAGAGAGGGTATGGGGTTGCGTGCTTGGATTTCCTTGTGTGTTTTCATCAAGAACCAAATTGCCAAAGATGTTCTATGTTCAATTGGACATTCCTCTGTAAATTTCTGGGTGAAATTTTCAAGAACCTTAAAAAAAATTCTTTCCTCCCCTTTAGGGTTCCACCTGATAGAAAATGCTCCCCCTTGTTGAACTGAACTCCTGTTTTCAACTTACTTGGGCTTGCAGTGGCTGTTGTGTGTTCAATCCCCCCAGGGTCAGTGGGAGGGTCTGGGTACCAGGCGCCAGCCCTGCAGGAGGATTTAGCTGTAGGGCAATGAAAAAGATTGTTATTGTGTTGTTTCAGGTTGGCCATTCAAGAAACCAAAATGTATTTACCAAAGTTAAAATATGTTTAAAGGACGGGTTTGCTATGCAAATATATGTGTTTAGTATGCAGACCTGAAAAATACTATGCAATATACTATTGCCTTAGGAATTAGGTATAGAGATGAAGTTCAAAGACTTACTTAGTGTACTAGTACAGCCATAAGGTCCAGGACTAACTTTTCCCATATTAAGTTTTCCTTTGGCATTTAACCCATTTTCTTGAGGATTACTTAGGTGATTTTATCCTCACTTTCCCCTTTTGGCTGTAACAATGGTTCCTGGGATTTTTTGATAGCTTTCTTATAAAGAAATTAATTCCTTTACAGGTATCCCCATAAAAATTGTGAAGGTCACAGTGAAATATCTAGTCTGAATGTGGTTTAATACTATGTTTCAATCTTAACAATCAGAAAAGGAATTTATTATGTTTCCTCTCCCAGAGTAAACCATACAGATAATCCACGAGAAGAGTGAGGATCTTTCTACCCCTTCTAGTTTTCTCTTGTCTCTAGTTTTCTCTTGTCTAGTGGTCATAGCGTTTGTGTGGGTGTGTGAACACTGTAGGGTGCAGTGAGGAAAATATGTTGGAGGAATGTGTAGAGGAGCTTGAAGGAGAGATAAAAAGAAAAAAAGCAGCAAAGACATGAAAATTTGATTAATTCTTTTAGAAACCCTCTTGCTAAGTAAAACTTTGAATGATGTACTGAAGAGCATCCAATGCTCCTACTTTTTTGTGTTCTCTTTCAACTTATCTACAATGAATGTGTGTGTGCGTGTATTTGTGGGAACACACACATGGACATTAAACATTACGTATTGCATTTAACAACGGATATTAAAATGATATAAAAGGGTCTTACCAGCTGCAGATCTGCACCCAGTGTGATCATCTGTGTCAGCGGTATTAGACTTAAAGAGGGGAAGACCTGCAGGGCATGGAAACTGATGTGAGACCAGAGCTTGTCTGTTGCCACCATGCCGTCCATGCTGGATATCCTCAAGTACCTATACTCCCATTACAGGTGGATTTAGGTAGATTTAGGATGAAGGTAAATGGAGGTGAAGCTTGACTCCTTCCATGGCCCTCAGAGGTGCCCTAGCAATGTGTTGAGTTTAAAAGTGTGTCAGTGCACCTGGGTGACACAGTTGGTTAAGCACCCAACTCTTGATTCTCTGGATAAAGCCCTGTCTCAGGCTTTGTGCTGTCAGTGTAGAGCCTGCTTGGCATTCTCTCTCTCTCTGACTCTTCTTGCTCTCGCACTCTCTTTCTCAAAATAAATAAATATTAAAAAATATGTAACTTACTCTCATTTCTTATCTCATAGTAAATTATACACTTTAGTACTTAATTTCACATAGCTAATTTTGTCTTCTTTTGCTTAAACAGCATTCCCAAATTGTATAAGCTTCAGGTTCCTTAGGGAGTGAGATGGGCTCCTGACTTGAGTGTTCTCTAATGTCTACAGACTAAAAAGAGAACTTTGGACTTTGTTGTTATAGTACTATTTCACAACATTTAGAGGTAGGAAAGGAGGGATCCTTTAGAGCAGAACCAGGGTTGGATTGAGAAGGTGAAAGCCAAGAGACGATGCAGTTTTCAAAAATATTTAAATATGTTTTAAAGAAACGGATTTTACAGTGATATAAGCTTATCAGTAACAATGGAACTTAAGAAAACTATAAGGAAATATGCAGTTATTTTCATAGATTACCTCTTAATCCCTGCTAGCCCTGGCAGATATCACATACGACTATGTCACAGTATTTCAAGGACATTGATGACCACGCTTTGTCAATAGGTGTAGCTATTGCTTTACAGAGTTTACTATTGGTTGCTAAACAATAAGACAAAAGAAAAAGAATGAAGATATTTTGCTTTTCTTGCTCAAAAATTTCAAAAAGTATATTAGTCCTTTTTGTTTTTTCTTCCCAAAAGGAAGCCTTTCTTTCTTGTTCGGACATAAGACTATGTAAATCTTGATTTTAAATTCCCCAGTCTTAACATGTTTCCTTTGTTGGCGGAAAATGTTCTGCATTGTAGGACTCTTACCTGATTTAGCTGCTGTTGGTTTAGAAGAGTTGCCTGATCTAGAGCCAGTTTTGTTGGAAGTCCCAAAGCAGGGTTGAGCTGTGTCTGCAATTAACAAATATTAGATGAGGCGGGAATGTGTCTGAGATTTTGTATCCATTTATTTCCAGGATGTTACAAGTTGTCCCAAATGCACAAATGTCTCTGGAGAAGTTTTAGTTCCCTGGAAAGTTTGGTGTGTGACAGGGGATGGAATTGTGGAGTCGAAAAATGTGAGACCAGAGAGGTGTGGTGGGGAAGGGTCTACTGTGGGGTCGGGCACGTAAGTTTCTTATGGTAGTTCCTAGGCTTCCTTTTCTGTAACTGTCTTCCTCCTTTTTTCAGGACATGAAATACATAGTCTGAACCTTAACTCTGTAACATTTGCTTTTTCCCAGTGTCTGAAGGTAAGCTGCCATAACTTCTACTCCATTTTCATGAAGCTTCCTGCTTCTGTCTTGTGCCTGACAAATCATTTCATGTAATGGAGATTCAATCTCCTTCTTGGCCTCCTAGTGTATTAAGAATAACCATCTTGCAGCACCTCGATGGCTCAGTAGGTTGGGCTTCCGGCTCTTGGTTTTGGCTCAGGTCATGATCTCACGGTTCAGGGGTTTGAGCTCCTCATCAGGCTTCATGCTGATAGTGGCGAACCTGCTTGGAATTCTCTCTGTCTCCCTCTCTCTGCCACTGTTCTGTTCTCTCTTTCTCTCAAAAATAAATAAACCATAAAAAATAGCCAACGTGTAGGGGTGAAATGTCCTTGACATCCACATCATCTGGTTGTATGGTTTTGTTCTATAGACAAGGAAACTGAGGTCCACAGAAGCAAAGTTACCTGCCCAAGGTGATACGGTGAACGGCAGAGCTATCCACCAGGATCCCTGCAAGTTCTCTTAGTCCTTGAAGAAATAAATCCTTTTTCATTAGCTTCTCTGCATTCAGGTAGAAGCTCCCTGGCCAGCTTGACTCCAGTTTGCCTATGCTCCCCGCTGCATCCCAGAGGGCAGTGTGGTATGGCCCTCCAGCGCTGCATCAGCCATTGGGTAACTTGGATATTATCTTGAAGCTTCTACTGACTGGTTTCACTCTGGACTTACCCCTCAGTTGTAAGAAGTAAGATTGTCCTTAGAGGTCCCCTTAAGCTGTAAGATTATGTAAGTGTGTTTTTCATCCCCTACAATCTATTGTCAGCATGGCAGCCAGAGTGGTTCTTTGAAAACAATAGTCTGGTTCTTTCACTTCTCTGCTCAAACTCTGCATTGACTTCTATTTTCACTCAGAGTAAAAATCAGAGACCCTACAATGATCTGAAAGTCCTCATGCCCTGGGCCTCCAGTGTCTCTCTGAACTTTCCATCCCACCCCATTTCCTTTTGCTCACTCTGCTGCTGTCTTTGGGACAGATGTTTGCTGTCTTTGGGACAGATAAGGCTCATTCTTGTCCTAAAACCTCACCTCTACCTGTTCCTTCTCTCTGCAATGTTCTTACCCCGGACATTGGCTCACTCCCTCACCTGCTTCAAGTCAGTGCTTGAGTGCACTGTTTTATTGGTCAGGGTCACTTACCCTGGCCTTTCTCCTAAATATGCAACTTGTCCCATCACCAATGTGTACCCCATTCCCAAGCTTTGGATCTACTAAAAACAACCACTAGGCTGTTTGAAATGTCCACATTTAAAAATTGATTCATTTTTATGGCTTTATGATAATTTAATAAATTCATCTACAAATAATAAAAAAATACTTTGTCTATGTGGCATGATTTTTCATTTGGTAAATATCACTACTATACCTTATAGTCATGTCAGTGTCACACCCCACATCCCCTGTACCACTCACACTGCTCTCACGTCATTGGCTATCTACATTAACCTGCATGCCACTCTTGAGTCAACCTTGCATGATAGCTGTGCTCCTGGAAAGTTTTATTTATCTTGAGTTTTTACAAGTAGTATGGTAATTTAAATACTCCATAGACACCCTATCTAGAAAAACTTTTTGGTAAATTTGTTTAAAGTGAAAAATCCATGTTTTGTAAAAGAATTACTAATTTACCTTGTTTCAAATTATTATTTTTTTTGTGGACAGCTTCTTTAAAGAGGGATGTAGGTATATTTGGAGTGAAATAAGGAGATTGGTTGTATCCTCTACCCATAAATTCACCCTGTTCATCTTCTTCATAGAAGTAATCATAGTTATAATTTATAATTTAACATTTCTTTAAAAAATATTTAATATCTACAATCCTTGTGAACACCGTGAAGGGTCATGTCTTCCCCTCTGCCCTCCACTATTGTGTCTTCAACAGCTAGCACAGGATTGGGTACATAGAGAGTTTTCACTAAGTATTTGTTGATGGTATAGATGATTATAGACGTGTCCAGTGAGTTCAACTATAAATGGGTATTTTCATTTCTTCTATTTCACAGAAAATTCCTTCTAATTTTTTCTCAGTGTACATGCTCAAGCAGCTCAAATGGTCAAAGGGAAGTCCATCGAGAGATCCAAACCACCCACACGTACGTCTATAAAATATTGGAGGACAATTGAAGTATGTGTTAGAACACTGGTGCTCCTTCCTTTCAAAAACTTGTTAAATGTGAACTTATTTTTTGGTGAAATGTTCTAAGTAAAAAATGTTAGCCACTTTGTAATATTCCCTTGCTGTTGTGCAATTTGATAACCTATTTAGAGTTTATATACTTGCATAATTTGGTAGCCTTTTCAGAGTTTATATAGTCTACATGCTTCATGCTTCCAATTAAGAAAGTCAGAAAGTACAGTCTACCTCTTTAGTCATGAGAAAATAATTGATCGCCAAGAAAGTCTTAAATTATTTTTGGAAAGTAAAATAATTATCTACTTTGAGTAGGTATAATTTAAGCATTCCTCCCCCCTCCCCCCGGTTTCTACCCTATTGTTCTGCCAAAATAATTAAAGTTCTATGTTAGAGTGGATGCATTTTTAAAATCTAAGAATTTGAAATATGCACTAAACCGTATTAGTTTATCATTTTTCACTTTGGAAAATAAAAACAGAAAACGAAGGGAATGGGTTACAGGACAGAGCAGTTTGGATGGAATGCAGGAAGAAAGGTCTACAAGCAGAGGGTGCTGCTGAGGCTGGTTGGTAATAAAATAAACATATTGCACTTACTGGTAATGACTGAGTTGATCCTAGAAGATAAAGCAGTAGAATCATAGTCTTCATGTTTCAAAATGCTGCCTATAATAACAAAATGATGTCACTCTTTCACTCTATTTTTCCCCCTTTTCAGAGAAGATTTAAAAAAAAAAGTTCTATTTGAAATATCATCAGTTGATGTTACCTTTCTCTCCACTCAGGAAAATGTACAGGTGAAACAATATCCAAAGTCCAGTTGATTTCTCCAGTTTCTGTGTTGAATAATTTTACCCTTGGCTGAGTTGTAAGTTTGTAGAAGGAATTTAAACTCAATTCCAGGAGGCTGGCAACTGAGACACCAATCAGGACTTAGCTGTCCGTGAAATCATTTGGTTTCTCTCATTTCCCAACACTTCATTAAGTGAGTTATTAGCTGCAGACATCATATTACCCAATGTCTACCATTTGAATAGAGGGTATTTCAGGAAGACATACCTTGTGCAATTAAAAAAAAGTGCAGACAATAAAAAAAATTACAATCCTCTTTCACTTTCATCTCCCTCCCAAATGACTTCCCAGATGTATGTTTTGTCATGTTTGTAATGTTATGTGAACATATAAATCAAACAACAGAATGTACAGCTTTGTATACAGTTAGAAAGTGAGGCCTATTATATATTGCTTTGCAACTTTATTACTTAAATAATGGACGACTTCAGGTGTCAGTACATTTAGATTTATTTCATTTATTTAATGGTTATGTTATATTATGTAACATTTCTTTTTGATGGACATTTAATCTACTTCCATTGCATTTTGTAATTATAAAAGTGGTACAATGAATATCTTTATAAAACTTGTCTCACACATGTGGGAGTATTTCTGTAGGTTTTAATCTCAGAAGTGCTGAATTAAAAGATATCTATGTTTTAAATGTTAATAGATATGGCCAAATTGTCATCCAGAAATGTTCAATTGCCTGCTTTATTTTAAATGAGGAGAAAGATACTGAAACTTAAGCAAAAACACAGGTGTCCACTGAGGTTTGTTTAACAAAAAAAGAAATAAATAAGTGCTCATCATAGGTTTTCAGGGTCCCAGGCTACACTGGGAGTCTTTTGAGATGTGCCACCTCTTTAACAATATTTTTATGGAAGTTGGTTGGGTGTATTCAACAACTTCCTTTTTTTTTAAGTTTTTTTTTAAGCTTATTCATTTTTGAGAGACAGAGAGACTGAGTGTGAACGGGGGAGGGACAGAGAGTGGGAGACACAGATTCCGAAGCAGGGTCCAGTCTCTGAGCTGTCAGCACAGAGCCTGATGTGGGGCTCAAACTCACGAGCAGTGAGATCATGTCCTGAGTCAAAGTTGGATGCTTAACTGACTGAGCCACCCAGGCGCCAGGTGCAAATCAGTGATGAATCTGTGTTTGCCAAGATTTCACATGGGAGGCCATCTTAGATTTGGTTTGTTTTAGGGTCCAAGTGTCTGTTAATGGAAAATTGTCTGAGGCAATGAGGCATTCCAAAGAAATTTTCTGTAGCTATTCAATTCATTACACAACTAATTTTTATTATTGTCAGATAGGGATAGGAATACTGTCTGGGAGGGAAGCACAAAGGTTAGCAGTTGTATGTATGGTAAGTGCAATAATAGGAACAATCACATGTATGAAGGACAGCAAGGTTAATTTTGTTGGGGACAGAAAAGAAGAACAAGCTTAATAAGGAGGTGACTCTCAACTCAGCTGGGTTTTGAAGGATAAAAAAAAAATCATTAAGAATGCAAGCAGAACAGCTAGGCAGACCAAGTGTCCAGATGTGGAGGAATGATGTTATTGTTTCCTACCACTGGAACAAAATGGAGTGAGGGTAGCAGTGGAAGACAAGGTTGGATAGACGCCTAATTTTAATCTTCTGTAGCATTTTGTTTGCTTCTATTACTCATTTTGGCCCTTGGTTAGACATTATCTTATTGGGCTCCTTCATTATTTCCCAGTTATATGTTTCTCTTGAATTGGATGGAGAGTCTTAGGATCTTATCTTACATTTGTTTAGTGTCTTCTATGTTAATGACATTGCAAAGCACCAGATGGTCTATATATCTACATATAACGATAAATGTAGATTTATGTATACATCTACATAAATGGTAGATGTATAGGTCTTTGGAACAAAGTTGAGGTGAAAGAAAACTTCAGGGAAGAGATGGGGTTTTAAATGGATTTGAAGAATAAATATAATTGGTGAGACAGAGAATAGTCTGGAAAGGGGGTGAGATTGAGAGGAGCAATGGAATATAAGTGCTGACAGATGTGAAAGGTAGGCAACTTTATTTATGTTCTCATAGGCTTTCATAGATACAGTCAACTCATTCCGTTGTCCAGTCAACTCATTCTCCCAACTCGTAATTCAGCCTGTATTTTCTCTGTGTTTTGCTAGCATCATTTCAGAAATAAAAGTGAATGCAAGGGACAAAAATCCCTGCCCTCCTGTAGCTTACATTTTGGTGGGGGGAAACATTAAATATTCAAGCACCCTTATTGTATGGGAGGGAGCCCACAACATTAGGGAAGCTACTTTCCCTGGACACTATTTTCTTTTATTTTTTCATTTTTTTAATGTTTATTTAATTTTGAGAGAGAGAGAGAGAGAGAGAGAGAGAGAGAGAGAGAGAGAGAGAGAGAGAATGTGAGCAGGGGAGGGGCAGAGAGAGGGAGACACAGAATCTGAATGAAGCAGGCTCAAGGCTTCCAGCTGTCAGCATAGAGCCTGACATGGGGCTCGAACCCACCAACTGTGAGATCATGACCTTGGCTGAAGCCAGACACTTAACTGACTGAGCCACACAGGCACCCCTTCCTGGGCACTATTTTCAATGAATGTGTAGGAAGTGAGACTTCCTTATTATTATTATTATTATTATTATTATTATTTTTCTTTTTGGTGAAGGCAGAGTTGAATTCTATGGCCCTGTTGTTTTCTGGGCTTAAGTGAGGAGGCTAGTGCTTTACCCCTGGCCTAGAGTATAGTGCTAGCAAACAGCTTGTTGGAACTGAATCACTGTGACTGTCTGGACATTGGGTGATTCAGGGGACTGACAGTGCATCCAATGTCTCCTGCAGACATGCCTCCAACCCCAAGTGGGAATGAGACACGCCTTAGCTCGAAAACTGAGCAGTCAGTGAGATTTGACCAAAATAAACAAGGGAAACTCAGAAGGCTGAGTAATTTTCTTAGACAAGAAATTTTAAGTCTGAAAGCAGATAACTTACAATAATATAATTATGGATTTAAGTGGCAAGAAATATGTACTATAAAAGGAAATAAATTCCTAAATCATTATAAAACTGAGAGACATCAGCAAAACCAGTGAGGTAATTTATTTTTCTGAAATGACTTAGGCTATCAGAATTCACTAAACTGCAGATGACACCTTTTAGACGTGTAGGTCTAGACATTTCTTGATCTTTCTAATTGGTTTTACTTTTGTGTCTTTGAGTTATGCACCTCTTTGAGAATCTGATAGAATCTATACACCATCTTCTAAGAAAAAGGGCACATTTGCTCATGAATACCATGTGTATCAGAAAGCTTTAGAGGTTTTGTGGGTCTCCTGATAGCCCAGGTTAAGAGTGTCTAGTGTAGAGGAATCTTTGTGGACACCTCTAATAATTATGTGATCCTTGAGCTTTCTGGGCTTTCTCAAGTCAAGTAATCCAGTGGATGTGGGGAGATCTGGAATTACCCATACCCAAGGTTCTCTTTGTGAATCCTGGTCTAAGAAGACCCTGTTTGTCAATGAAAGGATAAGGCAAATTGGAAACCTTCTCTCTCTCCTCCCACCACTTGATAATTCAACCACAGTGTTAAAAGAATTTGAGACACATGATGGCTATTAACTATATCAATAGCTTGACTGGATAAATCAAATAAATGAATAATTGGAACCTGCAGTTACTATTCCATGATGCAAGGTAATTCCAATGACACCTATTAAACATAAACCTAAATAAAAAAAAAAAAACAAAAAAAAACTAAATTGAGCTGGGCCAGGCATTGTACTTGATGTTAGGACACAAGAGTAAGTAAGACAGAATCTCTGCTTGAATTCTTGTGGGAAATACTGCAAGTATTTGCTCATGGTCTAACATGCAGGTAAAATGGAAGTGTGTAGTAGGGGTCAGAAGACAGCCTTAGAACATTTTCGTCTTATTTCTCTACCTTTGCTCTTGGTATTCCCTCTGCCTGGGGTCTCACTTTTCATCTCTGCTCTCAATGTTCTCTTCATCCTTAAAGATCCTTCTTTATGCTACAATCTCCATTAAGTTTTTCTTTTTTCCCCCCTAATTTGGAGTCAGGCTTTCCCTTTCCTAACAACCTTTGGGAATTTGTAGCTTTCTTATTTATTTTATTCTACGTTGGCTGATGCTATTGCTGTTTATGCTTATGTTTTGAGATATTAGATTTCAAGAAAGATCCTGTGTCTTGCTTACTGTAGCATGCACCAAAGTATCTTACATGTGGTAGAATAATTAATATGACTTGAATTGAATTAACACTTGCTTGACTTTGTAAATTTACAAAACTCTTTGAAACTCTTGACCAGTTTGTACTATCCCAGTGGAACGTAGGATATATACTTGGAAATTTGCAGCAGAACCACTTTTTTATGGAATATTTTGGTGAATGTCAGAACAGCCACTAGATTAAATATACCTAAAATCTACTAAATAGAATATAACGATACAAGTTTTTACAAATCTTTGAAGTTCTGTTTGGATTAGGCATCAGAAAATATGTCCAGACTTCTTGGCAGAGTGGATTGTCCCTTGTCAGAGGTAATACAGTATATAGTGTCATTAGAAATGTTGGATATGTTATATAAATGTCTATATACTATAAGGTTGAACTCAATAGATTGTGTTAACGTTGTACTCTGTTTATGTAGAAAAATTTCTTTCTTTTTATTTTTGAGAGAGAGACACACACAGAGTGCACGTGGGGGAGGGGCAGAGAGAGAGAGAGGGAGACACTGAATCCAAAACAGGTTCCAGGCTCTGAGCTGTCAGCACAGAGCACAATGTGGAGCTTGAACTTGTGATCTGCAAGATCATGACCTGAGCCAAAGTTGGACGTTTAACCAATTGAGCCACCCAGGCACCCTGAAAAATTTCAACTCAACATTAAAAGTACACACTTGCGAATTAAAAAAAAGTTAGGATGATTGTAGATGATTTTCTAAAATGGAAAAGAATGTTCTTGAAATGGCAACAAATGAGAATGCTGAGGGGAGGGATAAGAGATGCAGTACTAGTGTAATGGATGAATTTATAATTTCAGCGTTTGGATTATGGCAAAATGGCTTAGATAAGGTTCTGGGATAGTGTTGAGAATTTATATAGTTTCAGAGTCTGTACAATACTGCCAGTGGGGTAGTTACTTTCAGCTTTGTGGAAGTAATCAGGAAAATACATAGTTTCAACGTCAGATGGAAAGTTAGTATTTGATTCTATGGTGCCAAATGGAGACTCCAAAGTTAGATTCAGAGTCAGTATAAGATGGGGTGCCATCATAGGGAGATGCTTTTGTTTCCAAGTAATTGTTGTAGGTTTCAACTTCTGGGCTATTGTAGGTTGGGGTGGTTTGCTTTATGGTTATAGCAGATGTTAGTGTGGAAATTATAGTTTGAGCTGAGTTGCACATGTGGTGGTGATAGTGGAAGTTGCTCCAGAAGTAGTGATAGCAGGGGCAATGAAAGTTATAGTAGTGGTTTTTGTTTGAGGGTGAGAGCTTGAAAATGAAAATATTAGATCTGGATGTGGGGTTGGATAGAGGATCACAGAAGGGAAAATTTCGTTTTGATAAGGTTGAGTTTGTCCAAGTCTCTTGTTGATTTGTGGATTTGGACAGAGTTTGGTGAGATCAGATATTTCTTAAGATGGCCTTCGATAAGATTAAGATTTATGAGGGTTTTTTTGGTGCAAACAATAAATTTTCAAAAATATTTTGATAGATGAGATTTTGATTGACTACAAGGCTTTGTAAGAGTTTTCGCAGAACAAGCAACTGACTAAATAGCTGGTATAAGAAAAACTTTGGACAACACAATTCTCTGCTTAATAGCTGTTTTTGGATGACAGTATGGAAAGGCTACACCTGATGAAGCAACTGCTTTGGATGCATTTTAGATGGATTGGCTCTTTGCTTAAAATTATTTTTCAGTGGATTTGTGTACATCCAGGTCTTAACTCACAGCTGTTTTTGGATCAGCTATGGATAAGAAAATGTTCTTCTGATAAGTTAGTTTTAGATGAATTTTGTTAGAATCTGTTTTTTTTTCAATTAAAAAAAATTTTAATGTTTATTTATTTTTGAGAGAGAGGGGTGGGCAGGGGCAGAGAGAGAGAGAAGGAGACACACAGAATACGAAGCAGGTTCCAGGCTCTGAGCTGTCAGCACAGAACCTGATGCAGGGCTCGAATTTACAAGCTGTGAGATCATGACCTGAACTGAAGTTGGACACTTAACTGACTGAGCCACACAGGTGCCCCTAAGAGGCAGCTGTTTCTGGATGAGTTTTTGATCGTATAGCTCTTTGTATATTAACTTGTTTCAAATAAGTTTGTTTGAAGTGGCTCCTTGCTGAATAACTTCCTTGGACAAGAAATTCTTTGTAGGTCAGCCTTTCTTTTATGAATTTATGTTGAGTCAGGTCTGGGGTAAGGAGCTGCCTTTGGATGAGCTTTGGACAGGAAACTCTTTTCTGGGAAGTTGATTTCCGATGAGTTTGTGTAGAACTAGGTCTTGAATGAATAGCCATTTGGGGATGACTTTTGGCTGGGGTGGTTCTCTGTATCCAAATTTGTATAGAGCCAAGTCTTGGCTGACCAACTATTTCTGAATGAGTTTAGGATGGAGCTATTTTCTTCTCATCAGCTATTTGGGAAAAATGAATTTGATCAGACTTGCATTGAGATGAAGTTGGACTGAATGTAGGTGAATCAGATTATGCTCTTTGGTTCTACCTTTCCTTTGCTATTGTCATGGGATTGATCAGAGAGAAGAGTAAGGCTAAAAAACTATCACTAAATTTTAGGGAAAAAAAAGTATGCAAATGATGGCAATGTTTTTTTAATTGACCTTTATTTTACTGGGAGGTCTAAGCTAGCTCTCATGTGTGTATATAATTTAGTTTTATGACTTTTTCTCTTTAAAAATATTTTTTTGTTTTTTCTTTATTTTTCCCCCTTTTATTTATTTATTTATTTACTTATTTATTTATTTATTCATTTATTTATTTAAATTTATATCCAAGTTAGTTAGCATATACTGCAACAATGATTTCAGGACTAGATTCCTTAATGCCCCTTACCAATTTAGCCCATCTCTCCTCCTACCACCCCTCCAGTAACCCTCAGTTTGTTCTCCATATTTATGAGTCTCTTCTGTTTTGTTCCCTTCCCTGTTTTTATATTATTTTTGCTTCCCTTCCCTTATGTTCATCTGTTTTGTCTCTTAAAGACCTCATATGAGTGAAGTCATATGATTTTTGTCTTTCTCTGACTGACTAATTTTGCTTAGCATAATATCCTCTAGTTCCATCTACATAGTTGCAAATGGCAAGATTCCATTCTTTTTGATTGCCATGTAATACTCCATTGTATATATATACCACCTCTTCTTTATCCATTCATCCATTGATGGACATTTGGGCTCTTTCCATACTTTGGCTATTGTTGATAGTGCTACTATAAACATGGGGGTGCATGTGTCCCTTTGAAACAGCACACCTGTATCCCTTGGATAAGTGCCTACTAGTGCAATTGCTGGGTCGTAGGGTAGTTCTATTTTTAGTTTTTGAGGAACTTCCATACTCCTTTCCAGAGTGGCTGCACCAGCTTGCATTCCCACCAGGAGTGCAAAAGAGATCCTCTCTCTCCGCATCCTTGCCAACATCTGTTGTTGCCTGAGTTGTTTATGTTAGCCATTCTGACAGTTGTGAGGTGGTATCTCATTGTGGTTTTGATTTGTATTTCCCTGATGATGAGTGATGTTGAGCATTTTTTCATGTGTCTGTTGGCCATCTGGATGTCCTCTTTGGAGAAGTGTCTATTCATGTCTTTTGCCCATTTCTTCACTGGATTATTTGTTTTTTGGGTGTTGAGTTTGATAAGTTCTTTATAGATTTTGGATACTAACCATTTATCTGATATGTCATTTGCAAATATCTTCTCCTATTCTGTCGGTTGCCTTTTAGTTTTGCTGATTGTTTCCTTCACTGTGCAGAAGCTTTTTATTTTGATGAAGTCCCAGTAGTTCATTTTTGCATTTGTTTCCCTTGCCTCCAGAGATGTGTTGAGTAAGAAGTTGCTGCAGCCAAGGTCAAAGAGTTTTTTGCCTGCTTTCCCTTCAGGATTTTGATGGCTTCCTGTCTTACATTTAGGTCTTTAATACACTTTGAGTTTGTTTTTGTGTATGGTGTAAGAAAGTGGTCCACGTTCATTCTTCTGCATGTCGCTGTCCAGTTTTCCCAGCACCACTTGCTAAAGAGTCTGTCTTTATGGCCACACGTTTGTGGGTCCATTTCTGGGTTCTCTATTCTGTTCCATTGATCTGAGTGTCTGCGTTTGCGCTCATACCATACTGTCTTGATGATAACAGCTTTGTAATATAGCTTGAAGTCTGGGATTGTGATGCCTCCTGCTTTGGTTTTCTTTTTCAAGATTGCTTTGGCTATTTGGGGTCTTTTCTGGTTCCATACAAATTTTAGGATTATGTGTTCTAGCTCCGTGAAGAATGCTGGTGTTATTTTGATAGGGATTGCATTGAATATGTAGATTGTTTTGGGTAGTATTGACATTTTAACAATATTTGTTCTTCCTATCCAGGAGTGTGGAATCTTTTTCCATTTCTTTGTGTCTTCTTCAGTTTCTTTCATCAGCTTTCTATAGTTTTCAGTGTATAGATTTTTCACCTCTTTGGTTAGATTTATTCCTAGGTATTTTATGGTTTTTTTGTGCAACTGTAAATGGGATTGCCTCCTTGATTTCTCTTTCTGTTGCTTCATTGTTGGTGTATAGGAATGCAACCGATTTCTGTGCATTGATTTTATATCCTACGACTTTGCTGAATTCATGGATCAGTTCTAGCAGTTTTTTTGTTGAATCTTTTGGGTTTTCCATAGAGTATCATGTCATCTGCAAAGAGTGAGAGTTTGACCTCCTCCTGGCCAATTTGGATGCCTTTTATTTCTTTGTGTTGTCTGATTGCAGAGGATAAGACTTCCAATATTATGTTGAATAACAGTGGTGAGAGTGGACATCCCTGTCTTGTTCCTGACCTTAGGGGGAAAGCTTTCAGTTTTTCCCCATTGAGGACTATATTAGCATTGGGTCGTTCATATATGGCTTTTAAGATCTCGAGGTATGATCCTTCTATCACTACTTTCTTGAGGGTTTTTATCAAGAAAGGATGCTATATTTTGTCAAATGCTTTCTCTGCATCTATTGAGAGAATCATATGGCTCTCGTCCTTTCTTTTAGTGATGTGATGAATCATGTTAATTGTTTTTCAGATTTTGAACCAGCCCTGCATCCTAGGTATAAATCCCACTCTGTTGTGGTGAATAATTTTTTTCATGTATTGTTGGAGTGGGTTGGCTAATATCTTCTTGAGGATTTTTGCATCCATGTTCATCAGGGAAATTGGTCTATAGTTCTCCTTTTTGGTGGGGTCTCTGTCTGGTTTTGGAATCAAGGTAATACTGGCTTCACAGAAAGAGTTTGGAAGTTTTCCTTCCATTTCTATTTTTTGGAACAGCTTCAAGAGAATTGGTGTTAACTCTTCCTTAAATGTTTGGTAAAATTGCCCTGGAAAGCCATCTGCCCAGGAGTCTTGTTTTTTGGGAGATTTTTGATTACTAATTTGATTTCTTACTGGTTATGTGTCTGTTCAAATTTTCTATTTCTTCCTGTTTCAGTTTTGGTAGTTTATATGTTTCTAGGAATTTGTCCATTTCTACCAGAACGCCCAGTTTATTGGCATATAATTGCTCATAATATTCTTTTATTATTGTTTGTATTTCTGCTGTTTTGGTTGTGATCTCTCCTCTTTCATTCTTGATTTTATTATTGGGGTCCTTTCCTTTTTCTTTTTGATCAAACTGGTGAGGGATTTATCAATTTTGTTAATTCTTTCAAAGACCCAGCTTCTGTTTTCATTGATCTGTTCTACTGTTTTTGTTTGTTTGTTTGTTTGTTTTGGTTTTGATAGGATTGATTTCTTTTTTTTTTTTAATTTTTTTTTTTAACGTTTATTTATTTTTGGAACAGAGAGAGACAGAGCATGAACGGGGGAGGGGCAGAGAGAGAGGGAGACACAGAATCAGAAACAGGCTCCAGGCTCTGAGCCATCAGCCCAGAGCCCGACGCAGGGCTCGAACTCACGGACCGCGAGATCGTGACCTGGCTGAAGTCGGACGCTTAACTGACTGCGCCACCCAGGCGCCCCAGATAGCATTGATTTCTGCTCTAATCTTTATTATTTCCTGTCTTTTGCTGTTTTTGGGTTTTATTTACTGTTCTTTTTCCAGCAAATTACGTTAGGTTGTGTAGCTGAGACCTTTCTTCTTTCTTTACGAAGGCCTGGATTGCTATATACTTCCTTCTTTCGACCGCCTTGCTGCATCCCAGAGTTTTGGGGCTGTGGTGTTATCATTTTCACTGGCTTCTATCTTCTTTTTAATTTCCTCTTTAACTTCTTGGTCAGCTCATTCATTCTTTAGTAGGATGTTCTTTAGTCTAAGTATTATCTTTCCAAATTTTTTCTGTGGTTGATTTCAAGTTTCATAGCATTGTGGTCTGAAAATATGCACAGTATGATCTCAATCTTTTTATACTTGTGGAGGGCTGATTTGTATCCCAGTATGTGATTTATTCTGGAGAATATTCCGTGTACACTGGAGAAGAATGTGTATTCTGCTGCTTTAGGATGAAATGTCTGAATATATCTGTTAAGTCCTTCTGGTCCAGTGTGTCATTCAAAGCCGTTGTTTCCTTGTTGATTTTCTGTTTAGATGATCTGTCCTTTGCTGTAAGTGGGGTTTTGAAGTCCCTTGCTATTATGGTATTATTATCAATGAGTTTCTTTATGTTTGTGATTAATCGATTTATATATTTGGGTGCTCCACATTTGGCACATAAATGTTTACAATGTTATGTCTTCTTGGGGGCTAGTCCCCTTAATTATGATAGAATGCCCTTCTTCATCTCTTGTTAGTCTTTATTTTAAAGTCTAGATTGTCTGATATAAGTATGGCTACTCTGGCTTTCTTTTGACAACTATTAACATGATAGATGGTTTTACATCCCCTTACTTTCAATCTGAAGGTGTCTTTAGGTCTAAAGTGTGTCTCTTGTAAACAGCATATAGATGGATCTTGTTTTCTTATCCGTTTTATTACCCTATGTCTTTTGATTGAGCATTTAGTCCATTGATGTTTAGAGTGAGTGCTGAAAGATATGAATTTATTGCTATTTTGTTGCCTGTAGAGTTGGAGTTTCTGGTGGTGTTCTCTGGTCCTTTCTTGTCTTTGTCGCTTTTGGTCCTTTTTTTTCCCCATTTTTTCTCCCCTCAGAGAGTCCCCCTAAAATTTTTTTTGCAGGTTGATTTAGTAGTCACGAACTCCTTAATTTTTGTTTGTCTGGGAAACTTTAAAAAAATAATTTTTTAAAATGTTTATTTATTTTTGAGACCAAGAGAAACAGAGCATGAACGGGGGAGGGTCAGAGAGAGAGGGAGACACAGAATCTGAAACAGGCTCCAGGCTCTGAGTTATCAGCACAGAGCCTGATGCAGGGCTCAAACTCACGGACCACAAGATCATGACCTGAGCCGCAGTCAGACACTTAACTGACTGAGCCACCCAGGCGCCCCTCTGGGAAACTTTTGATATCTCCTTCTATTTTGAATGACAGCTTTGCTGTATAAAGAATTATTGGCTGCATATTTTTTCTGATTCAGCACCTTGAATATATTCTTTCTGGATATAAGCCACTCCTTTCTGGCTTGCCAAGTTTCTGTGGATAGATCTGCTGCAAATCTGAGATGTCTTCCCTTGTAGGTTAAGGACTTTTTTCCCTTGCTGCTTTCATGATTCTTTCTTTGCCTGTATATTTTTTGAATTTGACTATGATATGCCTTGTCGATGGTCTGTTTTTGTTGAATCTAATGGGTGTTCTCTGTGCTTCCTGGATTTTGATGTCCTGTGTCTTTCCCCAGGTTAAGAAAGTTTTCTGCCATGATTTGCTCACAGAACCCTTCTACCCCTTTTTCTCTCTCTTCATCTTCTGGGACCCCTATGGTTCTGATGTCGTTCCTTTTTAATGAGTCCCCGATTCCTCTAATTCTTAAATTAGGCTCTTTTGCCTTAGTCTCCCTATTTTTTCCTGCTTCATTATTCTCCATAAATTTGTCCTCTATATCACTGTTTCGCTGCTCTGCCTCATCCATCCTTGATGCCGTGGCAGTGATTTGAGATTGCAGCTCAGTTATAGCATTTTTTTATTTCATCCTGACTAGCGTTTACTTCTTTTATCTCTGCAGAAAGCGATTTTAATCTATTTTCAACTGAAGCTAGTATTCTTATTATGGTGATTCTAAATTCTGGTTAAGACATCTTGCTTATATATGTGTTGATTAAGTCCCTGGCTGTCATTTCTTCCTGCTCTCTCTTTTGAGATGAATTCCTTCGTTTTGTCATTTTGAAGGAAGAAAAGGAAATAATAAGGTAAAAAAATTAAAATTAAAAAATTTAAAAAAAGAAAAAAAAATCAAATAAATGATGTTACATCCAAGTTGTATTTTGGTCTGGTTATTGAAAAGAGCTTTATAGATTGGAGAAAAAAGAGAAAGATAAAGAAAGAAATGAAAAAAAAAAAGGAAAAAAGAAAAAAAAAACGTTTGAAATTTGAAAAAATTAATACAATGAAATAGAACAAAATGAAATGATGGAAGTAAAATAGAATTTGAAAAATATACAAAAAAGTAAAACATACAGTAGAAAAAATTAAAGAAAAATATTTTTAATAAAAATTGAAAAGAAAAATAATTTTTTCTCTCTTTCTGTATTCAAGAAAAAGAAAATAAAACTGAATAGATGGACCAGCAAACAGACTGAAATATGATTCAAATTATATTGTTTTCCCCTAGAAGTCAAACTTTGAAGCACTGTATAGTCTGTAAAGTAAACAGGCTGAGAGACTTGAGTTTTTGAAGAGTGAGGTTGGCCCAGTTGGGCTGGTCTTAGTGTAATGGCTCTGTTCTCCACTAGATGGCACTGCTTAGTTTACTGGGGTGGATTGTTGTTGTGCCTGTAGGTGTGTATGTGCATACGCAGGAGGGGTGAAAATGGCATCCCCCAACTACTCAGTCTCTAGTATTAGAACTCTGTTCTTCCTGATCAGCAATTGTACACCCGTCCTTTGTCTCTGGCTTGCATCCACTCCCCACTTTTACATTGTCCGTGTCCAAGCTGTGAGGTTGCCAGGTGGCACCTCCCTCCTGAGTTTTATCTCAGGTGCTGCTGTATTTCCCAACCCCTCACTTTTGAGGAACTATGGCTTTGACCCATTCAGATCTTCTGGGGGAGAGCCTCACCGAGAAATGGCCAGGTGCCGGCTGCACCCAGGAATGTTTGCGGGACCGTGCTGTTGCTGATGCCCAGAGACTGTGGCTGGGTGCCAGCCTACCCCAGAAAAAGCTCACGTGATTGTGTAGCAGCAGCATTTCAGGGATATGGAAAATCACAACATACATCTGGCACTAGGCTTCACCCTTAACATCCTTGTTCCAATACCAGGGAGAGTGGTTGTCCTCCAGGGTCTCCTGGGATCTTTGCCTGTTGGGGGGTCGCACAGCCTCTACCAAATGTCCTCCCAGTAGGGGAGCTGACTCTCCCCATGTTGCCTTTGGACCCCTTGGACCTCACTCTCTGCTCCTGGGTATTCACCCTTTGCACCAAAGCACTGCCAGGTATCGGGATGCAGAGTTTCAGACTCTGCACTCCCCCTCTTTATAGAGTCTTACTGGAATTTAAACCCTTTACTTTCTCCTTTCTCCCTTTTTTGTTTAGTCCCTGTGGCTGTTTCCAATTTTCCACTTTCTCTCCAGCTGCTTTTGGTGGGGGTGCTTTTCCTGCGCTCTCCCCTTGTCTCTGTTCTCTCTCCACAAGCAAAAACAGTTCTCAGCCCTTCACAGCTTCTCTCTCCCCCAGTTCACCTCTCCATGCCACATACCTGCTCAGTTCTGTGGTTCAGGTTGTGCAGATTGTTGTGTTAATCCTCAAATCAGTTTTCTAGGTGTGCAAGATGGTTTAGTGTTGATCTGGCTGTCTTTCATGGATGCGAGACACAAAAAAGATTTCCATGCTATTCTGCCATATTGGCCCCTGGTGTTTTCTTTAAAGATATAGAAGTTGAAATGAAAATCCCCCAAAATATATTTTTTAATGTTTATTCATTTTTGAGAGAGAGAGAGAGACAGAGACAGAGAGCAAGCAGGGGAGGAGCAGGGAGAGCACACATAGAGGGACTGGTCTTTGACTAGGTCATTATAACAGAAATAAAGGAGAAGAAGATGGGAACAGACATAGGTTGATTTGTAGATATGAGGGCAGTAAATTAAGGGAATCAAGTTGATGGGGTTTTTTGCACGGTGAAATAGTAGGCTAGTTCATTTACTAAGAGTTTAGGGAGAAGAAAAGAGACTGAGATTTTAGGCCAGAGGATACATAACATAATCTTCTGGATTGTGAGTGAGCATGATGACAAGAGACTAGTGGTCTGGGGCAGGCATTTCCAAGAATTCCTATTGTTCTGCTGTGTGATCATTTCCAGTAACTCTCAGCGTCTTGGTTACAGTGGAGAGATTCAGAGTGTTGTTTCCAGTGGGGTGCCTGTATTACTGTGGGCACTTAACCTTCGTGCTGAGGACAGTCATAGCTTCAGGGCACATATGGAACTAGCTAGGGATCCTCACTTGGTATTCTCTCAGTTGGGATCTTTTCCTTTTCCCCACTCTTTCCGAATGACAACCTTACCTTCCTTAACTGAAACAACATGAAGAAAATAAAAGCCATTTTCAGAGAACTCTCTTATCTTCTCAACACAGTTGCACCTGGACTCATTTTCTTCTTGTTATGATGGAAGAAATATTCATATTCCTACTAATAGACAACTTGTCTACTTTTGTTCTGGATTTCATTAAGAAAAAGACTTCCTTTTCCAGTTATCTTGCCATCTCTTTTTCTTGGATGATTTCTATCAGCGTACCAACACGGTCCACATTAGGAAACAACAAACTTCTCTTGACTCTACGTCTTCATCCAGTACCTGCCTTATTTCTTGACTGTCTTTCATGGAAGTTGTTTGTATTATCTCTGTTTCTTCACCTCCCATTTGCGTGTATCACAATGGCTTCTGCCCCACACTCCACTGAAACTGCTCTCTCTTTAGGCCTCTAGTGACCTCCATGATGCCAGTGCTAAGGTACAGTATTTGGTCTTCATCTTATTCAGCCTTTGGGTAGTGTTTGTATCCTTAACCACTGCCTCTTTCTCGAAGCACTTTCCTCTACTCTCTTGGCTTTCATGATACCACTCTCCTGGTGTTGCTGTTACCTCCCTGATGGTTCCTTCTGGTTTTCTTTATTATCTTTAGAAAAGTCTGAGCCCCTTAAGGTTTAGTGATAAGTGTTCTTCCCTTGCCTTCTCTTTCACTGTCTTCCCTTCTCTTTCTTTTCATCTCTTCTTCCACCTTTCTCTTCATGTGATCTCACTCAATTCCATGTCTTTGAATACATTTAAAATGCTGACATCTATCAATTTTATATTTGTGCCTAGATTTTAACTATGAGTTCAAATCCCTGTATCTAGTGGCCTACTTGAGATCTGTATCTAGATATCTAATAGTTATCTTGAATACAATGTGTTTCAAACTGACTACTTGAGTGTGCTCTTTATTCCTTTATTACTTTTTTCCCCTCAAACTGTCATTATCTTGGTAAATGGCACCATAACCTACCCAGTTTTCCAAGTCAAACACCTAGGATTCATACTTTATTTAACCCACTTTTTCATTTACTGTCAGTACTACTTCTAAAATACATCCCAAACCTCTCGATTTTTCTCCAATTCTGTTCTCCCCACCAAATCTCATCTAGTTCTAGGTTTTTCAACCTTGGCATTGGCATCATGGATTAGATAATTCTTTTTTTTCAGGGAGATAATCCTGTACATTATAGGATGTTTAGCAGCATTCTTGGCCTCTACCCACTAGATGTCAGTAGCATCCTTCCAGTTGTGAAACAAAAAATGTCTCTAGATGTTACTAAGTGCTTCTTTGTGTGGGGCATGATTTTACCCAGTTATGAACTACCAATCTAGTCTAAGATAACCATTATTACTAACATGAATTGCTGTGGTAAACTGAAAACTAATCTCTTGACTCTTACTCCTGCCTCCTGGTTTCAGATATAATTATCTATGCACAGACTACTACTGGCTGCTTCCAGTCGGATCCCCCTACAGTTGTCTCTCCATGCAGCTACTATAGAACATGTTTGATTTTTTTTTTATTGTTTACTATAGATTTAACTTTATATTTCATTTTTTAAAATTTACATCCAAATTAGTATATAGTGAAGCAATGATTTCAGTAGATCCTTTAATGCCCCTTACCCATTTAGCCCATCCCCCCTCCCACAACCTCTCCAGCAACCCTCAGTTGGTTCTCCATATTTATGAGTCTCTTTTGTTTTGTCCCCGTCCCTGTTTTTATATGATTTTTGTCTCCCTTCCCTTATGTTCATCTGTTTTGTCTCTTAAAGTCCTCATATGAGCGAAGTCATATGATTTTTGTCTTTCTCTGACTAATTTCACTTAGCATAATACCCTCCAGTTCCATCCACGTAGTTGCAAATGGCAAGATTTCATTCTTTTTGATTGCTGAGTAATACTCCATTGCATATATATACCACCTCTTCTTTACCCATTCATCCATCGATGGACATTTGGGCTCTTTCCATACTTTGGCTATTGTTGATGGTGCTACTATAAACATCGGGGTGCATGTGTCCCTTCAAAACAGCACACCTGTATTCCTTGGATAAATGCCTAGTAGTGCAATTGCTGGGTCGTAGGGCAGTTCTATTTTTAGTTTTTTGAGGAACCTCCATACTGTTTTCCAGAGTGGTGCACCAGCTTGCATTCCCACCAACAATGCAAAAGAGATCCTCTTTCTCCACATCCTCGCCAACATTGTTGTTGCCTGAGTTGTTAATGTTAGCCATTCTGACAGGTGTGAGGTGGTATCTCATTGTGGTTTTGATTTGTATTTCCCTGATGATGAGTGATGTTGAGCATTTTTTCATGTGTCTGTTGGTCATCTGGATGTCCTCTTTGGAGAAGTGTCTATTCATGTCTTTTGCCCATTTCTTCACTGGATTATTTGTTTTTTGGGTGTTGAGTTTGATAAGTTCTTTATAGATTTTGGATACTAACCATTTATCTGATATGTCATTTGCAAATATCTTCTCCCATTCTGTCGGTTGCCTTTTAGTTTTGCTGATTGTTTCCTTCACTGTGCAGAAGCTTTTTATTTTGATGAAGTCCCAGTAGTTCATTTTTGCATTTGTTTCCCTTGCCTCCAGAGATGTGTTGAGTAAGAAATTGCTGCCGGCAAGATCAAAGAGGTTTTTGCCTGCTTTCCCCTCAGGATTTTGATGGCTTCCTGTCTTACATTGAGGTCTTTCATCCACTTTGAGTTTGTTTTTGTGTATGGTGTAAGAAAGTGGTCCACGTTCATTCTTCTGCATGTCGCTGTCCAGTTTTCCCAGCACCACTTGCTGAAGAGACTGTCTTTATTCCATTGGATATACTTTCCCGCTTTGTCAAAGATTAGTTGCCCATACGTTTGTGGGTCCATTTCTGGGTTCCCTATTCTATTCCATTGATCTGAGTGTCTGTTCTTCTGCCAGTACCATACTGTCTTGATGATTACAGCTCTGTAGTACAGCTTGAAGTCTGGGATTGTGATGCCTCCTGCTTTGGTTTTCTTTTTCAAGATTGCTTTGGCTATTTGGGGTCTTTTCTGGTTCCATACAAATTTTAGGATTATGTGTTCTAGCTCTGTGAAGAATGCTGGTGTTACTTTGATAGGGATTGCATTGAATATGTAGATTGTTTTGGGTAGTATTGACATTTTAACAATATTTGTTCTTCCTATCCAGGAGCGTGGAATCTTTTTCCATTTCTTTGTGTCTTCTTCAGTTTCTTTCATCAGCTTTCTATAGTTTTCAGTGCATAGATTTTTCACCTCTTTGGTTAGATTTATTCCTAGGTATTTTATGGTTTTTTTGTGCAACTGTAAATGGGATTGCTTCCTTGATTTCTCTTTCTGTTGCTTCATTGTTGGTGTATAGGAATGCAACCGATTTCTGTGCATTGATTTTATATCCTACGACTTTGCTGAATTCATGGATCAGTTCTAGCAGTTTTTTTGTTGAATCTTTTGGGTTTTCCATAGAGTATCATGTCATCTGCAAAGAGTGAGAGTTTGACCTCCTCCTGGCCAATTTGGATGCCTTTTATTTCTTTGTGTTGTCTGATTGCAGAGGATAACAGTGGTGAGAGTGGACATCCCTGTCTTGTTCCTGACCGTAGGGGGAAAGCTTTCAGTTTTTCCCCATTGAGGATGATATTAGCATTGGGTCGTTCATATATGGCTTTTAAGATCTCGAGGTATGATCCTTCTATCACTACTTTCTTGAGGGTTTTTATCAAGAAAGGATGCTGTATTTCGTCAAATGTTTTCTCTGCATCTATTGAGAGGATCATATGGTTCTTGTCCTTTCTTTAATTGATGTGATGAATTATGTTAATTGTTTTTCAGATATTGAACCAGCCCTGCATCCCAGATATAAATCCCACTCTGTTGTGGTGAATAATTTTTTTCATGTATTGTTGGAGTGGGTTGGCTAATATCTTGTTGAAGATTTTTGCATCCATGTTCATCAGGGAAATTGGTCTATAGTTCTCCTTTTTGGTGGGGTCTCTGTCTGGTTTTGGAATCAAGGTAATGCTGGCTTCATAGAATGAGTTTGGAAGTTTTCCTACCATTTCTATTTTTTGGAACAGTTTCAAGAGAATAGGTGTTAACTCTTCCTTAAATGTTTGGTAGAATTCCCCTGGAAAGCCATCTGGTCCTGGGCTCTCGTTTTTTTGGGCAGATTTTTGATTACTAATTTGATTTCCTTACTGGTTATGGGTCTGTTCAAATTTTCTATTTCTTCCTGTTTCAGTTTTGGTAGTGTATATGTTTCTAGGAATTTGTCCATTTCTTCCAGATTGCCCATTTTATTGGCATATAATTGCTTATAATATTCTCTTACTACTGTTTTTATTTCTGATGTGTTGGTTGTGATTTCTCCTCTTTCATTCTTGATTTTACTTATTTGGGTCCTTTCCTTTTCCTTTTTGATTCAACTGGCTAGTGGTTTATCAATTTTGTTAATTCTTTCAAGGAAACTGATCTGTTCTGTTTGTTTGTTTTTCAGTTTCAATAGCATTAATTCTGCTCTAATCTTTATTGTTTCCTGTCTTCTGCTGTTTTTGGGTTTTATTTGCTGTTCTTTTTCCAGCTCCTTAAGGCATAAGGTTAGATTGTGTATCTGAGATCTTTCTTCCTTTTTTAGGAAGGCCTGCATTGCTATATACTTTCCACTTGTCACCGCCTTTACTGCATCCCAGAGGTTTTGGGTTGTGGTGCTATCACTTTCATTGACTTCCATATACTTTTTAATTTCTTCTTTAACTGCTTGGTTAGCCCATTCATTCTTTTTTTTTATTTTTTTATTTTTTAGTCTTTCTTCGTTATCCTCAGTTTCCTCATCTTTATTTATTTATTTTTTCAATATATGAAGTTTATTGTCAAATTGGTTTCCATACAACACCCAGTGCTCATCCCAAAACGTGCCCTCCTCAATACCCATCACCCACTCTCCCCTCCCTTCCACCCCATCAACCCTCAGTTTGTTCTCAGTTTTTAAGAGTCTCTTATGCTTTGGCTCTCTTCCACTCTAACCTCTTTTTTTTTTTTTCTTTCCCCTCCCCCCATGGGTTTCTGTTAAGTTTCTCATGATCCACATAAGAGGGAAAACATATGGTATCTGTCTTTCTCTGTATGGCTTATTTCACTTAGCATTGCACTCTCCAGTTCCATCCACGTTGCTACAAAGGGCCATATTTCATTCTTTCTCATTGCCACGTAGTACTCCATTGTGTATATAAACCACAATTTTTTTTTACCCATTCATCAGTTGATGGACATTTAGGCTCTTTCCATAATTTGGCTATTGTTGAGAGTGCTGCTATAAACATTGGGGTACAAGTGCCCCTATGCATCAGTACTCCTGTATCCCTTGGGTAGATTCCTAGCAGTGCTATTGCTGGGTCATAGGGTAGGTCTATTTTTAGTTTTTTGAGGAACCTCCACACTGTTTTCCAGAGCAACTGCACCAGTTTGCATTCCCACCAACAGTGCAAGAGGGTTCCCGTTTCTCCACATCCTCTCCAGCATCTATAGTCTCCTGATTTGTTCATTTTGGCCACTCTGACTGGCGTGAGGTGATACCTGAGTGTGGTTTTGATTTGTATTTCCCTGATGAGGAGTGACGCTGGACATCTTTTCATGTGCCTGTTGGCCATCCGGATGTCTTCTTTAGAGAAGTGTCTATTCATGTTTTCTGCCCATTTCTTCACTGGGTTATTTGTTTTTCGGGTGTGGAGTTTGGTGAGCTCTTTATAGATTTTTGATATGAGCCCTTTGTACGATAGGTCATTTGCGAATATCTTTTCCCATTCCATTGGTTGCCTTTTAGTTTTGTTGGTTGTTTCCTTTGCTGTGCAGAAGCTTTTTATCTTCATAAGGTCCCAGTAATTCATTTTTGCTTTTAATCCCCTTGCCTTTGGGGATGTGTCAAGTAAGAGATTGCTATGGCTGAGGTCAGAGAGGTCTTTTCCTGCTTTCTGCTCTAGGGTTTTGATGGTGTCCTGTCTCACATTCAGGTCCTTTATCCATTTGGAGTTTATTTTTGTGAATAGTGTGAGAAAGTGGTCTAGTTTCAACCTTCTGCATGTTGCTGTCCAGTTCTCCCAGCACCATTTGTTAAAGAGGCTGTCTTTTTTCCATTGTATGTTCTTTCCTGCTTTGTCAAAGATGAGTTGGCCATACGTTTGTGGGTCTAGTTCTGGGGTTTCTATTCTATTCCATTGGTCTATGTGTCTGTTTTTGTGCCAATACCATGCTGTCTTGATGATGACAGCTTTGTAGTAGAGGCTAAAGTCTGGGATTGTGATGCCTCCTGCTTTGGTCTTCTTCAAAATTACTTTGGCTATTCGGGGCCTTTTGTGGTTCCATATGAATTTTAGGATTGCTTGTTCTAGTTTCGAGAAGAATGCTGGTGCAGTTTTGTTTGGGATTGCATTGAATGTATAGATAGCTTTGGGTAGGATTGACATTTTGACAATATTTATTCTTCCAATCCATGAGCAGGGAATGTCTTTCCATTTCTTTATATCTTTTTCAATTTCCTTCATGAGATTTCTATAGTTTTCAGTATACAGATCTTTTACATCTTTGGTTAGGTTTATTCCTAGGTATTTTATGTTTCTTGGTGCAATTGTGAATGGGATCAGTTTCTTTATTTGTCTTTGTGTTGCTTCATTGTTAGTGTATAAGAATGCAACTGATTTCTGTACATTGATTTTGTATCCTGTGACTTTGCTAAATTCATGTATCAGTTCTAGCAGACTTTTGGTGGAGTCTATCGGATTATCCATGTATAATATCATGTCATCTGCAAAAAGAGAAAGCTTAACTTCATCTTTGCCAATTTTGATGCCTTTGATTTCCTTTTGTTGTCTGATTGCTGATGCTAGGACTTCCAACACTATGTTAAACAACAGCGGTGAAAGTGGACATCCTTGTCGTGTTCCTGATCTCAGGGAAAAAGCTCTCAGTTTTTCCCCATTGAGGATGATGTTAGCTGTGGGCTTTTCATAAATGGCTTTTATGATCTTTAAGTATGTTCCTGCTATCCCGACTTTCTCGAGGGTTTTTATTAAGAAAGCGTGCTGAATTTTGTCAAATGCCTTTTCTGCATCGATTGACAGGATCATATGGTTCTTATCTTTTCTTTTATTAATGTGATGTATCACGTTGATTGATTTGCGAATGTTGAACCAGCCCTGCATCCCAGGAATGAATCCCACTTGATCATGGTGAATAATTCTTTTTATATGCCATTGAATTTGATTTGCTAGTATCTTATTGAGAATTTTTGCATCCATATTCATCAGGGATATTGGCCTGTAGTTCTCTTTTTTTACTGGGTCTCTGTCTGGTTTAGGAATCAAAGTAATACTGGCTTCATAGAATGAGTCTGGAAGTTTTCCTTCCCTTTCTATTTCTTGGAATAGCTTGAGAAGGATAGGTATTATCTCTGCTTTAAACGTCTGGTAGAACTCCCCTGGGAAGCCATCTGGTCCTGGACTCTTATTTGTTGGGAGATTTTTGATAACCAATTTCTTCGCTGGTTATGGGTCTGTTCAAGCTTTCTATTTCCTCCTGATTGAGTTTTGGAAGAGTGTGGGTGTTCAGGAATTTGTCCATTTCTTCCAGGTTGTCCAATTTGTTGGCATATAATTTTTCATAGTATTCCCTAATTGCTTGTATCTCTGAGGGATTGGTTGTAATGATTCTATTTTCATTCATGATTTTATCTATTTGGGTCATTTCCCTTTTCTTTTTGAGAAGCCTGGCTAGAGGTTTGTCAATTTTGTTTATTTTTTCAAAAAACCAACTCTTGGTTTTTTTGATCTGCTCTACAGTTTTTTTAGATTCTATATTGTTTATTTCTGCTCTGATCTTTATTATTTCTCTTCTTCTGCTGGACTTAGGCTGTCTTTGCTGTTCTGCTTCTATTTCCTTTAGGTGTGCTGTTAGATTTTGTATTTGGGATTTTTCTTGTTTCTTGAGATAGTCCTGGACTGCAATGTATTTTCCTCTCAGGACTGCCTTTGCTGAATCCCAAAGCATTTGGATTGTTGTATTTTCATTTTCGTTTGTTTCCATATATTTTTTAATTTCTTCTCTAATTGCCTGGTTGGCCCATTCATTCTTTAGTAGGGTGTTCTTTAACCTCCATGGTTTTGGAGGTTTTCCAGACTTTTTCCTGTGGTTGATTTCAAGCTTCAGAGCATTGTGGTCTGAAAGTATGCATGGTATGATTTCAATTCTTGTATACTTCTGAAGGGCTGTTTTGTGACCCAGTATGTGATCTATCTTGGAGAATGTTCCATGTGCACTCGAGAAGAAAGTATATTCTGTTGCTTTGGGATGCAGAGTTCTAAATATATCTGTCAAGTCCATCTGATCCAACGTGTCGTTCAGGGCCCTTGTTTCTTTATTGACCGTGTGTCTAGATGATCTATCCATTTCTATAAGTGGAGTGTTAAAGTCCCCTGCAATTACCACATTCTTATCAATAAGGTTGCTTATGTTTATGAGTAATTGTTTTATATATTTGGGGGCTCCTGTATTCGGCGCATAGACATTTATAATTGTTAGCTCTTCCTGATGGATAGACCCTGTGATTATTATATAATGCCCATCTTCATCTCTTGTTACAGCCTTTAATTTAACATCTAATTTGTCTGATATAAGTATGGCTACTCCAGCTTTCTTTTGACTTCCAGTGGGATGATAAATAGTTCTCCATCCCCTCACTCTCAATCTGAAGGTGTCCTCAGGTCTAAAATGATTCTCTTGTAGGCAGCAAATAGATGGGTCTTGTTTTTTTTTTATCCATTCTGATACCCTAAGTCTTTTGGTTGGTGCATTTAGTCCATTTACATTCAGTGTTATTATAGAAAGATATGGGTTTAGAGTCATTGTGATGTCCATAGGTTTCATGCTTGTAGCGATGTCTCTGGTACTTTGTCTCACAGGTTCCCCCTTAGGATTTCTTGGAGGGCTGGTTTAGTGGTGACGAATTCCTTCAGTTTTTGTTTGGGAAGACCTTTATCTCTCCTATTCTAAATGACAGACTTGCTGGATAGAGGATTCTTGGCTGCATATTTTTTCTGTTTATCACATTGAAGATCTCCTGCCATTCCTTTCTGGCCTGCCAAGTTTCAGTAGAGAGACCGGTCATGAGTCTTATAGGTCTCCCTTTATATGTTAGAGCATGTTTATCTCTAGCTGCTTTCAGAATTTTCTCTTTATCCTTGAATTTTGCCAGTTTCACTATGATACATCGTGCAGAAGATCGATTCAAGTTACATCTGAAGGGAGTTCTCTGTGCCTCTTGGATTTCAATGCCTTTTTCCTTCCCCAGATCCGGGAAGTTCTCAGCTATTATTTCTTCAAGTACACCTTCAGCACCTTTCCCTCTCTCTTCCTCCTCTGGAATACCAATTATGCGTATATTATTTCTCCTTAATGCATCACTTAGTTCTCTAATTTTCCCCTCATACTCCTAGATTTTTTTTATCTCTCTTTTTCTCAGCTTCTTCTTTTTCCATAATTTTATCTTCTAGTTCACCGATTCTCTCCTCTGCCTTTTCAATCCAAGCCGTAGTTGTCTCCATTTTATTTTGCAACTTGTTGATAGCATTTTTTAGCTCCTCCTGGCTGTTCCTTAGTCCCTTGATCTCTGTAGCAAGAGATTCTCTGCTCTCCTTTATACTGTTTTCAAGTCCAGTGATTAATTTTATGACTATTATTCTAAATTCACTCTGTTATATTGTTTAAATCATTTTTGATCAGTTCGTTAGCTGTTGTTATTTCCTGGACATTTTTCTGAGGGGAATTCTCCTGTTTGGTCATTTTGGATAGTCCCTGGAGTGGTGTGGGACTGCGGGGCACTTCCCCTGTGCTGTCTTGAATAACTTGAGTTGGTGGGCGGGGCTGCAGTCAGACCTGATGTCTGCCCCCAACCCACCGCTGGGGCCACAGTCAGACTGGTGTGTGTCTTCTCTTTCCCTCTCCTAGGGGCGGGATTCACTGCGGGGTGGCATGGCCCATCTGGGCTACTTGCACACTGCCAGGCTTGTGATGCTGGGGATCTGGCGTATTAGCTGGGGTGGATGGGCAAGGTGCACAGGGGCAGGAGGGGCAGGCTCAGCTCGCTTTTCCTTTGGAGATCTGCTTCAGGAGGGGCTCTGTGGCACCAGGAGGGAGTCAGGCCCGCTGGAAGGATGGATCCGCAGAAGCACAGCTTTGGGTGTTTGCGCGGTGCAAGCAAGTTCCCTGGCAGGAACTGGTTTCCTTTGGGATTTTGTCTGGAGGATGGGCGAGGGAGATGGCGCTGACCAGTGCCTTTGTTCCCCGCCAAACTGAGCTCTGTCATCCGGGGCTCAACAACTCTCCCTCCTGTTGTCCTCCAGCCCTCCCGTTCTCCGAGCAGAGCTGTTAGCTTATAACCTTCCAGATGTCAAGTCCTGCTTGCTGTCGGAAAACACTACTTCTGGCCCCTCCACTTTTGCAAGCCAGACTCGGGGGCTCTGCTTGGCCGGCGGGCCGCCCCTCTGCCCCGGCTCCCTTCCGCCAGTCTGTGGAGCGTGCACCGCCTCTCCGCCCTTCCTACCCTCTTCCATGGGCCTCTTGTCTTCGCTTGGCTCCAGAGACTCCGTTCTGCTAGTCTTCTGGTGGTTTTTTGGGTTATTTAGGCAGGTGTAGGTGGAATCTAAGTGATCAGCAGGACGCGTGGTGAGCCCAGCATCCTCCTACGCCGCAATCTTCCCAGGATCCCCAGCCGATTCATTCTTTAGTAGGATGTTCTTCAGTCTCCAAGTATTTGTTACCTTTCCAATTTTTCTTGTGGTTGATTTCAAGTTTCATAGCATTGTGGTCTGAAAATATGCACAGTATGATCTCGATCTTTTTGTACTTACTTAGGGCTGATTTATGTCCCAGTGTATGGTCTATTCTGGAGAATGTTCCATGTGCACTGGAGAAGAATGTATATGCTGCTGCTTTAGGATGAAATGTTCTGAATATATTTGTTAAGTCCATCTGGTCCAGTGTGATTCAAAACCATTGTTTCCTTGTTGATTTTTTGATTAGATGATGTGTCCATTGCTGTGAGTGGGGTGTTGAAGTCTCCTACTGTTATGATATTACTATCAATGAGTTTCTTTATGTTTGTGATTAATTGATTTATATATTTGGGTGCTCTCACATTTGGCACATTAAGGTTTACAATTCTTAGGTCTTCTTGGTCTATAGGCCCCTTGATTATGATATAATGCCCTTCTGCTTCTCTTGATACAGTCTTTATTTTAAAGTCTAGATTGTCTGATATAAGTATGGCTTCTCTGGCTTTCTTTTGTTGACCATTAGCATGATAGATGGTTCTCCATCCCCTTATTTTCAACCTGAAGGTGTCTTTAGGTGTAAAGTGTGTCTGTTGTAAACAGCATATTGATGGATCTTGTTTTCTTATCCATTCTGTTACCCTCTGTCTTTTGATTAGAACATTGAGTCCATTAACGTTTAGAGTGAGTACTAAAAGATATGAATTTATTGCCATTATGATGCTTGTAGAGTTGGAGTTCTGGTGGTGTTCTCTGGTTCTTTCTAATTTTTGTTGCTTTTGGTATTTAAATATATATATATATATATATATATATATATATATATATATATATCATCTTTTGTCCCCTCAGAGAGTCCCCCTTAATATTTCTTACAGGGTTGGTTTAGTTTTCACAAACTCCTTTAATTTTTGTTTGTCTGGGAAACTTTTTATATCTCCTATTTTGAATGACATCCTTGCTGGATAAAGAATTCTTGGCTGCATAGTTTCCTGATTCAGCACACTGAATATATCCCGCTATTCCTTTCTGGACTGCCAAGTTTCTGTGGATAGGTCTGCTGCAAACTGATCTGTCTTCCCTTGTAGGTTAGGGATTTTTTTTTCCCTTGCTGCTTTCATGATTCTGTCCTTGTCTGAGTATTTTGTGAATTTGACTATGATATGCCTTGTTCAAGGTCGGTTTTTGTTGAATCTAATGTGAGTCCTCTGTGCTTCCTGGATTTTGATGTCTCTGTGTTTCCCCAGGTTAGGAAAGTTTGCCACTGTGATTTGCTCACATAACCCTTCTACCCCCATTTCTCTCTCTTCCTCCTCTGGGACCCCTATGATTCTGATGTTCCTTTTTAATGAGTGACTGATTTCTCTAATTCTTAAATCGTGCTATTTTGCCTTGATCTCCCTCTTTTGCTCTGCTTCATTATTCTCTATAAGCTTTGTTCTCTATATGGGTGATTCTCTGTTCTGCCTTATCCATCCTTGCCGCCGTGGCATTCATCCGTTATTGCAGCTCAGTTACAGCATTTTTAATTTCATTCTGGCTATTTTTTACTTCTTTTATCTCTGTATAAAGGGATTCTAATCTATTTTTGACTCCAGGTAGTATTCTTATTATCGTGATTCTAAATTGTGGTTCAGACTTCTTGCTTGTGTCTGTGTTGGTTAAATCCTTGGCTGTCGTTTCTTCGTGCTCTTTCTTTTGGGGTGAATTCCTTCATTTTGTCATTTTGAAGGGAGAAAAGGAATTAATGAGGTAGGAACATTGAAATTAAAAAAATTAAAATTATAAAAAATTAAAATTAATAATTAAAAACACACCCACACAAAAATCGAATAGATGATGCTAGATCCTAGGTGTGTTTTGGTCTGGGTGTAGAAAGTGGTTTGACAGATTAGAGAAACAAAATAAAAAAAAGGGGGGGAGAGAAAAAAAAGTAAATCATTTGAGAATTTGAAAAAATGAATACACTAGACTAAAATACACAAAATAGAGAATATAGTAGAAAAAAATATAGAAAAATATTTTTAATACAAATTAAAAAGAAATATGAATTTTTTCATTTTCTGTATTTAAGAAAAAAGAAAAGAAACAAAAAAGAGAAAAAAGATAAAAAAAGAACAAAGGAAAAGAGAAAAAAAGAAATCACTTGAAAATTTGAAAAAGTGAATACACTGTAGTAGACTGAAATAAAATGATGGGGATAACATAGAATTTGAAAACATTTACATAAAAGCAAAATATATAGTAACAAAAATTAAATAAGTGTTTTAAAAGAAACTGAAATTAAAAATGAAGTTTTTCTCTTTTTGCATTCAGGAAAAAGAAATGAAAAAGAGAAAAAAGAAAATGAAAGAAAAAATAGGAAATTGAAAATTTGAAAAGGTGAGTACACTGAAGCAGACTAAAATAAAATGATGGAATTAAATAGAATTTGAAAAAAATTTATACAAAAGTAAAAAATACAGTAATAAAAATTAAAGACAGATATTTTTAACAAAAATTGAAAATAAAAATGAGTTTTTTCTCTTTCTGTATTCAAGAAAAAATAGAATTGTAAAAGAGAAAAAGGAAAAAGAGAGAGAGAAAAAAAATTGAATAGATGAACCTGCTAACAGATTGAAGTAGGAGTGAAATTGCTTTGTTTTCCCCTAGAGGTCAGTCCTTGTAGCTCTTTATAGTGCATAGATTAAGCCGGTGGTGAGGTTCGTTCTTGAAGAGCGAAGCTGGCCCAGTTGGGCAGGGCTTGGTGTAACAGCTCCGCTCTCCCCTAGATGGCGCTGCTAGCCTACTGGGGTGGAGAGTTGTGGTGTTCGTTGGTGCGCATGCACATGCGCGGGAGCGGTGAAAAATGGCGCCTCGCAGCCACCCAGTCTGTTCTCCCGGATCAGCAGTCGTGCACCGGTCCTCCGTCTTCAGCTGTAGTCCACTCCCCGCTTTTGCACTCTCCGTGACCAGGCCCCAGACAATACCTCTCTCCCGAGTTTTGTCTCAGATGCAGCTGTTTTCCCTGCGGCTTTGACCCTCTCTGCACCTCTGTGGGAGGGTCTCACTGAGCGATGGCTGAATGAGCAATGGCCGAATGTCGGCTGCACCCAGGAATGCCCCCTGGATCCTGCTTTTGCGGGTGCCCTGAGACTGCAGCCAGGGGCCAGCTCAGCCCCCCAAAAAATCACGGGACAGTGTAGCCTCAGTGTTTCAGAGACCATGGAAAATCGCAACACACATCTGACACGAGGCTTCACCCTCAACAACCTTGCCCCAGGACCAGCGAATGTGGCTGCCTCCCGGGGTCTGCTGGGACCAGGTGGCTTCAACAGTCTCTACCAAATGTCCTTCCAGCAGTGGAACCGCTTTTCCCTGTGTGGCCCGAGAACCTCCCGGACCCCACTCTGTTCCTGGGGATTCGCCCTTCCCACCAGAGCACCACCAGGTATCGAGCTGCAGGGTTGCAGCCTTTGTGCTCCCTTTGTTTACAGTTTTAATGGAATTTAAACCCTCTCCTTTCTCCTTTCTCCTTTCTCCTTTCTCCCTTTTTAGTTTAGTCCCTGCGGCTGTTTCCAATTTTCCACTTTCTCTCCAGCTGCTTTTGGGGAGGGATGCTTTTCCCGTTTGTTCCCCCCACTCCCTAGTCTCTGTCCTCTCTCCACCTGCAAAAAGGGTTCCCTAACTTTCGGGGCTTGTTCCCCAAGTTCCGTTCTTCGTGCCACGTACCTGCTGAATTCTGTGGTTCAGGTTGTGCAGATTGTTGTGTTAATCCTCCGATCAGTTTTCTAGGTGTGTAGGATGGTTTAGTGCTGGTCTGGCTGTATTTCATGGATGCGAGACACACAAAAAGCTCCCATGCTGTTCCGCCATCTTGGCTCCTCCCTAGAACATGTTGATCTCCATGAAGCTACTATAGAACATGCTGATAATGTCTTGTTGTATCCACACGACTCCTGAAACAGAATGCTACGGGCACCAGTGACAGTCACAACAAAGTTTATTACAATGAGAGGCAAGGCCGACCTATCGGGACCAACACTCTTGATAAGAGTGCGGCCCCGAACAGCCGGGGTACAGAGTTTTTATAACCGATCACATCGTTTTATCATCACCTGGGAACAGAACAAAGAAACAGGTTCCAGATGAGTTAGAAACAGTTGCCTAATGAGGTGTTTACTTTAGACTTTCTGCCTCTAAGTTGCAACCAGTGGATCTCCTTGACCCTGCCTCTGATGCTCTTTTCTTTGAACTTTTGTTTCCTTAATTGGTGAAGCCTAATTTACAAGGGTATGAGGTGTAGTTTACCAGAGCAAAGCAAGGCTGTTATCTCTTAACCTTCAGTGTCAACACAAAGCTGTTATTTTTCAAGCTAAGCATTAGCCCTACACTACAATTTAACCCTTACAGTCTTGCCCTATTTAAAATCCTCAGTGGCTTTTCATTGAATTTTGAGTGAAGTATAAACTTGTTACTATGGTCTATAATCTTTTTAAATGTTTAAATGTTTTAAATTAGAAAAAGTCTTTAAATAATTTAGTTTTTTGTTAACTTCATCAGGTACTCATCTTCCTGTAGTTCATCATGTCCTTGCCACTTTAGACTCCTTTTTGTGGCTGGTTCCTTTAGCTCTTGGATTACACATCTTCTTCTCAGAGAGGACTTTTCTTGAACACTCCAGTGTCTAAGGAACTTCTCCCCATCCCCTTCCATCACACCACTTTGCTTATTTCCTTCACAGTATTAATCACCACTTCTAATGACTTTGTTTATGTACCATTTACTTGCATATTCTCCTGGCTAAAATGCAAGTTTCAGGAAAGTGAGTACACTTTTTTTCCACTGCTATGTTGGTATCCAGCACATAATAGGCACCTGATAAATACGTATTGCATGAATGAATGAGGTAATTTGGTATAGTGGAAAAAGCAGTCACATATTAACATCAGACACATTTGTGTTTGAATCCTGACTTTGGTACTTCCTGGCTGATATCCTCAGGCAAATTAAGGAATATTGCTAATCCTTAAATTCTTTGTGTATAAAATACGCACTTTATCTTTACCTTACAGAGTTGAAGGTTTTTATGGCTCTGAACATCTAGTATTATGCTTGGCATATAGTGAATTCTTAATATTTATTTTCTGTTTAGGGTCTGAGACCCAAAGCTAAGCTGATAGCAGTTTGGAACCTGCGGGAAGGACATGTTCACTGGATCCCTTTGCTCCTGGCTTTAAAGTAATAACAGGTCACTTCTTCATGAAAGTGAAAAGTTTCTCTCCCTCCATCCCCTACCACTGCTGGCTCTCCAATTCTTGATTGCTGGTGTCTGTGTTCTAAGCATGTGGGGTTATGGACTGTCAGTATCACCAGTTAATTATACAGGGCACTTCTGTATTTCCTGGGGCTCAAAAACCTATACAGATTAGATGGTACTGAGAGTAGTTTAGATAACCTATCTCCAGGTCCCCACCTTCTCTCTTTTGAAGATTAGTAGCAGAAAATTTGATGTTTCTGAGATACTAATATGTAGAGTTATTTTTCCCTCTTTGTTCATATCCCACTATACAGATTAGCTCTCAATTCTATCTGTGCAACATCAAAAGAGTGTTAAAAGAAGAAGTTCTTTCTCTAAAAGGAATGCTACTTCCTCCAAGGCTCACACTGTAGCCAGATTTGAAAGCAACATATCTTTCCCCTTCTACATTTGCAATTCTGTGAAGAAATAAAATTAACCAATCAGTAATGAGTACTGTTCCTAATACATGCCTGACACTAACATAAATTGGAGAAAACGTGAAGAAAAACAATAAAACATCCACGTGTTCTCCAGGACTGTCTTGTAAGCTATATGACAAAGTTGTGGCATCTGTGAGAATGTTTCTTATTGTCTCTTGTTCAACATAATCTTTGGTAGAGGCACTATTTACCCCCAGTTGGTTCTTGGGTTTGATCTGTTTGTCTTGGAAGATTCTTTGTGACCTGCTTTCACTCTGGGTAAGATAACTGTTTCTCATCTAGTTGATCTTCAGAAACTATGTCTGGATGAGGTCTTTTTGTTTTGTTTAAGCTTCGGCTGATGGTGTCCACACTCTTTTAGCATATCCACACTCTTCTATATTCTTGGTAGGTGCTACTGTGCATCACTAACAATTAGCAAGTTAAAGGATAAGATTACATCCTGTGTCACACCTACTTAAAATATGGTACAGCATGTTGTTTGCTGTCGTTTCTAAACTGCAGGTTTCTAGATTTCTTAGATTGTATCTTTTATTTTTTTATTTTTTATTTTTGAGAGAGGGAATGTGAGAGAGGGAGGGACAGAGAGAGAGGGGGACAGAGGATCCAAAGTAGGCTTTGTGCTGACAACAGTGAGCCTGCTGTGAAGCTTGAATTCACGAACCGTGAGATCATGACCTGAGCCTAAGTCAGACACTCAGCTGACTGAGCCCCCCAGGTACCCCTAGATTGTACCTTTTAAAGAGACGCAGTGATCCCTCAAATAAAATAGCAGATAAAGTAACAAAGCGAATGAACCAGTAAGCAAACAAAACCAAACACCAAGACCAGAATCTGCACTTCAGGAGGACGGCCAGCAGAGGGCGCCTATGTCAAGGCCATGCTTTGCAAGAGGCTGGTGCGCAGTTTTTCTAAAGCCTTGAATACCAGTTCCCTTCTTCTCAATTGTCAGAAATAAAATTCTGTATAAAAAGTGAAATGAAAACAATAGGAAATAATTTTGCAAATTGTAAATAAAAACCTATTTGTAAATAAAAGAGGATGCTGAAGAGAAATAACTTTAATGGAAAATTTGGTCATCATTTTTTTTTTCAAAATTTTATTTAAATTCCAGTTAGTTAACACACAGTGCAATATTGCTTTCAGGGGTAGATGTCAGTGATTCATCACTTACGTACAGCACCCAGTGCTCATCACAACAAGTACCCTCCTTAATACCCATCACCTATCTAGCCCATCCCCCACCTCCCTCCCTCCATCAACACTCTATCTTATGGTTTGTTTCCCTCTCTTTTTCTCTTCCTCCCCTTTGCATACGTTCATCTGTTTTGTTTCTTAAATTCCCTATATGAGTGAAATCATGGTATTTTTCTTTCTCTGACTGACTTATTTCTCTCTGCATAGTATACTTTAGCTTCATCCATGTCATTGCAAGTGGCAAGAGTTCATTATTTTTGATGGCTGAGTAATACTCAATATTATATGTATACCACATCTTCTTTATCCATTCATTAGTGGATGGACATTTGGGCTCTTTATATAGTTTGGCTATTGTTGATAATGCTGGTATAAACATTGGGGTGAGAAGGGGGAACCCTCTTGCACTGTTGGTGGGAATGCAAACTGATGTAGGCACTCTAGAAAACAGTAGGAAGCGTCCTCAAAAAGTTAAAAATGGAACTACGATTCAGCAATTGCACTACTAGGTATTTACCCAAAGGATACAAAAATACAGGTTGGTAATCCCAATATTCTGTAATGGTTTCTGACCCCAAATCAGATTTTCTGGAACTCCTTGATTAGAAGTTTAGGATTTTAAACCTATTTCTCTATTCTTTTTAGTCCTAGTAGTGAACCGACTTGACTCTAAAAGCCCAAACCAGATAATTTACTGAAAAATCAAGGATTGTTTACTCATGCATATTTTAGGAGAACTAATTTGTTTCGAGACTTTCGATTACAAATTACTCTTTGTTTTTTCTAAGATCTCAAAAGCCACAAAAGCAACCTCCTTAATTTTATTTTTCAGTGTCTCAAAACAGAGCCAAAGTTCGTCATGGATGGAGAGCATAACTTTAGATGTCCATTACAGTGCTAGTCTCATGGAAAGTGTGCAATTAATGGACTGTAATATTTTTCCTATTTCAGTCATTAGTTACTCTTTCCACAGGATGCTCAATAAAAAAGGGATCCTTGGTTGAAATGAGTCCTGGAGTGGCTACATACTGCAAGGCTTCTTGGAGATTCACAGTGCTGCAGAGTGTCCAAGTGTTCCAGAAGTCCTAGAATTAATGAATATGTTTCCTTTAACATACTTCAAACTTATTCAATTGGAAAGTTTATTTTCACACAACTACTCTTCTATGGAATACATTTTGAGAAGCACAAAGCACATTATTACCTGAAATTTACTTTTTTGTAGATCTGAATGATACATTTTTAGCTTAAACTGGTTTTGAGGCAGTTTTAGGAATGACTGAAACATGAGTTTCACATTTTTAATGAATCACATTTTTAAGCACCAACAAACTCTTTTGCATGCATTGCGTAAAATATATAGGTTGATTTAAACATAGTGGACTCTTCCTGAATGTTACTTTTCCTGTATTACATTTTTCTGACAGTAATACCAACAAATGTCATGGGGTATGTATTGTCAGAAAGACTCAACCCAGGAATTGTGTAAATCAAGCAGTGTTTTCTTACAGAAGGAGGTCAGCAAATCAGGATTGTCAGCAGAGAGAGCAGTGACTTCCTTTAAGAGAGGTATTAACTTCTTGGTTGTCAGAAAAGATTACACTGGATAGAGCTAAACAGGCAGGGAAGATTTTATTCAAAACTTTTGCAATAGGAGGAGAGATTTAACTCAACTCCACTGAAACAAGGGTTTTTAAGCCCTGAGATGAACCAGTGGGAAAGTATTGGAGGACACTGAAGTAGGGGAGGGTTGGTCAATGTGATTAGCCCACCTGTATTTGTTAATTGGCATTAGGTAGTTAGACTTGGTCGTTGGCTCCTACTTTCCCACAGAGACTAGGAGATAGGGACACTTTCTTTCTGGATGATTACTTTTCAAAGAGATGCTTTTTAGGTGCTGTAAAACTGGCAAAAGACTGTGAGATCCTTTATCTAGTTTTCAAAGTGGCAGGAGAAGAATTGGCAATTTTAAATGTTTTAAAGAAAATGCTCCAAGTAAAGGGAGGTCAAGGGCCTATAGTCAGGAAAAAATCTTGTCTAAAGTTTAGGGGAGGGGAGGGGAGTATTAAGGCCATCCCAGTCATCACTCAGAGCTTCATAGCAGTCCATCTTCTGGGAACTATGCATATCTTTCTAGGTCTAGATGTATACACACACACAAAATGTTGAACGAGTCTTTCATATAGTGGGTAAATGGTAGGCGTGGGTAAATGTTGGGAACTGTCTTACCTGGACCAAGTACGTAGCTCAGAATAGTCCAAATTATACATTTCTCAATATCACAAAGTATAATATAAAGACCCTCAGTACATTTTAAAGTTATTTGCCCTTGAACTAAAACAGGGGGTAATTTTCCAGATGTATCCAGAAGTCATACAAACTCACTGAGGATAACAAACTCACTGAGCAGCTGAGGAGCCTATCCAATGAAAAAGTGATATAATGAAGATAATAATACTTACAGGTTTTCTGATATTTTGATCATTATCATCACCATAATCATCATTTTCCTTAACACCATCAAAAATATTTATTAATGATTTATAGTACATAGAAGCTCATGTCATATACAGCATAGACAAAAAGTAAGAGAATCTAAAGCCTCTAAGGGTGTAGTTCAAAGGTAGAATTATTTATTTTTCCTCTTCTCTGAAGATGGCTCAGCTAGTTGATTGCTTAATTTCTTCTAAAGAAGTGATCTTTAGATAGGGAAAGATAGTGAAAGATAGGGAAAAGCAGTTTGTTGAACTTCTACTATGAACTTATTATAATGTAGAACATTTCTTGGGAGGGATAAAATTGAAAGTAGAAGGTTGAATAGTTTTCCTGGAAAAAGTGAAGCTTAACTTGAGACTTGACTTTTGTGAATCTACGTATGGTTTCTTTTGATCATAGATGGATAAGCAAAAAAAGAATCTCCTTAAAATGCTTTATTTTTAAATATATTATTATTATTAATTTTTCTTAAAAAAATTTTTAATGTTTATTTTTGAGAGAGAGAGAGAGCGAGAGAGAGGGAGAGGGGGAGGCACAGAGAGAAGGAGACACAGAATCTGAAGCAGGCTCCAGGCTCTGAGTTGTCAGCACAGAGCCCAATGCGGGGCTTGAACTCACGAACTGTGAGATCATGACCTGAGCTGAAGTCAGATGCTCAACTGACTGAGCCACCCAGGCACCCCTTAGTATTTAATTTTTCTAATCATAGAAACAGCACATGCTCATAGTGAATACTTTTAAAACAATCTAGATATTAGAGAAGTATATAATGTAGAAAGCTGAAGTCCTCCATAAACACCTTTGCTTCTTTTTAATTTTTAAAAAGGATAATTTTTAAAAATTTGATATATATATTTGTACATATTTTTATTTATTTATTTTTAAAAATAACCCAGCATAATTTCTGTGACGTTCTTTTTTGAACAAATTTTATTTATTTATTTATTTATTTATTTATTTATTTATTTGAGAAAGAGAGGTAGAGAGAGAGAAGGTGAGAGAGAATCCCAAGAAGGCTCCGTTATGTCAGCACAGAACCCTATGTGGGGCTTAAACTCATGCACTGGAATATCATGACCTGAGCAGAAATCAAGGGTTAGATGCTTAACTGACTGAGCCACCCAGGCACCCTGTACATATTTTAAAATCCTTTGACAACATTTATTAACAATATCAATATTTTAACAGAATATAATTTATGGTACATATATTGTTTTTAAACTTCTTTTTTTCCCCACTTATATCTTGGACAACTTCTTTGAATATATAGCTAGGGCCTGACTCTTTCTGAATTATTTTCAGATTATTTTAAGTGTATGGCTTTGCCTTGATTTCCTATTAAAGTCTATTGACAATAGCATTATCACTTTGCTTTTATATAGCTGAAGGGAGCTAAAATTAAATGAACATCTACTGTGCCCCAGTATTGTTCTAGGCTATTTAGGTACTATTATCCCCTTTTTCTACTAGAAAATTTCTGGTTGAAAGAAATCAAGTAATTTGTCCAAAGTACCTAAATAACTAGTGAGTAATTCCAACCTATATGACCAGAAGGACCTTGATTTTTCTGCTACATATTTCAAAGTGGGTTGCATGGGTTGACTAAATGTAAAGGTAAGTAGTAGAAGAAAGTAAAAATACAGAACAAGCAACCTATTTTAAGTACAGTTTATTGAAATAAATAATTCTAAATGGTAAGTCAGGACCTACTCAAAGCTTTTAAAATTTTGTCCACTAGAGACTCTATTGTTTTGCAAAATTCCATCATGTTGCTCCCATAATTTGTCTGGACTCTCAGTGGGGGAAGACACAGTTGATAAGGTCTACTATACATAATTGCTAATGGATTTTATTACTAACACTTTTTTCACCCAGTTGAAGCTTTGGGGATTGAAATTGTTCCTTGCTAAAAATAGGCAATCTTTGACTTAATAACTCCTTTAAAAATTTTAGATTTTTCCTATTTATTTATTTATTTATTTATTTATTTATTTATTTATAAATGTTTATTTATTTTTGAGAGAGAGGTGGGGAGGGGTACAGAGATGGGGGGAGACACAAAACCCAAAGCAGGTTCCAGGCTCTGAGCTGTCAGGACACAGCCTAACACAGGGCTGGAACCCACGAACTGGGAGATCTTGACCTGAGCCAAAGTCAGACGCTTAACTGACTGAGCCACCCAGGCATCCCCTAGACCTTTCCTATTTAAATATATGTTATGAATAGCTTAATTAAGAAGTTTGAGATGATGTACTGGTAATTCCTGTGTAGGTAAGATTTATGGTTATTGATTTGATATGATAACACAGTAATCTGATGTCTCCTTGGAGTATCTTAACTGTGGGATAGAGAAGGATTCCCAAATTATAATGCTAATGGAAAACTAAAAAGATATATACAAATACTGATTTTCCTTAACATGTAAAGGAAGATCAACGCTTATCTTCAACAAAGCAGGGCTAATGGACTGACAATAAACCATGTTGGCATTTCAATCACCTTTGGTGAGCATGTTAATAAAAAGGTTAGATAAACACCCATGCTTTATAGTAAATGGCTCATTTATGATTTTCAGTCTTTTTAGTCTGTTAATCTTTCAACTGGCATTAGTCTACTTTTGTGTCAGGAAGGAGATCTGAGTTTTATTAACCCATAGAGGTTCTTTGGGATAAGGTGGTGAAGGTCAAAGACAAATTGTTCCTGATTTAAACCTTTAAATGTGTCATTTTCTTCTTGCTTTTACAACAATGACTTAATTCTAAAGTCAAATATCACATATGCTATTAAACGAGTTTTGGTTTTCATCCTTGGGAGCTTCCTGGGTGAAATCTGTAAGTGGCTCTCATATATGGAGGACAAGGAGAGACCAAAGAAAGAGACAGGGCACTCCAGACTGGTAGTGGCAGGTTTAATAAGGGAACTTACATACAAAGCTTATCTTGGGAGGCTGCAAGACAAGGAGATTGCCATGCCAGCCTGTCTGAATCCTAAAAACTTCTATAGAGGCCTTGACTGGGATCAGTCACATATACTGTCAAGGGCTTTCATGTGGAAAGTCAAGCAGAGGGCACATTTCAAGGACAGGGGAGGGGCTGAAGAGTCTCTAATTGACCTGGATTCATCTTGTGGATCAACAAGTAGTCACATCCTCTTGGTAACCTCTTCCAACAACTAAATTCAGCAATAGATTTGAATAATCTTAAATATGTATTTTCATGTGCTTTCATTGTGGAATTCTGTGATTCTGTGAAGTGTATGGAATCACATAAGGAGTCCAACATTAACATGAGGCTTTAGCTTTTTGCCTTGCTTATTTGAGGTAGGCCTGTTATTTTGGCATTGTGTCCAGACCACAGAGGGTACAGGTATTTTGGTTGAGACAGAGATGGAAATTATGGAATAGCTGGAGAAGAAGACAGCCTAGGCTTTTGGCAGCAAGATGTAATATTTGTGAGAAAAACCAAAGAAGATGGAGATTCAAAGGGTAAAGGAAGAGAAGAAGTAACTGTGCACATCATCTTTTCCTAACTTCCTGATTGTTTCAATGTTTTCTCATGGAGAGTTTATGCATCATTCTATCCTGGGAAGACTGAGAAGGAGGAATTGTCAGGTCAGGTATACATTCACTTGAAAGCTGACTTTTCGTTGCCTTAAATAATTTTTGGAGGGGTTGACCACAAAGCTCATTCTGTTCCTGCCTGGATATATCTATCCACCTCTTCTATCTATCCACAAAAAGTGTTGAGATTCTGCTATGCTCCACTGAGGATATAGTAGAGAGCAAACAACATGTTCCTTGTCCTCTTGGAGGTTATATACAGGTGAAGGAGACAGAGAAAGCAAGTAAACATACAAGTATCTGTAATTAAATTTTTATTAGATTAGGAAAACATATAATTGTGATAAGTGCTAGTGAGAAAATAACAGGTAGTAAGAGAGTAACAATCCTTGTTTTGTTTTGTAAATAATGCTCAAGGAGCTAATCTGTCCTCATGGTTTTATGTACTTTACACAGACTGAATCTCTATTTTCTTTCCTAAAATCCTAACTCTTTTCTAACTTCAGCTCTTCAACTTCCTGTCAACATCTTTTGGATTTCCATCAATACTAAAAGTATTTTTGTAAACTCTCCCACAAGCAAGCATTTGTATCCATCAGAGAACTACCATATATTTATTGTGTTTACTGAAAGATGTAGTTTGTTTTCTCTTTCTCCATCTTCAACTTTGACTTCAGACTTGCTAATTTTCCCTGACATTTTTCTTATTCTAGACTTTGTTTTGTGCTTTGGGTCTCCTTCTGCTCTTCTAATTTTGCTTTACTTTCAATCTTGTTTGGTTAATACTTTCACTCTCTCCCAATGCTATAGCTATTAAATACATTCAGATGGCAGAATTATTAGCCTCAATATCCATTTTCTCCACATTATTTTCCTGTTTTAAAATATACTTGTTTTTTTGACTGATATCTATGGGACAGCCACATTTGTGGACATGTTGCCTTCAGTGAAATTAAGCAATAACCCTGGTGCAACCACCAGGGTCAAGTTATAGATAGAAGAGAAGATCTTGGTAGATCTTATTTTTCAGGTCCTATAAGCTTACTGTCTCATTACAGTGTGGTTATAAATATATATGTCTCTAAAATGTTATAAATTAAAAGGGCATATGAAGTGATGTTGAAGTTCACCTTATATTTGTGAAAAATTGGAGTTTTATGTAAAAATGTGTATACATAAAAGAAGGAGTTCAGTGTATGTAAATAAAAATATATTATTATATTGATGGGCCATGGGATATAAGTTGAGTAAGAAGAGAAAGAAGAGACAAAGGAACAGAAGGGAGGTGATGGACCTTGACCAAAGGGACAGCTGGGGAGGTGAATTGATTAAAGGCCAGGTATACCAAAGAATTATTGAGGTTGGAAGTACTGGAGTTGGAAAAATAGAAGATGGTGATTACAAAATAGAAAGCTTGACATTGGGATTTTGGCAGAGGTCCAGTAATTGGTGGCCAGGGTTTGATCATGGGAAAGAGTGGAGAAGTGGGGTGGAGGAAAGGATCATTGGACATGAGGTGAAAGAACTGATATGAGTTTTTTTTTTTAAGGTTTATTAATTTATTTTGAGAGAAGGAAGAGAGAAAGAGACAACAAGTGAGCACATAAGCAGAGGAGAGGGGCAGAGAGAGAGAGAGAATCCCAAACAGGCTCCACCCTGTCAACGCAGAGCCTGACATGGGGTTCTGTCCATGAACTGTGGGATTGTGATCTGAGCTAAAATCAAGAGTCAGATGCCTAACTGACTGAGCCACCCAAGTGCCTCAAGAACTGAGGCCAGGTCTTAAGTGAATCTCCTTTGTGATTGTTGGAGTCACCAAGCAAATGATAAATGATAAAGAAAAGAATGGTAGAGAAAAAGTGAACTGGGAAGTAAAATCTTCAGTGACTAGAAGAGAGACTGGGAGAAGAACAGGTAACTGCAAAAAATTCTGATCACACACACTTTAAGGGAGTTATGGGTTTTGAGGGAAAAAGAATCTAGTAGTGGTTAGGAGGTGCCCATATACTGTATCTTCAGGTCCTGTGCTTCCTGGGGGTATGAGAAAAAAGCAGTTGATGCTGGAAAGTCTACTTGGAGGAACCCAGTCTCTGTTAGGGAAATCAGATGACAGGAACTTTCTGAATGGTATTTTGCTCATGACTGACCTGTCCTTGAGTCCAGAGAGCAAAATGGAAAGGCAGGAGTTGAGGGGACCATGGGAGATCTGGTTCTAACAGGGCATATATAGATCTATATGGGATAAAAGTCTAGATGGCAATAAATAATTGGGAAGTCCTTGACATCTTTCATTGATTGACATGAAAAAGAGAAATCCTTAAATCTCTAGAGAGGAAAGAAAATCACTTTTTTTTTTTTTTGCCACTTTAAATGAGTACTATCCAAGTAGAGAACATTTTAAACACAGATAACCCAGAGGAGAGAGAACTGTTTTCAGAATAAAAATAATTTTGAGTCTCTCTAATTTAGGTGGAATTTACATGTAGTTTTTCTAAGAAATTAGGTAAAGACCTAAAAATGAAATTTTCAGTGCCTTGGGGTGCTTTGGGTGTGTGTACTGACATTTTAGCCACCTGTTTTCAGAAATAAAATCAGTAAAAATTTAGAAAAATTTCTTTTTCAGTACTACATTTCATCCAGTTTACATAACATGTGACATAATTACATGACACAAATATTTTCCAAAATATTTCACTTTATTGTCCTTTCTTAAAAGCAGAATCAACAATACAGAGGACAGAGTTGGTTATAGTATATGTCTCAGAAGTGAAACTTAAATTCATATGATCTAAATTCTCTAACTGATATTTCACTTTAATATTCATTTGCCATTGAGTCTCTGAAAGGCACACTAAAGAAAATGATAAAAATCAAGAGCTAATAAGGACTGAAGAGTCTATCTAATCGAACTCCCTGACTCTTAATATGGAGCAAGGCAGCCTGGTTTCCAAGATTTAACAATTGTGAATGAATGGATTCTAAGGAACTCAAGATTAATAACGGCCTGTCCCACTGCAGAGATGCTGCCTGCCAAGTACTAAGCTAATGTGGAATGAAAAAAGCAGAGCGTTCTTATTCATGGGTAGGAGGGCAGTAAGGAATAATTACATGATTTTCTGACAATAACGACCATTTTGTGGTTACTTTGTTTCAGGTACCTATGTCAGGAAAAGCATTTCTTTTAAATTTCTCAACTATTTTATAAGATGAGGCATCATTATCATTTTAATAGATGAGGAATTTGAAGACTGGAAAGGTTGCTCAAGTTCATCCCACCAATAAGTAGCAGAAGTGAGACTTAACACTAGTCTGAATCCCACACCCAAACCTTTAAGCAGTTCACAATGTTTTCTTTATTCTTTTCTACCAGAACAAATTAAATTACAAATTTCAAAGAAATCCCTGAAAGTTCACTAGTTTCTTCTCCTTCTCCAACCCCAATACTAACCTTTGAGCTTTAAGGGTGACTCTAAAAATGTTTGCATTTGTACTTTAAATTATCTACTTCTCTCATTGAGCACTTAGTGGTGTGAGGCAGAGATGGAAGAAGAGCGTAATATTTTAGAATGATTAACTACAGAGTTCTCTTCTAATGAAATAATAAAATACTTCATAATTTCACTTGCTCCATTTTTAATGTCTTTCTAAATACTATGGAAAATTATTTTAGAGAAAAAAAGGCATAATCATGGAGTTAAAAGGCAATATGGTTTAGAAAATTGTGGTATTTAGTTGAGGGTAGAGGCAGGTTTTGGAGTGGTGTAGGTGAATGCTGTAATTTCAGAATTACAGGCATCAAATTATTCATAATAATAAGGTATATTTTCAAACATGTAGTTACTATCATAGTCAGTGCCACTGTATGGAATTTCTGTTGTTTCATATCCTGACTCAGTGGTCATCCCGAGTGCTGTGATCCCTTCTGTATCAGCTGCAGATGAGGTGTTGGTGGGAGCAGTGGCATTCTGCACAGCAGTGGCAGACGATGTGGTGGTAAGGAGAGTTGTAACTGCGAATGTCATGGTTGTGTTGGGAATCATAGTTGGAACTCCAGGAGGTGCATGTACAGTGGTAATCTCTTGTGTAGTAAAAGGGGTTCCTTGCATGGTGGCAGTGAGAGAAGTGGTTGTAACAAGGGGAGTTGAAGTCTGCGTAGCTGGGGCATTAGATATGGTTGCAGAAGTTGGTAGAATGGTGGCTGGAACTTGGATTTTAGGACTGGAAACCGTGATGTCAGGAGGACTTGTACTTTTGGAGATGAGATCAGATGATATTTTGTTTGTGGTTGTAGGTGAGGTTGCACTGGAGCTGATAATGTGGGGAGTTGTGGTGGCAATGGCAGTGAACGGGGTTGTGTTTAAGACTTGGGCCTTGGTGCTTACCACCTTGCTAGTTGGTTGCACCTGTGGTTGCAGGCTGGGAATGAAGGGAGGTGGAAGTGGGTTGCCTGGAGAAAGAGGTATATGTGGATGATAGTAGTGTGATCCAGGTTTGTTTTGAATGTGTGGTCTAATACAGGGCTTAATTTTTCCACGTACTTTATTTAGTGGATTTGGTATCTTTTGATCAAAGGGATATGGGTGTCGTCTTTGACTAGATGATTGTGGACGTCTTCCTTGACCAGATGGTTGTAGAAATTTTCTTGGATCAAGTGGCTGTATACATTTTCTTCTACCAGGTGGTTGTAGATTAGTTTTGGTGTGGCCTGGTTTATTTTGGACAAGTGCTTTTGGATTAGGCTTCCTTTGTCTAGTTCTTCTTTTAACAAATTTATTTGGATGTGTCTTGTTTAGCCTAGTTTTTTGCAGAGTTTGTGGGTTAGGATTATGTTTCTTTAGTTGAGGTTTTTGATGAAAGATTGAAGTTGAAAGAGATTTGAACGGTCTGATCACTCTTCTAACAGGTGGATTTGGAGGAGATTGGGATTTTTGAGGCTGTCGTTTAGAATGTGATAATGGACCAGGATACAATGAGTTGGGTCTATTGTGAATATTTGACTTGAAATGGGGCCTTTTTTGAATAGGGTTATTTTGATAAGCTTGTGGCTGCTTAGGCCTACTTTGAGCTTTTGAACCATACTCAGTTAGACCTAGTTTTGGTTGGCCAGCTTTATTTGGATGAGTCTGTAGTTTTGTCAGTTTTTTTGGGATAGATGGCTTTAAAGGAAATTGCTTTTTAGGAAGAAGTAATTTTGAATTGGTTGATCTACTTAGTGACTGGCCAGCTAAGTTTTGGTAATGTTGGAGCAAGATGTATCTCGGATTTGGAGAAGACTTAACTTGAGCAGATTGTGATCGAGATAGCACTTGACCAGATGAATGCAACTGTCGTCTTTGACTGAACCCATTATTCCTTTCTTGACTCCGACTGGCCTGAAGATAGATATAGGCAAGATCAATCATACTTAATATCTCTATTGCAAAGTATTAAATTACAAAGAATTAAGAACATTTGTTCCTAATAGTTATGGTTCTGGCTCATACAAAAAAAAAAAAAAAAAAAAGAAAGCCTGCATTTATTATTTATTTATTTTAAATAGTTTGATACATTTTTTCCAATATTTTTGTTTTATTTTATTTTTGAGAGAGAGACCGAGACAGAGTGCAAGTGGGGAAGGGGCAGAGAGAGAGGGAGACACAGAATCTGAAGCAGGCTCCAGGCTCTGAGCTGTCAGCACAGAGCCAGACGTTGGACTTGAACCCAAAAAACGTGAGATTGTGACGTGAGCCGAAGTCAGACACTTAACTGACTGAGCCACCCAGGTGCCCCACAAAAAAGGCCTGCATTTAAACAAATGAATATCTCCTTTATTTCTTTATCTCTTTGTGAAGTATACAAGATCTTGTTACTGGCACAAATGAAGATGAAGCCTTTGTCCGTTTATGCATTTTATGTGTATGCTTGTACTCAAGGTTGTTTTTCCATACAATCTTAACAGATTCCCTTAATTTGAATTAATTTCTCTCACTTCTGTAGAATTTTGTTTTTGTTTCTATAATAGCACTACTCAGGACTTCATGTTAAAAAATGAAGTATTTATCTAAATTATAAACTTCTAAAGATTCTAAATAAATTTAAACTCCCTGGAAGAAATAATTATCTTTTTACTTATCCTCATGTCATTTTAAATCTTACTATAATTTTTGGTACATATCAGACCCTGAATAAGTTAGTCTTCAATAAACTATTCTTTCTTTACTTAAAAGGAAGTTTAATTTAGGATAAACTGGCTATATTACTTAAAAACAGTTCCATATTCTAGAAATTCTTATTTACATGTCTCAATAAAAAAGTTGTTGCTGATAGTTTTGAACCTTCATAAGGAACTCATACATGTTACTGTAGTCATCCACAATTCTCCATTCAAAGCTTTGAACTTCCTTTTTAGTAAAGAATAGTTTATTGTATGAAATTTCATACAATCTCAGTCCAAGTCATTTGTTAAATAAAATTGAATGTGAAAAAATTTTAGATTGGGTTAAGGATGGAAAGCAAGAATAGGAAAAGCTTTTGTATTAAAGACCAGTATTTATATCCCTTTGCAAACTCATTAAAAACACCACTTCATTTGGTTTGGTTTGACACCAAACCAAATAGAACTAAATTAAATTAAGTTTAGAAAAGAAAGCCATGAGCATTTTTGACAGTATTTTTAACAGCTTTTTAAATTTTCAGTAGTTAAGAAAAATTAATGTAAAATTTTAATGCAGGTAAGAAAGCAATAAAACTTTACTCATATCATGGATATTTAAGAAAGAAATACAGTTACTTGCAGGATAAATGAACAGAAAGGAGGAAGGAAAGGGAAATTTGGATGAGTTCATCTCATCCTACATAATTTTTTGAATAACCTTTCAATCATTTGTCAATCAATGCTTGTGATATATTAATGAACAAAACAAATAAATTCCTGGCCTATTAGAGTTTATATTTTAGTGAGTAGAGACATAGAATAAACAAAATAAGAGAGAAAATTATATACTATTCTATGAAATGATTAATGCTGTGCTGAAAAATAAAGACGGCAAGGGGGTATTAGTGCTGGGATGGGGGCAATTTTCAATTAAAATTGGGTAGCTGGGAAGGGATGCTCCAGCAGTCTTTTGAGCAGAGACTTAAAGGAGGTGAGAGGAAGCTATATAAATTCTTGGCATAAAGTATTCCAGGCAAAGGGAACAGCAAGTGCAAAATTTCCAAGGCAGGAACATATCTGAGCCACAACAATGGATCAGTGTGACTGAAATGAACAGTCGTGGGGAGAAAAGTAAGAGATGAGAGGTCATGGGCAATGGGGGAGCAATCATGTAGGCCTTTGTAGGATACTGTAAATACCTTGGTTTATATTCAGAGTGTGGTGGGAGAGTTTGATCAGAACAGTGACATAATGTAAGTTGGCTGTGTTGAGCAGAGACTGTGGAGCAAGGATGAAAGCAAGGACACCAGTCAAAAGATGGATGAAGTAGACCAGTGCCAGTTGATAGTGGTACAGATCAGGATGGCAGTAGTAGAGGTGGTGAGGTGTTGATTCTGGATAGATCCCATACGATTTCCTGACAAAGATGAGGGGTGCAAGAAAAAGAGGAATCAAAGATAATTCTGTGATTTTTGACCTGTGCAACTAGAAGATGCAGTTCCATAAATAGAGATGGGAAAGAGTGTAAGAAGAGCTAGGTGAAGATGTGGAATAGTGAGGAGCCCAATTTTGGCTATAAGTTAAAGAAACTTAGTATAGGTGGATATCCAAGTATAAGGGCTGACTAGGAGGTTAGATATATAACTTTTTTTTAAGTTTAATATTTATTTTGAGAGAGAGAAATAGAGTGAGCGAGCACCAGTGGGAGAGAGGCAGAGGGAGAGGGAGTGAGAGACCACAAAGCAGGCTCCATGCTCTCAGTACAGAGCCTGATGTGGGGCTTGAACTCACAAACCGTGATATCATGACCTGAGCTGAGATCAAGAGTTGGACACTTAACTGACTGAGCCACCTGGGCATCCAAAGACATTCCAACATTTAAAAGGTCGAGCAGATAAGGAGGAACAAAGGAGAATGGGAAGCAAAGGAGAAAGGGAAGGAATGGACATTGGTTTTGTGGAAGCCAAGTGAGGAAAGGGGTTCAAGTAGGAGAAAGTGATCAACTTTACCAAATGCAACCATTGGGATGTTAGAGCTAAAGACTGGTTGGAGTGAGTTTAAGAGAAAATTGGAGGAGAAAGAACACTTGAGTGTAGACCCTTTTTCACATATGGAGCAGTAGCTGGGAGACGCATGAGGGGAGTTGATAGAGGTTTTCTTTGTTTTGTTTTATTTTCTTTGTTAAAATAGAAGAACAAACCTTTATGTTGTTGAGAATAATCTAGTGGACAGTAAGAAAAGTGATGAGAGAGGAGAGAAGGGGGTGGTTGGGGTGATGTCCTTGAGTAGGCAAGAAGGCACGAGGTCTAGGACACAAATGGAAAAATTGTTCTCAGCAAGGAGTTTGGACTGTTGAGAATATATAGGTATAGTTGAGAGTAGGTGAGTATAGCTAATCGTGATAGGACCTTGTGAAGGTTCATTTTTATTTTCCTGATGATATAGGAAGGAAGTCATCATCTGAGAATAAGATGGAGAAAGAGGTGTTGGAAGTGTGAGAGGAGGGGGGAAGGTGCTAGTTATCTAGAAGAGTGAAGAAATGTATGGGTGAGAGGAGAAGCAAGGAGGTGCTAATACTGGTAGGCCAGGAACTCTAATTTGGCTAAGGAGAAGAGCAAGGACATGAGGGAAGTTAGAGACAACAAAATAGGCTTAAAGGATTTAGAGTGCAAGAGGGAGAGGCCTGGAAAGGCTGAAGTGTTGGTTGGGTGGATGATAAGATCTTTTGAGACAGCAGGATCAGCACCTGAGAGGATAGGGTTTTGGAAGCATTTTCTATGTGGACATTGGAGTTGCCAAGGACGAAGGAAGGAGCAACGTTAGAGAGTGATAATGAGCCAGGTGCTGAAACCTTTGAGGAATGAGGACCAGCAACCTGGGACAGTTGATTACTGAAGCAGGACAGGCTGGTGGGTGATGTAATAGATGATGGCAAATTCAAAGCTAGTGTTTTTCAAGAATGTGGAAGGAAAGAACGGGCTGGAAACGGTGATCAAAAGCCATCAAAACTCCAGGTCTAGTGGAGTGAAGGAAGAGGGAAGAAACCAGCCCCCACTTGAGAGAGGCACCGGGGAAGCCAGAGCCTGATTACCATTAGAGTGAGAAAGGATTGGGAACATTTAGAGAAGGTGTTTGGGATGTGGGATCTATCAAATCCATAGCTTCTACTGTGATTTCTAGCCCATGTGCTGCAGGCTTTAAAACCTAAACCCCCTCACCAGCTTTTTCCTTGAGTTCTGAAGTGATGTTATGAGGACAGTGGGAAAGAAAAAAAAAAAGAAAGAAAAACACTTAGATGCTTTTTCCTTAAATAATTATACCAGAGCATGTGTATGTAAATGAAATTCTGCTTTAAAGGAGTACCTTGATGGGGTGCCTAGCTGGCTGAGTCAATTGAGCACTCAACTCTTAATCTCAGGGTCAAGGGTTCAAGGCCCATGATGGGTGTGGAGCCTACTTAAAAAAAAAAATGTGGTCACTCGATACTTTACATTCCTGCTTCAATAGTGCTATCGTTCCAAAGTAATGTTTGGGACTTTTTGTGTGTGTGTGTGTGTGGGGGGGGGGGCGGGGGTATTTGGGCTATTTGCCTTCCTGGCTGATTTATTAAGCCCATGTGAAAATATGTTTCTTTTCTTTTCTTTTCTTTTTTTTTTTTTCTTTAAAGTAGCCAGTGTGGAGCCCAACACGCGGGGCTAGAACTCAGGATTCTGAGATCAAGACCTGAGCTAGGATCAAGAGTTGGACACTTAACTGACTGAGCCACCCAGACGCCCTGTATCGTTTTCTTAATCATTATATTGATTATGCATCAGTTTACTACAGTGTTTGGAGTCAAAGATAAACTATGATGAAAAATTTAAACGACGATTGCAAGTCATTGTCGACTATCAGAATAAAGATGGGGAATCGTTGTGATCAATGGGACTTACCAAGAAGCATATGCTCAGAACCCAAAGAATTTGGAATACGATTTTCATGGTTAATTGTTATGCTCTGAAAAAAGCCAAAATGATTATTCTGTTAGTCACACCCATGCAAGATTGGAGTAAAAATTTCATTCATTTAACGGGCATGGTTTGGAAAAATCTCAATATTTATGACAGAAATAAATCTTTTGATGATGAAGATCAAGGGTATTTATAATATAAATCAATGCAAAGATCAGTTTTTTTTTCTTTTTCAAGACTCGTGAAATAAAATCTCAAATAATTCAAATACTGATATTTTTGGAAAGAGCATTTCCCACCCCCCGCGCAATTACTATGCAACATCTGTAATTCAGGGAATTCAGGAACAAGAAATGTAACGAAATCCCATCCCTGTGTACAATCTGCTTTTTCAAAACCTGTCTATAAACGAAAACACCTTTTATCTTTTACGATACCTGTATGTTTGCAAAGAAGTATCCTCCAGCCAAAGTCAGAGGATATTTGTGCAATATATCCTATGCATCTCTAACCAACCAAAAAAAAAATTCTTTACAGGAAGTGTTTAAAATCCTGGAAGACTATTAGCAAAGTATTGATTTTCCTATGTGCATGTGGTGTAACTTTAAATTATACATAACATTTCTGCTAAGCACCAGACATTTCTAGGAAGATTATGGCTATATATTACATTAACAAGGACATTTATCATCATTTTCCTTTTTTTTTTTTCATCATTTTCTTATTTGGGTTCAAAACGAAAGTTCACTCCTAGAGACTGATGCTGGAGTAAGAATTTTGGAAATAGATTATATGCAAATTTATCTTCTTACATTCTCCCAAATTAGTTTATGTTTTTACTCATGTAAAAGATAATTTAGTGTTGCTAATTTTAGACAGAAAAGAGCAGACATTAAAATACTCACTTTTTAAAAACAGCTATTTATTTATTTTATCTCTACACCAATGTGGGACTTGAACTTGCGACCCCAAGATCAAGAGTTGCAGGCTCTTCTGACTGAGCCATCCAGGTACCGCTGCTCACTCACTTTTAAAAGTTAAACACAATGTATTTAAAATTTTGGGGGTGCCTAGGTTGTCCAGTCATTAAGCATCAGAATTTGGTTCAGGTCATGATCTCACAGTTCTTGAGTTCGAGTCCCACATCTGGTAAGTTTGAGCCCCTCATCAGGTGAGCACAAGCCCCCCATTGGGTGAGCATGAGCCCCACATGGGGTATGCATGAGCCCTGCTTTGGGTGAGCTTGAGCCCCACTTTGGGTGAAAACACAAGCTCCGGTCCTCTCTCTCTGTCTCTCTCTCTCCCTCTCTTCCTCTCTCCCTCTCTCCCTCTCTCTTTCTCTTTCTCTACCCCTTGCTCACTTGACCCCCCTCTCTCTCAGAAAAAATCTTACATATTTAAGAAAACAATTAAAACAAAAGTTAGTTATAATGAGATAGTATCTAAGGAATACAGAGAGATGGAAATTGTGAGAAGAGGCTAGAAGAAGTGTAGGGGAAGGCAGAACAGCAGTAAAAGGGGAAAGGAGAGAAAGAAAATGGAAGGAGAAAACAGTGCATTCAGGAGGGTCCTGTCTTCTCATGGTATGTGTCTCCCCTCAGCAATCTCATCTAAGCTCTGGCTTCAACTGCCAGCTATATGCTATTGTCTCTCAAATCTCCACCCACACAACAGATCTCTCTCAGAGCTCAAAAACTGTATATCCTACATCCACTTGATTTTCCCTTCGCATTTCCAACAGGAACTTCAAACTGATATCTGCAAACCTAAACCAAAAACATGTCTATTTCACCCCACCCCCATACAATTCTAAGGCCCCTTTGAATAACACTACCATTCACATGCTCGCTGAAAAAGAAAAATATGGAAGTGATTTTTGACTCTTCACTTGTCAAAACTCTTCATTCCACTTCCCCCCTCATATTCCAACAGGATTCAGCACATGGTAACAGTGACCAAATCCTCTCTATTCAGTTTATTAGATTTGCTGATCCTATCCTTTTGGATTATTCCATGTCCCCATCTGTAGTGTGGCATTTCCTAATTTCTGAACGCATTATGTAATTGCTTCCAAACTGAAGCCCTACTCTACCTTACACCCTTCTTTCAACACCTTTCCCTTTGTAACCAGAGTGTCCATTCATTTTTAAAAAAAAAATTTTTTTTTTCAACGTTTATTTATTTTGGGACAGAGAGAGACAGAGCATGAACGGGGGAGGGGCAGAGGGAGAGGGAGACACAGAATCGGAAACAGGCTCCAGGCTCTGAGCCATCAGCCCAGAGCCTGATGCGGGGCTCGAACTCACGGACTGCGAAATCGTGACCTGGCTGAAGTCGGACGCTTAACCGACTGCGCCACCCAGGCGCCCCAGAGTGTCCATTCAAAAATGCAAATGTCTTCATGGTGCTCCCCTGCTTAAAATCCTTTGTTTACTTTCCACAGCTTCAGGATGACATCCAAACTCTTTAGGTGTACAAGGTCCTTTCATTCTGTCTAATATTTTTTTAAACCAGCTACACCAGCATAGAGGTCTGGCAGTTTTCTAAACATACCATGGTCTTGCTGCCTCTGTTGCTCTTACCTGGAATCTGCATTGGCTTCTCTGTCTCCCGTTGCTCCTGTGAGTAGATAACTTCTACTCATTCTTCTAAAACTTTGTCTATGGCCCCTAAGGCTTCCCATGTCTTCACATTACGCCCAAAGCTGTCCCCTGACCTCTACTGTATTATCTATTCTTCTCCCCAGACCACCCCTACTTACGTCCTACATCCATTTCTTCCTAAGATTGGAACTTAGTGCCTGCAAAGTACCTCACACATAGCTAGCATTAATAAAAGTTTCCTCACTGAGTACAGTTTGGGAGTGAGAAGAAGGATTGGTAGATTATGAAGCAAATGTTTTAAATCTCTTCTACTGTTTATTTGAATAATGTGCACTACTCTTTGAGATAAGGTTCAACTATAGACTAAACCTTAGCGTTTTTTTTTAATTTTTACACTGTAAGATACCCATTATTTCATTTTAAAGCTGAATTTTTAAAAATGAAGTGTTTTTTTTTTTTTTTAAATTGAATCGTGAAGGTTTTGCCCCCAGAAAGAAATGACTGGGGTCTTATACATGACTTTCTAACTTCAGATATGTCAGTTCAGTTAGGTAGTTTGAATAGCATTTATTATTTGAGAGAGATAGTGGCTGCCTGAAGATTATATTTACATGGGTGTATAATTATTGCAAGTGTTTGGTTAAGTAATTTCATTTTTGATCGTGTAGGCATAATAAATCATGGGAATAAAAAAAAGACACAGTAAAAAACACCGAAGGTAAGAAAATGTGTTCCTGTTCACTTTATGTTTGGCACAGATAGAAGAAGCCACAGGACATGTCGGAGGTTTTTCACAATGACATTTGTTTTGACAAGTACTAACATAGTTTGTTTTCTATGACCTGTTCTGGTGGACATTACAGAAAATTAAGCTATCTTAGGAAGAAAAGTTTATTTAAAGGAGAATTGGATGGAAACTTACTGCAAGTCTATTACATGTTAGGAGAATGTGGTGCACTAAGAATCCAAGAGTAAGCAAAGCAGAGTTCCTCAATTTAATGGAACAAGTTAGGGAGCCCAGCAATAATGAAATAAAGACACAATTAAATACCCAATTAGAAACTGTGATGAGTGCAATGAGTACAGGTGCAATGGAGAGGCATGGGACATCAGAATTGTCCCATTCTGATGGAGAGGGGTAAAGAATACAAAGGGAAGACCACTTTGGTGAAGCGACATTTATGCCAACATCTGTAGGCTGAAATAAAGTTAGCTAGATAAAGAGTATGGGAAGAGGGTTCAAGGCAGACAGACAGCTAAATTTCAAGAGGTCCAGTGTGACTGGAGGGTAGTGGTTGACAGGAGGAGTGGTTGAAATAAAGCTGGAGAAATGGAAGCGGTAAGATAATGTAGGGCTTATTAAAACATGGTGAGGTCTTGGATTTTGCATTTCATCTTAGTTGGAAGAATTGTTCAAAAAGAACTGTTTCCAAATACAACAAAATCTCTTAGCCACCTTCAGTTGCTGAAAAAGTTAAATCTTAAAAAGGTTATGTCCATGTCTTTCTCTTAGGACACATTTGAGTTTTGGGATTAGCTACAATTAATATCTCCTAGCATTTCTTACATGTATCTTTGATTAAGGACTCTATTGTAAACTGAGGAATTTTAGGTAAGTTCCAAATGGAATGGATATTGCAAATATTTACACACTTACCCTGTTAGGAGCTCCTTCTTGTCAGGTTGATTCTTATCAGCTGCTGTATATGAGCATCCTCTTGATAGTAGCCAGAAATTAAAAAGAAGATTAAGAAGGAGAATTTGTAGGAAAATATTGGTGATTACACACGGTCCTTCTGCTGGATTTCTCTTGGTGATTAAAAACAGTTTGATGAGCTTATTTCTAGTCTGATGATTTCTTTTTAAACAATGGGTAGTTGTTGAGTAGATATTGGCAAGCATCTTTTTGCATACATTCTTTTCTTAGGCAAACACAGACTCATATTCTGGTGAACAGACTGTACTTTCAAAGTCAGTTTTGAAAAGTCTCTCAACTCTTTTGAATCCCTGGCATGTGTCTACAGGAAGACCTTTAATTAATGGAAACTCATTGTCCTTGGTGTCTTTTAATATTATTTTATATAGTATCTAACATGCTTTCAGGAGGAACTAAAATATCAGGAGAATTTAAGACTGTCCATTCTCTGGAAATGACATCAAGGGGTTAGAGTTAATTGATATTTAATATTAGCAGGTATAGTAAATACAAATAGGAGCTACTTACCTCTCTAAGATCCGCACCATTACTTCATGCTGAATTCCAGGGATAGTATGACGTCTGATGCAATGTGATGCAGGGTCTTGACTCTCTAGTTAAATATTTGAACATCCAGTACTTGTGAAAAATTAAAGTGAAATGAACTGAAATGCGTGGATTGTTTACAGCATGTTTACAATATTAAATGACTAAATTTGTTGAGACAATTGTGTGGGAGAGTTAAATTCAGATAGATTTTACATTAATACAAGTTATTTCTGGTAGTATGATTCTTAAGGATAACTTTTAGTATATTTTTAAGTTCTTTTACTGTGTATATGCATATCTCCAGCACTAATGAAATTTAAAGAGAACACATAAAATCAGTTATCCATATAATTATGTAGGATGAATTATTTTGAGAAAAGAGTAAAATCTTTAAAATAAGCCAGACTATTTTCTATACTGAGGTCTTTGTTCATGGAGACATTGACATGTAAGGGTAAATTGTAAGGAATATCACAATAGTTTCTATTCAATTTTCCATGGTAGTGTGGATTGTGGAAAGGTTAGACAAACAATTTGCACTTTACAGCAGGTTCATTTGGCATTTTCAGTTTTTCCTATTTAGACAAGAATCTTAGTTATTGATTGATACTAATATGTTTTTGTCTCCAATGACTATTGGACTTGGAGAGGCTATTAACAAAACTTTGCACATTTTGCACTAAATTTAACCTTCACATTGGCATTTCCTTTTTCTTCCTCATACAACTTCAAATTTAGGAATTCTAAAGTTCAAACAGGCTGTCCTTCTTGTTGGAGGTTGTTTTAACATTTGTGCTCAATATTTCCTTGTTTGTTTCATTCTTCTTGCTCAGGTGAGAAAGAAGTTTCTTACATTAAGCAGAAGGACGTCAGAGAAGTCATGACACTAACTGCTCCTTCTTAAAATCTTCAGGGTGGAGTACTCCCACCTGGGGATATGTGTAAGATGATTAGTTAAATGTGGTAAGAGAATTCTAGAACTTATTCAGTCTTTAAAAATAAAAACTAAAATAAATTTTACTGATATCAAATGTAGGTACTGTTAGTTCCAAATGTCAAACATTCACATGTCATGTTTCTACTGAGGAACATTGCTTTTTGTTGGTATAACTATAGAATTAGAATAATAGGGAATATGTCACAATGTTTCGTTTTATTTGGTAGTATGGATAAGGAAGATATATGTTGAGAAAAGAAAGGGAGTTTCATAACATGTAGTGACTACTTTCAGTGTATTGCAATGTAATACTGTTTAGGTGTGTTTGAAGAAGAAATTTACCACTTGTATTGTTTTATTTATTATTATTATAATTTTAAAATGTTTATTTTTGAGAAAGAGGGCAAGTGGGGAAGGAGCAGAGAGAGAGGAGGGGGGACAGATGATCTGGAGCAGACTCTGTGCAGACAGCAGAGAACCTGATGTGGGACTAGCACTCACAAACTGTGAGATCATGACCTGAGCTCAAGTCGGATGCTGAACAGGCTGAGCCACGCAGGCACCCCACCAATTACATTGTTTTAAATAGTAAAATCTCTGAAAAGTTTCTGTATGAAATAGAGTGACAATGAAAATATTTTGTACAGCACAGAGGTTTGATAGTAAAGTTTTAGTTAAGTCATACTTAAAGATGAGTTATGCATTTTCTTTTACTACAGGCTTCATATTTTCTGAACTTTTTCTAGGTCACTGTTGGTAGTAAGCAACATAGTGATACTTTTTGAAAAATTAAAAGCATTAATATGTCTCTACAAAGTAATTCCTGCAATAAACATACAATGATGAATGAAAAAGTAACTGCTTCTTGAGCACAACTTGTTTTATGAAAAACACAATTTGTAAAATCTGTTTAGAAATATTTTTATAAGATTCATTGTCAAAAATTATTTATGTATCCTACATAACCTCTTATATACATATGTACTTAAAAAACTTGGAAAAGAATATTCCAAACTATGTGAAAACTTTCCAAAGGAAGAGTCTCAGTGGGTTTTGAAACAGACCATCTTACTAGTTTAAGAGAAAAATCAGTTGATATTAGGAAAAAGGATATAATAAAACATTTATAGACTTGGTGAATAGGATGGAAAACAGGTGTCACAATTCAGCAGTCATAGCTGAACAAGCTGGGTATGATAATCTGGTACCCAAATGTTCTGTGTGGATCTACACTTCCTTGTGAGGCTGTGTTTGCAGCTATGACTCACTATAAAGCCGATTGTTAAACTAAACACAACAGCAAAATTTGAATTTCTGTGTTGTGTAGTATTAAATAAATATTTTTAAAAGGTAATAGAATAGCATTAATTTCATTGCTCCCAGTAAAATAAACTTCTTAAAATTATTAGAATTATTAATGTATTTATGAAAAGTATTTGTTATAACTAACAAAATAAAAATTTAAAGCATTGGCTCCCCCCCCCCCCCATCTTCATCTCATTTGTCTTTAATTTCTTCTTGTCTCATTCTCAAAGGAGACTATTACCTTTATCTGCTTGGTTCCTGGGCTTTTAAAATTCAGAATCAGGAGGCCTGTTAGAAACAGTACTGGTAGATCAGAAAAAGGGGCGAGGGGAGCTTAAAATGAAGGGCTGCCTGGGCTAATATATTGGGGAAAGATTTTGGGGGCTGGTGGAAAGTACAAGAGAAACCTGGGGTAGGGATGATATCTTCCACAAGTTTCTTCTCAGAGCCAGCTCTGTGCCTGGCACATAATGGGCACTCTGCAAATATTGGGATGAATGATGCGCAATCAACTTGCAGATTAAGAGCAAAACAAAATGAGCCCTTCAACATTCTTTTTAGCCTACTTGAATTCTAAGCAATTTTATAAAAAGAAAGTCTAGAATTTGATGCTTTGAAAAATGTGGTGCAAAGAATCTAAATAAAATTCGAAGTAGATGTGTGTCATAATTAACCTTTTAAAAAATGTCGATTTATTTTTGAGAGAGAGTGTGCAAGCAGGGGAGGGGCAGAGAGAGAGGGGGACAGGGGATCTGGAGCAGACTCCGTGCTGACAGCAGTGAGCCCAACCAACACTGGGCTCGAACTCAGGAACCGCCATGATCATGACCTGAGCTGAAGTCTGTCGCACAACCCACTGAGCCACCCAGGCGCCCCTTTCAGAATTATCTTGAAAGCATTTAAAAATGCATGACAGTACTCTCTTCTGTTCAATAGAAATTCTAATATACATTATTTTTGATGCTCTTTTAAAATAATGTTCTCTTTTCTAAATGAGAAATCAGAAAGATACAACAAAGGAATGTTTCCCCCTACATAACCTAGTTATCCATACAATGCATTGTGTGGTAAATTATTTAGATGTAATGGTGGCCTGTTAGCATACAAACAGAGGTCACAGAATCGAAGGACTCACAGACCAAATTTGAATGTTTGAATCATATGGTTTATTAAATCAATTTAAAACACTCATTTTGGGGGTGCTTGGCTGGCTCAGTTAGAGCACGTGACTCTTCTCTTTTTTAAAATTTATTTTAATGAATAAAATAAATTAATAATAATTTTAATAACTTATTATTTATTTAAATGAATAATTTATTATTTATTTTGAGAGAGAGAGGGGGGGAGGACAGGAGAGAGGGAGAGAGGGAGATAGGGAGAATCCCAAGCAGGTTCCACACTGCTGTTGCAGAGCCCAATGAGACATTGGAACTCAGGAACCATGAGATCACGACCTGTGCTTAACCTGGATGCTTAACTGACTGAGCCACCCAGGCACCAGAGCATGTGACTCTTGATCTCAGGGTCGTGAGTTCGAGCCCCATGTTGGGGTGGAGCCTACTTAAAAAAATGGTAAAAAAAAACCCCAAAGCCCCCAAAAACAAAAAACCCACTCATTGAGAAGTAAAGGAAAGAGGGAAGATGCAACACACCAGATAGGGTGCAGCTGGGTGGATTCCTGTGTTCCACAGTGCTCATCTGTCCTGTCTCTGACTCATTGGCCTTTCCCACAGATGGCATGGTTATGCTGAGGTTTGGGCAGGGAAACTCAACAGGAGGGTGACCTGGACTGGTGTGTGCACTTGCTTTCTCAAAGAGAGTTAGGGAAAGCATGCCTGGCTATTGCTGCAGCTCACCCACTAGCTTACTGAAAAACTATGGATTTTAGCACATATGGGATCATACAGTGTCACCAACAGGTGGCTAAAGTAGAGATGACAGTTGTTATCCTGGAAGTACCATTGTTATGACCTGGTGTGCGCATCTTTTTCTATCTCTAGAGATCTTCTTGTTTGTTCTTGTTTGTTCCTCATTATTTCATTTATTCTATCTTTTAGCATGTCTCACAGGTTACTAAGTTATTTGCTATCCATGTTTAACACATTTTATTAATTCTGCCTATGTATCACAAGCCACTTACTTACTCTTTATCTATATTTAACGTATACAGGCATTCCTCAGAGATACTGTAAATTTGGTTCCAGACCACCATAATAAAGTGAATATTACAGTAAAGTGAGTGAAATGAACTTTTTGGCTTCCTAGTACATTTACATATTTTTTTATTTATTTATTTATTTTTTAATTGTTTTTTTCAACGTTTATTTATTTTTGGGACAGAGAGAGACAGAGCATGAATGGGGGAGGGGCAGAGAGAGAGGGAGACACAGAATCAGAAACAGGCTCCAGGCTCTGAGCCATCAGCCCAGAGCCTGACGCGGGGCTCGAACTCACGGACCGCGGGATCGTGACCTGGCTGAAGTCGGACGCTTAACCGACTGCGCCACCCAGGCGCCCCCATTTACATATTTATATTCTACTGTAGTCTGTTAAGTGTGTAATAGCATTATGTATAAAAAATTTACATACATTAATAAAAAAATACTTCATTACTAAAAAATGCCAACCATAATCTGAACTTTCAGGGAATCATCATCATGAATCACAGATCACCAACAGCAAACACAATAATAATTAAAAATTTTGAGATAATGCAAGAAGTACCAAAATGTAACATAAAGATACAAAGTGAGCAAATACTACAGGAATAATGGCAGTGATAGACTTGCTCCAGGATAGCCACAAACCTTCAATTTGTAAAAAACACAGTATCTTCAAAGGGCAATAAAGTGAAGGGCGATAGAAGGAGGCATTCCTGAATTGTGTTCTGCCTATGTCTCATAAGCTACTGTGTTAAACACTGCTTATGGATTTCATCCGTTTGGTTTGTTTTTCTTGTCTTCTATGGCAATATTGAATATTCTCAAATAGTGCAGAAAGCACGTATTATACAATCCCTTTTTTATGGGCCCCAAGTATCCATGCAGTTGATCTTGAACAACATGAGTTTAAACTACATAGATCCACTTATAAGTAGATTTTCCTTTTTATAAATATTGTTCTTTTCTTCTTTAAGATTTTCTTCAAAAAAATTTTTTTTAACATTTATTTTCAAGAGACAGAGAGAGACAGAGTGCGAGTAGGGGAGGGGGAGAGAGAGAGGGAGATACAGAACTGGAAGTAGGCTCCAGGCTCTCAGCTGTCAGCACAGAGCCCAACGGGGGGCTTGAACCCACCAACAGTGAGATCGTGACCTGAGCTGAAGTCAGACACCTAACTGACTGAGCCACCCAGGCGCCCTTTTATGATTTTCTTAAGAACATTTTCTTCTTTTTGAGAGGGAGAGAGCCAAAGCATCAGAGACCTTTAAAAACTGAGAACAAACTGAGGGTTGATGTGGGGTGGGTGATGGGTATTGAAGAGGGCACCTTGTAGGATGAGCACTGGGTGTTGTATAGAAACCAATTTGACAATAAATTTCATATTAAAAATAAATAAATAAATAAATAAATAAATAAATAAATAGATAAATAAATAATAAAAAAGAATTAAACATTTTCTTTTTTTCTAGTTTTATTGTAAGAAGACCATATATAATACATATAACATACAAAGTAGGTTGAATGAATGGTTAATGTTATCTGTAGGGCTTCAGGTCACCAGCAGGCTATCATTAGTTAAGTTTTAGGGGAAACAAAAGTTATAGGTATATTTTTGACTATGAGTGTTTGGTGCCCCTAACCTTTCTTCAAGGCTCAACTATACCTTAATTTATGTTGTGTAATAACTAAAGTCTGTCTGAGAAAGTGCACTTAGATTATTTTAAGATTACACCTTTGATTATTATCTTATTGTCAAGAAAAATTGTTTTAAATAAGATGATTTAGTTTACTAAAAAGTTTGGCACACTTTAATAAATTATTAATATATTTTAATTGTTGAAAATATGTTGGAGTTTGATCATCCTGTGAGTTCACACATAAAATTCATGAATTGCCTTCTTGGGCAATACACAGATATGCATGGAGCAGGCCCTGGTTGTCCACTGCTTTGGTTTCAAAATTTTTCTTTCTTTTTCGTGGCTCAAGGGAATGTCTTCTGGTGTGCGGCGAGCTTTTGTCTTTCAAACTCCATTCTCAGTGGTTTAGGCTTTTAAAAAATTTGTTTTAAATATAATTTATTGTCAAATTGTTTTCCATACACCACCCAGTGCTCATCCCAACAGGTGCCCTCCTCAATGCCCATCACCCACTTTCCCCTCTCCCCCACCCCCTATAAACCCTCAGTTTGTTCTCAGTATTTAAGAGTCTCTTATGCTTTGGCTCCCTCCCTCTCTCTTTTTTTTCCCCGTCCTTTCCTCCATGGTCTTTTGTTTCTCAGGATCCACATAGGAGTGAAAACATATGGAATCTGTCCTTCTCTGCCTGACTTATTTCACTTAGCATAACACTCTCCAGTTCCATCCTGGTTGTTACAAATGGCCAGATTTCATTCTTTCTCATTGCCACGTAGTCTTCTATTGTATATATAAAGCACATCTTCTTTATCCATTCATCAATTGATAGACATTTAGGCTCTTTCCATAATTTGGCTATTGTTGAAAGTGCGTTATAAACATTGGGGGTACAAGTGTCCCTATGTATCAGTACTCCTGTATCCCTTGGGTAAATTCCTAGCAGTGCTATTGCTGGGTCATAGGGTAGATCTATTTTTAATTTTTTTGAGGAACCTCCACATTGTTTCCAGAGTAGCTGCATCAGTTTGCATTCCCACCAACAGTGCAAGAGGGTTCCTGTTTCACCACACCCTCTCCAGCATCTCTAGTCTCCTGATTTGTTCATTTTAGCCACTCTGACCGCTATGAGGTGATATCTTAGTGTGGTTTTGATTTGTATTTCCCTGATGAGGAGTGGCCTTGAGCATCTTTTCATGTGCCTGTTGGCCATCTGGATGTCTTCTTTAGAGAAGTGTCTATTCATGTTTTCTGCCCATTTCTTCACTGGATTATTTGTTTTTTGGGTGTGGAGTTTGGTGAGCTCTTTATAGATTTTGGATACTAGCCCTTAGTCTGATATGTCATTTGCAAATATCTTTTACCATTCCATCAGTTGTCTATTAGTTTTGTTGATTGTTTCCTTTGCTGTGCAGAAGCTTTTTATCTACATGAGGTCCCAATAGTTCATTTTTGCTTTTAATTCCCTTGCCTTTGGAGATGTGTCAAGTAAGAAATTGCTGCGGCTGCAGTCAGAGAGGTTTTTTTCCTGCTTTCTCCTCTAGGGTTTTGATGATTTCCTGTCTCACATTCAGGTCCTTCATCCATTTTGAGTTTATTTTTGTGAATGGTGTGAGAAAGTGGTCTAGTTTGATTCTTCTGCATGTTGCTGTCCAGTTCTCCCAGCACCATTTGTTAAAGAGACCGTCTTTTTTCCATTGGATATTCTTTCCTGCTTTGTCGAAGATTAGTTGGCCATACATTTGTGGGTCCAATTCTGGAGTCTCTATTCTATTCCATTGGTCTATGTGTCTGTTTTTGTGCCAATACCATGCTGTCTTGATGATGACAGCTTTGTAGTAGAGGCTCAAGCCTGGGATTGTGATGCCTCCTGCTTTTGTCTTCTTCTTCAACATTACTTTGGCTATTCGGGGTCTTTTGTGGTTCCATACAAATTTTAGGATTGCTTGTTCTAGCTTTGAGAAGAATGCTGGTGCACTTTTGGTTGGGATTGAATTGAATGTGTAGATTGCTTTGGGTAGTACTGACATTTTAACAATATTTATTCTTCTAATCCATGAGCATGGAATGTTTTTCTATTTCTTTATATCTTCTTCAATTTCCTTCATAAGCTTTCTATAATTTTCAACATACAGATCTTTTACATCTTTGGTTAGGTTTATTCCTAGGTATTTTATGCTTCTTGGTGCAATTGTGAATGGGATCAGTATCTTTATTTGTCTTTCTGTTACTTCATTATTGGTGTATATAAATGCAACTGATTTCTGTACATTAATTTTGTATCCTGTGACTTTGCTGAATTCATGTATCAATTCTAACAGGCTTTTTGGTGGAGTCTATTGGGTTTTCCATGTAGAGTATCATGTCATCTGCAAAAAGTGAAAGCTTCACTTCATCTTTGCCAATTTTGATGTCTTTGATTTCCTTTTGTTGTCTGATTGCTGATGCTAGGACTTCCAACACTATGTTAAACAACAGCGGTTAGAGTGGACATCCCTGTCATGTTCCTGATCTCAGGGGGAAAGCTCTCAATTTGTCCCCATTGAGGATGATATTAGCTGTGGGCCTTTCATAAGTGGCTTTTATGATGTTTAAGTATGTTCCTTTTATCCCCACTTTCTTGAGGGTTTTTATTAAGAAAGGGTGCTGGATTTTGTCAAAGGCCTTTTCTGCATTGATTGACAGGATCATACGGTTCTTATCTTTTCTTTTATTAATGTGATGTATCACATTGATTGATTTGCGAATGTTGAACCAGCCCTGCATCCCAGGAATGAATCCCACTTGATCATGGTGAATAATTCTTTTTATATGCTGTTGAATTAGACTTGCTAGTATCTTGCTGAGAATTTTTGCATCCATATTCATCAGGGATATTGGCCTGTAGTTCTCTTTTTTTGCTGGGTCTCTCTGGTTTGGGAATCAAAGTAATGCTGGCTTCATAGAATGAGTCTGGAAGTTTTCCTTCCCTTTCTATTTTTTTTTTTTTTTGGAACAGGTTGAGAAGGATAGATATTATCTCTGCTTTAAATGTCTGGTAGAATTCCTCAGGGAAGGCATCTCGTCCTGGACTCTTATTTGTTGGGAGATATTTGATAACTGATTCAATTTCATCAATAGTTATGGGTCTGTTCAAATTTTTTATTTCTTCTTGTTTGAGTTTTAGAAGTGTGTGGGTGTTTAGGAATTTGTCCATTTCTTCCAGGTTGTCCAGTTTGTTGGCATATAATTTTTCATAATATTTCCTGATAATTGCTTGTATATCTTAGGGATTGTTGTAATAATTACATTTTCATTTGTGATTTTATCTATTTGGGTACTCTCCCCTTTTTTTTTTTTTTGAGAAACCTGGATACAGGCTTATCACTTTTGTTAATTTTTTCAAAAACCAACTCTTGGTTTCATTGATCTGCTATACTGTATTTTTAGATTCTATATTGTTTATTTTTGCTCTGATCTTTATTATTTCCCGTCTTCTGCTGGGTTTGGGGTGTCTTTGCTGTTCTGCTTCTATTTCCTTTAGGTGTGCTATTAGATTTTGTATTTGGGATTTTTCTTGTTTCTTGAGGTAGACTTGGATTGCAATGTATTTTCCTCTCAGAACTGCCTTTGCTGCATCCCAAAGCTTTTGGATTGTTGTATTTTTATTTTCATTTGTTTCCATATGTCTTTTAATTTCTTCTCTAATTGCCTGGTTGAGCCATTCATTCTTTAGTAGGATGTTCTTTGACCTCCATGCTTTTGGAGGTTTTCCAGACTTTTTCCTGTGGTTGATTTCAAGTTTCATAGCACTGTGTTCTGAAAGTGTGCATTGTATGATCTCAGTTCCTTTATACTTCTGAAGGGCTGTTTTGTGACCCAGTATGTGATCTATCTTGGAGAATGTTCCATGTGCAGTCGAGAAGAAAGTATATTCTGTTGCTTTGGGATGCAGAGTTCTAAATATATCTGTCAAGTCCATTTGATCCAATGTATCATTCAGGGCCCTTGTTTCTGTATTGATTCTCTGTCTAGATGATCTATCCATTGTTGTAAGTGGGGTATTAAAGTCCCCTGCAATTACCACATTCTTCTCAATAAGGTTGCTTGTTTGTGATTAATTGTTTTATATATTTGGGGATTCTGAATTCAGTGCATAGACATTTATAATTGTTAGCTCTTCCTGATGGATAGACCCTGTGATTATTATATAATGCCCTCCTTCATCTCTTGTTACAGCCTTTAATTTAAAGTCTAGTTTGTCTGATATAACTATGGCTACTCCAGCTTTCTTTTGACTTCCAGTAGCATGATAGATAGTTCTCCATCCCCTCACTTTCAAACCGAAGGAGTCCTCAGATCTAAAATGAGTCTCTTGTAGACAGCAAATAGATGGGTCTTGGTTTTTTTTTTATCCAATCTGATACCCTATGTCTTTTTGTTGGAGCATTTAGTCCATTTGCATTCAGTGTTATTATTGAAACATGCGGGTTTAGAGTCATTGGCATATCTGTAGGCTTCATGCTTTCAGTGGTGTCTCTGGTCCTTTGTGGTTCTTGCAACATTTCACTTACAGAGTCCCCCTTTGGATCTCTTGTAGGGCTGGCTTAGTGGTGATGAATTCCTTCAGTTTTTGTTTGCTTGGGAAAATTTTTATCTCTCTTTCTATTCTGAATGACAGACTTGCTGGGTAAAGGATTCTTGGCTGCATATTTTTCTTGTTCATCACATTGAAGATTTCCTGCCATTCCTTTCTGGCCTGCCAAGTTTCAGTAGATATGTCTGCTACTACCCTTATGTGTCTACCTTTGTATGGTAGGGCCCATTTATCCCTAGCTGCTTTCAGAATTCTCTCTTTATCCTTGTATTTTGCCAGTTTCACTATGATATGTCATGTAGAAGATCGATTCAAGTTACATCTGAAAGGAGTTCTGTGTGCCCTTTGGATTTCAATGCCTGTTTCCTTCCCCAGATCAGGGAAGTTCTCAGCTATGATTTGTTCAAGTATACCTTCAGCCCCTTTCTCTCTCTTCTTCCTCTTCTGGAATTCCTATGATATGGATATTGTTCCATTTGGTTGCATCACTTAGTTCTCTAATACTCCCCTTGTATACTCCTGGATTTTTTTATATCTCTTTTTCTCAGCTTCCCCTTTTTCCATAATTTTATCTCCTAATTCACCTATTCTCCCCTTTCCCTCTTCAATCTGTGCTGTGGCCGCCTCCATTTTATTTTGCACCTGACTTATAGCATTTTTTAATTCATCATGACTATTTTTTAGTCCCTTGATCTCTGTAGCAATAGATTCTCTGCTGTCCTCTATACTTTTTTCAAGCCCAGTAATTAATTTTATGACTATTATTCTAAATTCTTGTTCGTTACATTGATTAAATCGGTTTTGATCAATTCATTAGCTGTTTCTGCTCCCTGGAATTTCTTTTGAGGAGAATTCTTCCATTTCATCATTCTGGCTAGTTTTCTGTCCCTTATGTGTTTTGAAAGCTTTTTGTATGCTGTGCACCTGTGAGCTATATTAAAGGAGGGTCAAAGAATGTACAGGGCCTGGCCCTTCAGGAGGTGTTTTTTTGGAGATTGTTACTTGCTCTCTGTTGTTGTGACTTTGGTTATTTTATTACCTTACTTGTAGTTATATTTTGGACCCTCCACCAGGTGTGCTTTGATTTGTTCCTTGGAATAACCCTGTAAAGGAAAACAGATAGACAAACAGACAAAAACATGCAAACACATAAGAAAATAACACAAACAAATAAACAAAAAGAAAAGACTAAAGACTAAAAACAAAAAAACCCAAAACACCAACTACACGTAAAGAAGAGGGCAGAGGCGGTGCTGATGGAAGAGCACATACAAAGAGAGAAATGACGAGAGGGGAAACAAGAAAAAAATAAACATTGACTAGGCAGAGAGACTAAAAGGCTTAATCCAGAGAGAGAGAAAGGAAAATAAAGAAGGAAGCAGGGAGAAAGAAATGCAGATAAAGTTACCCAGACAGAGAAACTATATGGCTTGATTATTCCAGAGAGAGAGAAAGGAGTGTAAAGAAGGAGGTGTAGAACAGGTATCAAGACAATGGATTAAATATGTCTGTTTAGACAAATAATAACCAGAGTAATCAGCCTAGGGGAGGGAAGAGACAAGGTGGAGAAATAGCGGGAGGTGGCAGAATATATCTATATATCCAGAATAGACCTAGAGTTAATCCAGGCAATGTTGCATCACTTGCCGGGAGGAACTGTCTGCAGGGTGTTTGCCTCTCCGGTGGATATGCAGTTGCCCAGTGCTAAGGAGTGTGGTTTGGTGTAGTCTGAACCCACATCCTCTGTGGGCCCCGGAAGTCATCCCTGAGGCTCTGCCTTGGTGGTGGTGGGGTGTGTGTGTGTGTGTGTGTGTGTGTGTGTGTGTGTGTGTGGTGGGGGGAATGGCGATCCCCCAGTCTCTTCTCCCTGGACAGGACCTGGTGGACTCTGTTTGAATCGTCCTCACTGTGCTGCTGGCACAGATGGGGCAGGCCTTCTCGTTCTGCCAACTCCCCTGACCCTGTGTTTGGTTAGGATTCAAAGTCCTGCTCAGTGTGCTCTGGTGCTGGGGAAGCACCTCTCAGTGTTCCCCATATGTGGTTGCTACTGGCTTTGTCCGTGCTGCTGCAATTCAGGGATGACAGCCTCTTCCTACTGTGGACTGAGAGCTGCCCTCATGGATGCAGGCAGACACAGGCAGGCTTTGTCTTTTCCCACAGCACTCCATGGAGATGGCCGCCTTTTCCTACAGCAGACTGTCCCTTGGCCCAGCCACTGCTGCCGAGGGTGGAAGACACAGACAGGTTCTGTACTATCACGCAGCCCTCCAGGGAGGGAACCACTTTCTCCAGCTGCGGACTAAGCCCCTGACCTACCACCGTACCCAGAGCTGCCTCCCCTCCTCCCCGGGTGCACAAACAGGGAGCTGGCTCCAGTCCAAAGAAAGCCCTGCAGTTAGAGATCGGATCCCTCTCAGCCTCAATCCGAGGCCTTTCTCCTGTCCAGATACGGTCCTTCACTTCCCTAGGTGCTCTTTCTCTTCCCTTTGTCTCTCTGCAGAAGGGGGTCCCTCCCCTCTGTGCCCACATGGCCTTTTTTTTTTTATCTCCCCCAGTTTGCAGTTACCCACCTATCTTTTTTTTTTTTCCAGTTTTCCCATTTTCTTCCTAGTAGATTCAGTCTCTTGTCCTCCCAGGCAATGGTGTTGAAAGTACTTTGGCTTCTGCACTTCTTTGTTTGAGAGATGCGGGAAGTATGGCTCCCCCTACTTCTCTGCCATGTTGGCCGCTCCTCTCTAGGCTTTTGTTAACAAAAGCCAGGATGCTTATAGACTATTTCTGCTTTTTGTCTAGGGATATACTTTCTTTAGATGATGTAGCCCACAGTCTGTTACCTGCTGAATGTGCAGCATGGGAAAAGAGAAAAGAAATATAACTTGATATCTGATAAACTGTCCAGTTGGTGTCTACTGAGGTGAAGTTGTGGTAATCATCAGGTCTGAAGGGTCTGAGAAAGCTTCTCTCATGTGTCTGATGTGTTGACAGAGAGGGCTGTAAGGCTGGTCTCATCTGGGGATGTCTACCAGCAAGCCTATGTAAGACCTCTCCAGCATGCTGGCCTCAGGGTACTCAGAACTCTTTATTTCTAGATACATAGTTTCTTTTCTTTTTTTGTTTTTACAACTAAAAATTTTTTAAAAAAATCTTTATTTATTTTTGAAGGGGGGGGCAGTGGGGAGGGAGAGAGACAGGGAGACACAGAATCTGAAACAGGCTCCAGGCTCTGAGCTGTCAGCACAGAGCCCAACTCAGGGCTCCAACTCAGGAACTGCGAGATTGTGATTTGAGCTGAAGTCCAACGCCCACACAACTGAGCCACCCAGGCACCCTGTTACATATTTTCTGATATTACTGTAAACTGTATTTTCTTTTTAATTGTGATTTCTTTTCACTAGCTGTGTGACTTTCCATCTCTGGCGCCTCAACAAGAGCAGATGCCTCCAGAACTGACCATTTGCAATGGGCGGATGTGCAGAACTAATACTGTTTCCCGATCAAGAGGAGAAAGCCAAACTTGGTACAACATCCAACCCTATAATCTGCAGGCCTGCACTTCCTTCTGCTACAATGGGTGGATTCACTACAAGACTGAGTTTGGAGCCAGTAGGTGAGAGCAAATATGTCCTGGTGGTCACAAAGAGGAGATCCGCCAGCAAGAGCCCAGCCACTTCCCACCTTGGACCATCCATCATCTACAAGAACTCCAGGTTTACGTGGGCAGCACCTGTCACGTGATCTGTAAGAACAAGAGCAGCCCCCTTCTGCACATGCCCCTTATTGGTCCTGTGTAGCCATGGTTGTCCAGTGCCACCAGAAGCTGCTAGGGGTGTGAAGAGACCTCTGACCTTCAAGATTCAGCTAATACTCTTATACCCCTAAAGCCATAAAGATGTCAGCTGATTTTTCTCGAAAGCAAAACCAAAATATTTAGAAATGCACGTGAGTCTTATTCTAGGCACCTTGCTAAGTATTCCCATTATTTTAAATAATATGCCATATTTTAGTTTTTCTATATAAATGATTACACCATGTGTAAATAACAATAATTTTATTTCTTTCTTTCAGTTCTTAGGTCTGATTTCCTTTTATGTCTTGCAACACTGGCCAGACCTTCAGTGCAATAGCACTCTTGCATAGTACTGAAATTTAAAGTAAGTTTATTTAATGTTTCCCACTTAGAATGATGTTTTTTCTAGATTAAAAACATAGGCATTATTCATCAGGTTAAGGAAGTTCCTTTATATTTCTAATTTATTATAAATTAAAAAAAATCAACTGTGTTGAACTTATTAAGTGCTTTTCCTTCTACATCTATTGAAATGGTCTTTATTTTAACATCTCTGCTGTATTGAATTACATTTATGATTTTTTTTTCACATTTAACCATATTGTTTTTGGAGAGAAAGTCAATTTGGTTGTTTCTTTAATAATTCTTTAATAGGATTTTGGTTCGTAATATCCTATTGCTTCCCACACCACCCCCCTCCACCCCCCCCATCTCTTTATAAGTGAAATAAGCCTGTAATTTTCCTTTATTTGGTATCATGGTTAAGTTGGAGAACTTTCCTTCTCTGTCTATCTTAATGCCTGGGAGAGTTTGTACAAAATTGGACTAATCTATATGCTGACAATTTTGCAGACCAACCCTCTTGCCTATAAAACCTCGGGCTATTTTTTTCCTTGAGGGAAGATTTTTAACTATTTCTCCAATTTATAAAATGGTTATAGTGCCATTTGAGTTTTTTTCTTGTTGAATAAGCCTGTAAGACATATTTTTTAGGAATATGTCCATTCAGTAAATCTGAAAAATTGTTGGCATGCATTTGTTAATGGCATTTTCTTATCTTACTTTTAATGTTCACTTTATATGTTGTTACTATGCTTTAACTTATAGTATTGTTAACTGGTGCCTTTTCTGTTCTTGATCTGTCTTACTAAAGATTGTTATTTTTTAACTTCTGGCATTTAAAATCTCTACTCTATTTTTGTATTCTATTTAATTAACTTTGACTTATATTTATTGTCTTTTTTGTACATTATTTGGGATTATACTGTTGTTCATTTTGTAACTTCTTAAGAAGGATGCTTAATTCATTTTAAAAGAGTAAAAACTTGACTACAGTATTTGGTCATTTTTACTTCATGTATCTTATAATGTCTCCTACACTTTATTCTTATTTAAATATTTTATTGAAAGCTCATTTTTGGCAGTTTTTGTTTTTGTTTTTGTTTTTGTTTTGTGTGTGTGTGTGTGTGTGTGTGTGTGTGTGTGTGTGTGTGTGTGGCAGAACTCTGTATAACAAAGCCTTTGAGTCTTTGAATGCCTGAAATTTTTGGCCTCATATGTTAGTGGTAGTTTGGTTAATTATAAAATTTTGGGTTCTCTTCCATCAGTACTTTGGAAACATCATTCCATTGTCATCTTACATCCAGTGTTGGTAATGAAAAATCTTATGTTAATATGATTTTTTCTTTCTTTTGAAAGTTTTTAGAATTTTCTCTTGGTTTTGAATATACCTAAATTATAGTAAATGTGTCTCTGTAGAGCTTTTTCTGAATCATTTCTCTTTTACTCTGAGATCTTTTGTCTCTTTAGATCTGAGAAATATATCTGTATTTTCTTTTCAAATATTGTTTTTTGCCCACTTTTCTTTTTCTTTTTTTTTTTGAGGAATTTTTTTTTATTTGGATATTAGCACTCTACTTCTATTCTCCATATCTCATACTGTCTTCTTTAATAGTTTCTATTTACATGTTCTTGTTTTTTGCTTCTGGGAGATTTCCTCAATTTGTTCTTCCAATTTGCTAATCCACTCCTCTATTGTATTCATTCTCTATATCCCAATGTTTGAGCTCTTTATTTCAATTATTATATTTTCATACATAATATTTGTGCTTGCTTCTTTTCTGTGTTTTTAAAAAAAACTTTTTTGTGTTTCTAACATCTTTCCTTATTTCTCTTAGTAATTATCAAGATAACTGCTCTAATAGTTCTGCTTCTGATAGATGGAATAGTCCAACATGTATTTTTCTTTTGAAGTAGTTGTACTCTTCAAATATTTTGTGGATTGTTTTTATGAGTTCCGTTTTCCTTAGTACTATCATCTCTGCCAAGCAGTGCGCAGTCCCTGATTGCCCCAAATTGCTTAGATGTGTGTGTGTGTGTGTGTGTGTGTGTGTGTGTGTGTGTGTGTGTAGGGTGACTGGCCTTTGAGTCTGTCACTTCTCGTTCATAAACAACCTTCAGGCTAAAGAGCCACTCTGCATCACATGGAGAAACAACATTAGGAGGGAGTGTAGCTCAGATTGTAACTCACTAGCCTTGGAACCTGTATGGGAAAGGTGTAACTCCTCAAAGTGACTTAGTTCCTATTCTATAATTTTTCATAAGCTGTTTTGGGTCGGGTTCCCCAGCTAACAGACCGAGATGAAGATTTCTTTGCAGGAATTTATTAAAGTGTGGTTTCAGGAATAATACCTCAAAGGAAGTAGGGGAAACAGAATTGGGCAGTGGGAGGGGTGAACTGTGATGCTGTTATAGCAGCTGATCCCACAGGAAGTCTGGAGTAAGGAGAGACCTTCAGAGTGTCCAACACTGAGGCAGGTGGCTGAAATTTGGTACCAAGCTCTCATCCCAATTGACCAGTAATTGAATGCAGGCTATCCCTATGTTTTCTAGTAGGCATTCACGTTTAGCACTGTTTTCGGGGGTTGTTTTGGAGTTAGCAGTAGTATTTCTGAGGTGGTTTCAAGTTTGGTTGTGGTCACTGAGATGGTTTTAAGTTGACTGGTGATCTCAGGGTGGTTTGGGGTTCAGTGATGGTCTCTTGAATGGATTCATGTTGGTTAATGACTTCTGGAGTGGTTTGGGGTTCAGCAGTGGTTTCTGGGGTTGGTGTGTTTTCAAGTTTAGCAAATTTTTTCTAAGGAGGTTCAAATTTAGCACTGGTCACTGGGGTGGTTTCAATCAATGTCTCAGGTTTTTTGCGGGGAAGGTTTCCTGGTAGATTCAGCATCAGTAGGAATCTCTGGGGTAGTTATGGGGTGGTCTTTTTAGGATCAGCAGTGTCTTTTGGGATAGTTTCATTTTCAGCTGTGGTCTCAGGCATGTTTTGATGTTTAGCACTGATTTTTGATGGGGCTTCAAGTTTATTGCTTGTTGTTTGGTTGGTTTCAGGTTCAAGGGTATTCTGTGGTAGTTTTGGATTCAGTGGTGATTGCGTGGCTGCTTTCAGGTATAGGAGTATTTTCTGGGGTGGTTTTAAGTTTGGTGTTGGTCACTGAGGTTGGTTTGATGTTTTGAGTTCATCAGTGGTCTCTGGGTTGGTTTTTGATTTGGTGGCAGTGCTTTGTGTGGTCACATGTTCACCAGTGGTCTCTGAGGTGGTTTTGGGTTCAACAGTAATTTTTGGGAGTGGTATCAACTTTAATGACAGTTGTTTGGGTGGTTTCAGGTTCAAAGATATTTGTGGTGGTTTTTGGTTCAATGGTGATCTCTTGGTTGGTTTCATGTTCATCATTCTATCCAATAGGATAGTTTTAGACCTAATAGTGTCTTCTTTGGTGGTTTTAGGTTCAGCAGTGGTCTCTAGAGTGGGTGTGATTTCAGGTGTGGGTTGTGGGGTAGTTTTGAATTTGGTGGTGGTCACTGTTTGCTTTGAGTTCTATAGTGTTCCCTGGTTTGTATTTCAGTTCTGTGGTAGTCTCTTACATGAGTTCCTGTTCACCAGTGGTCTCTAAGTAGGTTTTGCTCTCTGTGGTGGTTTCAATTTCTGAGGTGGTCTCTGGGGTGTTTTCAGATTCAGTGGTGTTTTCTTGTATTGTTTTGTTTTCAGTTGTGGTCTCACGTGTGTTTTGTTGCCCCACAGTGAATTTTGATGGGGTTTCAAGTTTAGTGCTTGTTGTGTAGGTGGTCTTGTGTGTGGTAGTTTGGGGTTCAGTGGTGATCCCTTCACTGCTTTCAAGTATGGGGGTGTTTTCTGGGGTGGGTTTAAGTTTGGTGGTTATCACTAAGGCTGTTTTGGGTTCATCAGTGGTCTTTGGGTTGGTTTTTGGTTTGGTGGTCATCTCTAATGTGATTTTGTGTTCAATAGTGGGCTCTGGGTTGGTTTTAGGTTCAGCAGTGGTTTCCAGTATGGTTTCAGAAATAATTGTGGTACCTGGGGTGGTTTCTGCTTTAGCCACAGTTTGAAGAGTGGGTTTGGGTTCAAAAGTGGTTTTTGTGGTGGTTGTGAGTTCAGTGATCACTGAGGTTGTTTTGGGTCCAGAAATCCCCTCTTGGGCAGTTTTGTAATTATCTTCAGTTTCTTGTGTGGTTTGTTGTTCAGCAGCAGTGTTTTCTGGGGTGGATTCATTTTCAGAGGTGACTGAGGAAGTTTCTAGAGTAGGTTTAATAATAATTGGAGTGCTGGTAGATTTACGTAGAATGCTAATAGCATTTTGGCTAGTCAGAAAGGAGGTGATGGGTGCTTTTGAAGGCAGTTTTGGAGCTATTATTTTATGTTGATTATGAAAGACAAAGTTATCAAGACAAATTATACGGCCTAAAAATGGTGTTCGATATAGCTTCTTACAGATTTTTTTATGTGGGTGGTTCTTCTTGTGTTTACTTTTTTCTGTAAAGGGAGCAAATATTTTCCAGTGATATTTGTGTGGTATGTGTGGGAATCTATGAAACTGAATAGTTCCACTTCTATGCATAAAAGCATATTTTGAGAATAATAAAGGATTAGCGTTTGTTTTCCACTGAACGAGTCCTCTGTTTTTTTTCTTACTTTCACTACTAGGCTGTAAAAAGAGAAAGGAGAATGTTATTCATGAGTAAAAATATTAATGAAATTTGGATGAATCAAACGTCATTTAAATTTGGAAGTATGTATACTTTTATTAGTTTTTGGTGAAGTATGTCACACATGCATAAAACATAATGTACATATAATTCAATGAATTAAGAAGGCAGATACTTGTGTAACTATAGTACAGATAAAGAAGTAGAACATTGCCATTATTCCAGAAGACCCCTTTAGCCCTTCCCACTTTTTATTCTTCCTTTCTCTTCAATTTATTTTATTTTATTTTTTTCAACGTTTTTATTTATTTTTGGGACAGAGAGAGACAGAGCATGAACGGGGGAGGGGCAGAGAGAGAGGGAGACACAGAATCGGAAACAGGCTCCAGGCTCTGAGCCATCAGCCCAGAGCCCGACGCGGGGGGCTCGAACTCACAGATGGTGAGATCGTGACCTGGCTGAAGTCGGAGGCTCAACCGACTGCGCCACCCAGGCGCCCCTCTTCCTTTCTCTTCAAAGTTAACCATCATCCTTTACTTCTAACACTTGTGCAGACCTATTTTTGAATTTTGTATAAATGGAATTATACTATACATCGTGACTTGTGTCTGGCTTCTTTTGCTCAACATTATGTTTGTGAAATTATTCATATTGCATGTAACTGTAATACATTTTTAAAAAGTGTTTTTTTATTTATTTTTGAGAGAGAGAGAGAGAGAGAGAGTGCAGGAGCAAGCAGGGGAGGGGCAGAGAGAGAGAGAGAGAGAGAGAGAGAGAGAGAATCCCAAGTAGGCTCTGTGCTCAGTGCATAGCCCAATGTAGAGCTCAAACTCATAAATCATGAGGTCATGACCTGAGCCAAAATCAAGACTCAGAGGCTTAACTGACTGGGCCACTCAGGAGTCCCTGTAATAATTTTTTTGAAGTCACCATAGAGTAATTAGTCTCTTCTATAAATCTACCACAAATGTATTTGGTCTATACTTTATGAACCTTTAGAATATTTTCAGTGTTTGGTTATTAGAAATTATATTGCTGTGAACTTTCTTGTATCTGTGTATTAGTATAGATGTATAGGCATTTTCTCGGGGAATATACTAATATTATTTACTTTATGACTTGGTATATATAGATCTTGAATATTGGTATATAAAACCATACAGTTTTCCAGAGTGATTCTGCTAACTTAGGTTCCTGCTGGTAGTGTATGAGAATTCCAACATTTGCTGCTGCCAGTGTTTAAAATTTTTTACGTAAAATTTTAATCATTCTGATTAGTGTGTAGTATTATCTTATTATGGTTTATATTTTCCATTATATATGAAGTTGAATTTTATTACAAACATTTAGTGCTACTTGAATGTGACCAAAGTCTTAAAGATACTCTGTTACCTTCTAGACCCTTTAATGTATTGTCTTTTTGCTTTGAGATCTGCAGTTCAGTAGTTGTTTTTGGGAAAGAGAAAGAGGTGGGATAATATAAGTTTGAGGTCGTTTTTTTTTTTTTTTCAGTTTGGATTGTAATTGACTTAGTACTTTTATTCTTATTCTTATTTTATTTATTTCATCTTATTTTGTTTTATTCTATTTATTTTTGAGAGAGGGCACACATGTGCTCCAGTGAGGGAGGGGGCAGAGGAAGAGAGACAGGGAGAGAATCTTAAGCAGGCTCCATGCCCAGTGCTAAGTGCAACATGGGGCTTAATCTTAAGACAGCAAGATCATGAACCGAGTGGAAATCAAGAGGTGGTCGCTTAACCAACTGAGCCACCCAGGTGTCAGTACTTTTATTGAAAAGAGTATCCTTTCTCTATTGATCTACAATGCCACCTTTCTTATAAATTACTTGTCCATTTATGTATGGTTCTGTTTCTGGGCTTTCTGTTCTAGTGGTTTCTTTATCTTTTGACAAAACCACACATCGTAATCACTGTTACTTTACATTATCTTAGTGATCAGTAGAGCAATCACATGAAACCTTCTTCCTTCCTCTCTCTCTCTTTCCTTTTCTTTTCCTTTCTTTTCTTTTCCTTTCTTCTCTTCTCTTCTCTTCTCTTCTCTTCTCTTCTCTTTCTCTCTTTTTTTCTTTCTTTCTCTTTCGAGTATCTTGGCTTTTCTTAAACTTTTGAATTCTGTGTAAGAAGGTGTATAGGTGCAGATATGTAATGGAAAAAGGAAAGAAGAGAAAGAGGAAGTTTCTGTCCCAGATTCCCCTGATTGTTTGTATTTCCATGTCTCTGAAGTAAGCCAAGAAATGCTGCCAACCAAGAAGGTACAGGATAAGGAAATAAACGTAGCATTTAGATTCTTACTGTCTAGTGAAAAAAGGATAGAGACTCTGACACTCAAATTCCAATTATAGAATAGGTGTTCTTATTTAATTATGCAGTCCTTTCTATTCTATCAGATATTGGCAAAGTTTTCTGTGCACCATTTTAATGTTTTGTGATGTAATTCTTTTATGATTTTACATGTCACTTAAATTTGTATTTCCTGCTTATTCTTTCCACACTGATGTTAACCATGCAAAAAACTTACACAAAAGAAGAGAAAATCCATGCAGGAAAAATAAAGATATTGTATTGGGGCAATTCTCAATTAAAGTTAGCATTTTACATAACAATACAAGATATGGCAAAAGTCAACTCAAAATGTGGTATGTTGCAACTGCATTATAATTTACCAAATCCAGACTAAAATTTTATACCAATTGTAAATCATGGACTAAAATAAAACTCAGTGAAATTAGATGCCTGAGCCAGAGTTTCCATTCCTTGGTTTTGACAACAAACTAGTAATTTAGCATAGGATAGGCAGTAGAGGAGATAATGCTACATTTCTTTGAACCAATTAATAGTAATAAAGGATCACTAATTCTCTTTTGGTAACCAATTAGATTTTTAAATAACAAATCCAACAGAAACAGGACTGTATCCAAACAAACTGTATTCAAAGATCACTAAACAGAAGCTATGTCTAAATGACAATATTGATAGAGTAAGGATAAAAACAACAGAATCTATCATTTATTCACACATAGCATGTACTAATTGTAGGTTAAGTATAGTTTATGTACATCACCTTGTCTAATCTTTTTAGAAAATTTTATATATTTGTTATAGTCCACTGTTAACATTAGGGTTCACTCTTTGTATTGTACATTCTATGGATTTTGTTAAGTGAAAAATGCCATTTGTCTACCGTTATAGTATCAATCAGAGTAGTTTCAATGCCCCGTCCTTCATCTATTCATCCAGACCCTCCCTTTCCCCACCCCTGACAACGATTGATCTTTTTTACTGTCTTTGGAGTTTTGAATTTTTCATTGTGTCACATAATTGAATCATATGCTATGTAGCCTTTCCAGACTGGTTTCCTTTACTTAGCAATATGCATTTAAGATTCTTCTGTGTCTCTTCCTGACTGGTAGCTCATTTCTTTTTATCACTGAATTAATACCCAGTATATGGATGTACCATGATTTGTTTATTCATTCAATTATTGAAGCATATCTTGGGTGCTTCCAATTTTTGGCAAATAGGAATAAAGGTTCTATAAACATTCATGTGCAGGTTTTTGTGTAGACATAAGTTTTCAAGTCCTCTGGGTAGATACTTAGGAGCAGGACTTCTTGATCAGGTGGTAAGACTATGTTTAGCTTTTTTTGTTTAAATTTTTAGTGTTTATTTATTTTTGAGAGAGAGAGAAAGAAAGAGAGAGCACAAGCAGGGAAGGGGCAGAGAGAGAGGGAGACACAGAATTCAAGGCAGGCCCCAGTCTCCGAGCTGTCGGCACAGAGCCCTATGTGGGTCTCAAACCACGAACCATGAGGTCGTGACCTGAGCTGAAGCCGGATGCTTAACCAACTGAGCTACCCAGGTGCCCGACCATGTTTAGCTTTTTAAGAAACTGCCAAACTGTCTCCTGAAATGGATGTACTGTTTTGCCTTCTCATTGCTTCATCTTTGAGTAACACTTCAATGTATGTATTTTATACCTTACTCAGATGGGAAAACTGAAATTCCAAGAGAGTACATAATTTGCCTAAAGTCACACAGCAGAGTAAAGGCTAATGCTGGGATTCAAATTTGAGTTGGCCCGGCGTTGAAGCTGGTGATCTTTTTGTTACACTATGTGTGTCTTTGAGCAACCCAAACACTCAGCTGGGCAGGGTCCTTTAATGGTGTATGTGTATGTAGCCAATTTCTAGTATGTATGTATGAATGTATGGGTGTGTGTGTGTGTGTGTGTGTGTGTGTGTGTGTGTGTGTGATTAGTGCCTCTGTCCGGAGTTTAAAGCTAGACATCAGGGAGATATTTTATTGCAGAAGCCTAATAGCCTTCCTTATTTCCCTGGACCAGAGAGTCACTCTCCCCCTCCTCTGCCATAGCTCCAGGAAGAGATACAAAGCTCTGTGAATACACTAGAGGGCAGGCACTAGAGGTAGCTACTCCTTATTACAACTTCAGTTATAGGGGAAGACAGTTTTCTATCATTAAACTTTGCATTCACTCCATAAAAGCACTTTAAGTAATGTAAATACTAATCAAGGCCCCAAAATCACATTTTTGAATTCAGGGCTTTTTAATTTTTTTAAAAAGAACTAGAATGCTAGTGGCTATCTGTTCTAGGATGGATGGCTGGGAGAAAAAGTCACTGGCTGTCATTTGTAAGTTGTTTTGTCAGTTGATGCTGTTCAATAAGTTCCATAAATTATCTTCACACTTTCTCATTTCTTTTTGTGTTTGGTCCTCTAATTGCATGAATACCATTGCCCTGTCTTTGAATTTGTTGATCTCCTCCCCTCCTCCTCCCCGTCTCCTCCTCCTCCTCCTTCTTCTTCTTTTTCTTCTTCTTCCTGTCTGCTATTGAATTGCTCTACTTATTTTTTCAGTACAGTTATTGTATTCTTCAGCTCTGATTTTTGTTTGGTATTTTCTTATATCGTCTCTGTTTGTTGAAATTCCCATTTTGTTCATGCATTGTTCTCCTGACCTTAGTGAACATCTTTATGACCATGATTTATTAGGTAAATCACTTATGTCCATTTCATTAAGGTCTTTTTCTGAGTTTTTGTCTTGTTCTTTCATTTGGAGTGTATTACTCTATTTCATCATTTTTCTTGACTCTCTAATTTTCTATGCATTGGATAGAACAACAATGCTCTCAATCTTGAAGGAATGGTTTTGTGTAGGAGATGAATTTTATTATTCATCCCTGCTCTAGCTCTTGGCTGACTCTCAAAACGTTGTGATTATCCAAGTATCCTCTTTGCTTTTAGTGGCTCTCAGTTGTTGGATGTGTGTCAAGATTTGTTGGTGTCCCAAAGGAGAGTATCTCAGTTAGGATCTAGATGCAGGCTGATTGCAAGTCAGACTCTTAGGCAGCAGCTTTTAAAGCAGCAAATGTAGGGGCACCTGGGTGGCTCAGTTGGTTAAGCGTCTGACTTCAGCTCAGGTCATGATCTCACAGTTTGTGGGTTTGAGCCCCGCGTTGGGCTCTGTGCTGACAGCTAGCTCAGAGCCGGGAGCCTGTCTTCAGATTCTGTGTCTCCCTCTCTCTCTGTCCCTCCCCTTCTCTCTCTCTCTCTCTCTCAAAGATAAATAAAACATAAGAAAATTAAAAAAAAATAAAGTAGCAAACATACCTCTTTAGTGGGATGCTGGGAGTTGGGTATTTCTGTCTGATCCCTCGGCCCTGAGCCCTGAAGGCATAGCCAATTAAGAACTGTTTCCTTGTTTTCTCCTATCCCATTGAACTTGTGACCACATCCTCACTAGTCACGAGAATAAGCAGAACCAAGTTAAGGGGCATACCCTGAGTAGCAGCCACAAAAACTGGGGTGTCAGATGTGTGTACAAGTTCCTTTTTGGGAGATACTGGTGACCTGGAGAAAGTGAGAGAGTGTAAAGATGGCATCTCCTGGCTTCTGTGGTCTCTGGAGAGTATTGCAGTTGGCCCCTTGATGTGTTTTAAATTAGAAGCCTGCTCAGGCCAAAGCTTTGAGATAAGCAAACAAACCCCTTTCATAGAAAGGCTGGATGTTTCAGTCCACTGCTTCTGTGCTGGGCCCTGGGGTTAGCTACAGTGAGTCTGCAAGAGTGCTTTAAAAAACTTGGGGCCCCTGGGTGGCTCAGTTGGTTGAGGATCTGACTTGATTTTGGCTCAGGTCATGATCTTAGGGTCGTGAGATCAAGCCCTGTGTCAGTTTCTGCCCTGAGTGTGGAGCCTGCCTAAGATTCTCTTTCCCTCGCTCTCTGACCTTCCCCTGCTCATGTGTGTATGTGCACACATGTTCTCTTTCTCTCTTAAAAAATAATTGTCTTAGTTTCCTATAGCCTTGTGGGTCTTGTGTATGTGAACCCCATTGGCTTTTATTTTTTTATTTTTTAATTAAAAAAAATTTTTTTTTAACGTTTATTTATTTTTGAGACAGAGAGAGACAGAGCATGAACGGGGGAGGGTCAGAGAGAGGGAGACACAGAATCCGAAACAGGCTCCAGGCTCTGAGCTGTCAGCACAGAGTCCAACGCGGGGCTCGAACCCACGGACCGTGAGACCATGACCTGAGCCGAAGTCAGCCGCTCAAACGACTGAGCCACCCAGGCGCCCTCCCATTGGCTTTTAAAGCTAGATGCCTTGGGGACCCATTTCTTAGGTGGAAGTCTTAAAAGTTGGGGAGGCAGATGTAAGGTTCAAACCCTTCACTCCTCAGAGAAGCTGGGAGTTTTTAATTCCCTTTCAGTTGTGTCTTGCTGTGCTGGGGTGGGTTTATTGTGAGATTGTGTTTCAACCTCTTCTCCATGTTTCCATGTGGGCTTTTCTTATTTGCCTAATGTATAGTAGTCACCTAGCTAGTTTCTGGATTTCTTTCAGAGGGAATTGTTCTGTATGTAGCTGTAGATTTAGCTTTCCATGGAGGGAGGTGTGCTTATGAACCTACTATGTCGTCATCTTAAGCCAGAACTTCACATTTGTTTTTCCCAAGCTTGTTTCCTAGTCAGAGTCTTCAGGAGGAACTCAGGGAACAATATACTTTGGGTTCTTCAGTTTCCTAATAATAAAACTTCAGTCTTTATATTTGGAGATCAATTTGGCTGAATATATATTTTGGCTTATATTTTATTTCCTGAGTATCTTAAATATTTTATCCCATTGTCTTGTTATATAGCATAGCCATTGAAAAGACTGGCATCAATCTCATTTTATTTTTCTTATAAGTGTACTTGTTCTGTTATCTGGACACCTAAAGGATTTTTTTTAAACATTAAAGGTCAGTAGTTTTACCAGAGTATATATTAGTGTTGACTGCTCTGGTTGGTTTTTCCAGGTACATCAATAGTTTTTAGGAAATGTTTCCTGAATTATACAACTTTAAGTATTTGTTCTGACCCATTGCATTGATTTTCTTCTTCAAGACACCTGTAATCTATCTATCTATCTATCTATCTATCTATCTATCTATCTATCATCTATCTAGGTAAGTATATATGTATGTATAGGTGTGTGTGTGTGTGTGTGTGTGTGTGTGTATGCGTGTATCTACATACACACCAGAAAGTAATAGACTTAAAATACAGATCATATATGTGTATATATCAGATATATATATATATATACATATATATATGTATATATATGATCTTTCCTCCTACTTCCTGTTTTTTTTGTTTCTGTTACTTTCTGTTAAGTCTTTTAATCTCCTTCAAAGTTTCTTTTTTTTTTATTTAAACATATTTTGTTCCTGCTCATTTCTATTTCTCTTATGTATTTATTTGCTTATGTGATAAATATATTTGATCTTTTTCTTTTATTTCCAATTCTTTCCTGAGTTCTGTAAGCTCTCTTTTCAAACTTTGATTTTGTACAGTCATCTTTTTCTATTTCTTATTTATGAGGTTTTTTTCATAGCTTTTATTTTTTTCCTCCAAATTTTTAACTTGTTTTGATATATAGGGCCAAAATTTTCATTTGTTTTAGGGCATGTGTTTCTGGCATGATTTCATTACCAGTTGGATCATTATTCTGACCATTCTCCTTTGGTTTTTCTTAAAAAATTTTTCAGTGGGTTCTGGTATAATGTTTTGTGGCTACAGTTTTTCAGTGGGATACACAATCTGGTATGATTTTTAAGTGGATACACTCTCTTGTCCTATGAAGGAGAATATAAAACATCATGGATTTCCTAGTTTCTTGACTTCAGGATTTTGTCTTCTGTTGGTATCATGAAATGTTAACAAATTATGGCCTTAAGATTTTTGAGCTCTACCTGCTCTGTTCCCCTTCCCTCACTTCATCAGCACATTCTCTTTTCTTTGTCTCAACAAGTCCCTTTCCTGCTCAATTTAGACACTACTCATAACAATTTCTCTTCAGCATAGGGGTTCTTTTTTTTTTTTTTCCCTAAAGGGAGCTTTAGTTAATTTACAGAATTCATAGAGGCTGAATTATTCCATATAGTTAGGTTTTTTCCTGATCCCCTTGGCCATATTAGCAAATTCGGGGACTTTTTGTATTGTTAGGGTGAAGAGGTCACTTATTTTGTTTCAGTTGCCTCTCTTAATTATAGAAATATTATTATTTTTTAAATGTTATTTTTTATGGAACTAGATCTCATTTGTTAGTATATTTGTGTATATTAATACTAGTGACAGCTTGATAAAAACATTAGCTCCTTGTAGATATGGGAAGATGACTTATGTGGTTGGTGAAAAAAGAAGACTTTTCAGAGTCAAATGCTTAAATGATACAAAATAGCTTGACAAGCTTATGTCAACAGTGAGAACACACTTCCAGAAGAACTAGATGTTAAGATTGCAGTACAAATGACATGAAGTTACTAACCCAGTTAACATTATAAATTGTGGAAACCTTTTTCTGATTCAGTATAAATCAGCACAAATTATTCACCAATCTTTACAGAAAAGGTCTATTCCGACTTGAAAATCAAAGGGAGAGCTTATGTCTGGATTATTAAGACTCAAATATGTACATAAAGAAGGGTAGTGAAAATGCAAATTGTAACCAAACTATTTCATCTCAGAGAAGATTCACTGTTGGTTAGGTGTTCCTTACTGGTGGCACGTTCACATAATCTGAACCCTTGTGGGTACTGTGGATACTCTGATCATCTCTGAACACTGTGACATTTTTGTTATAAAATATGATGTACAACTGGGTGGTATTTGATTTTAGTAAGAGAAGGAGCATAGCATGGTGTCAAGTTGGCACCAAAAGAAGATGAATTCCACCCCCTCCCGCCCCCAACACTAATACCCTTGATTCTTGAGGACAGAACATGGGTAAGGGTATAAAACTTTTCCTCAAACATAAACACTGAGTGAAGAATAAGAAGTTAATAGCTCAATATATGCATACAATTCAATCTTTTTCAGTGTGCTTCCAAAAATTCTAGCATTTGGAAAATTCAGAGGACATGAACAAGGCTGAGAATTATCACTATGGATTTGAAAAGGTGGTGTGAATAAAATAAGGAGGACGAAGGATTGAAATTGATAGGACTTACCAAAAAACCAGCAGTCAGAACCCAGAGTCCAAGAATCAGGGATAGCATTTTCATCTTTTCCTGTTATGCCCTGAAAATGGTCAGATGGTTATCTTTCTTAGCCACATTGTACCAACATACCATGGTATAGCCATGTACCAACATCTCTCTCTCTCTATATATATACATGCATGCACATGTGCATACACACACACACACACACACACACACACACACACACACATGGATATATATACTGGTTAGTATCAGGTTTAATTGAAAAAAAATGCACTTTTAATTTTTATATATAATCTTCAAAGACATGGCCTTCTGGATGATGATGAAAACGTGTTCAGGAATTTTACATAAAGAAATGGACCATTTTAAAGAGGAATAAAGCCACTATCTCTCTCTATATATACACTGCTGTTGCTTCTTTTAAAAATTATAACAGGGATTTTGGTTATGGTTATGGTTAGGAAATTTTTTATTTTTCTACATCATGCACTTAGATCATGGGTCTTCCGAGGAACTTATGCATGAATAAGAGAAAGTCATGGCACTATTTTTAGGGGACGTAAGAACTTTTTCTAAAAATTGCTTAGTCTTTCTTGAAAAAACTTTTCTTATTCCACAACAGTCTTACTAATTAAGAATTAAAAAAAATTCACATCTGTGTTAAAGCATTTTCATATTCTCCATACCTCCCATCACCAAGAATAACCCAAGATAGTCTCTTGTCTGTGCATTGGACTCAAGTCACACACCAATCTATTTCTTTCATTGGTTCTGGATGTTTTCTGTTAAATAGATAGATGTCCTTTTAAGGTTGATGTAAGGAAAGACAGAAGATGAGAAGGACATAGCTCATTAATCTTAATATTTGAATTGTGATTTTCAACAGATGTGGTCTAAAGTATGTCCACAGATAACTATGTTTATACAGTATGAGCAAGAGAAAGTATGTCCTCATAAAAAAAGTAACAGGAAATGGATAATCCTTGGTTCCCAATGTAGAGTTGCAGAGCAGGAAGTTATGTCCTGAACTTGGAGGGGACATTCTTAGAAGATGTGGTACTTGAGTTGGTAGAACATAGATTTGCATGGCAGCACTAGAAAAAATATCCCATACTCCGCTCCCAGTGTGGAGGCCAGATGAGGACTAAAAATGTTTCCTGTATTTGTAAAGGCAAAAATGACATCTTTCTCATGGACTCATCATTAAGAATGACCTAATAATGTGAAAGCACTTTGAAAGGTATAGAGCAATTTCCAGGTGTGTAGCCTTTATATGATACCTCAATTCCCAAATCCCCAGCTTCTTAGATTATTTAAGAGACATTTGTTGCATGAATTTTCTATGCCACTCTCTACATGGACAGTAGGGGATACTGAAATAATTGAAAGCAAGTTTCCTGTGGTAAGAAGCTCAATGTCTAAAATAGGAGTCACGCGTAAGATTATCTATAACAAAATTAAAAGGAAACAAGATTATCGTAGTGGTCTAACTGAGGTTTGTTTATCACTATCTTGATTCAAGGCAGCTTTCTGTCTGCTGGGGCTTTCCAGATGTGTTCTGTTTGTTGGGGCTTTCCTCTTCATCTAACCCTGCTAAGTGATGAGCTTATAGTTCTCCTTCTAGGAATTCTTTATATCCCTACAAAGAAAACACACATTTTACCTCAGCTTCTTTTACAAAAATTGAAAACTGAGTTTCTGTTTCAAATCTTTTTCTTCAGAATAAAACTTCCATATTTCAAAATAAAAAAAGTGAAAAAATAATATAATGCTACAAGGTTTGTATGCAAAAGGATCTGAGTAAAAAGTAGAATTCAGAAGACTCAAATTCAGAGTTTTCAGTACCTACCTTAATGGGAGGGATGCTTCTCCTCATGGATAGGTCAAAATGTGAGTGAAATTTGATGGTGGCCTGTTGCTGTCTTATGTCTCAGGATAGCAGGTGAATCAAATGTGTGAGCTTTTTAAGGGACATACTGCCTTTTATGGCCTCCACTGTTTATAGGAGATAGGAGAGAGTTTTATTATAAGGGGAAGTCACTTCTTGATTGATAATCTTTATCCACACAGAGAAATGGTATTTCAATGTTTGGCAGCAGATCTCTTCATATCTATTAATTACTGAGAACACTGTGATCCTTTGAGTCATGTTCTTTCAGTGAATTTTATGTCTTGGGATTAAGCTATGTAAATTCTTTGGGTCATTGGATTCCCACTGTTATTACTAACTAGATGCCTAATTGTTAATGGTAGCTGTGTACCCATAAGATTTAGCTTACCTTTCACATAGCCAGGGATTCTGGCAAATATTTATTAAATCTTTAGAAAGCACACAGAATAGTTCCATGTTCTGTCCTATTGTATAGAAAGGGCATGGAAGACCCGTTTTTAGTTATTGGAAACATAGACAACTGAATTTCCTACCATACTTGTATCTAGGGGCCTTGTGTGTAGTTCTGCTCAATGGAACACAAATAGAAGAAATGTATGTCACTTCTATGATTGGCCACTAAAGTATATCCTGGTTTGTCTTTCACTGTCTTTAAACAAAATATAAGGGAAAGGAAAGGGTAAACTATGCAAATATTTGGGTGAAGGGAGTTCCAGGCAAAGAGAATAATTGTGTGTAGACCCTGGGTCAGAGAGTGCCTGCTTAGAAAAACAACAAAGAGATCAGTATGGCAGAGGTGGATTTTTCCTTCCTATCTACTCAAATGTCATTTTTCTCAGCGAGGCTTATCTTCACACTCTACTTAAAATTACAACGTGTTCTCTTTAGCATTTCCTCTGTTCTCCTTGTCCTTTCTTGCATATAGTTGGTCTCTTTGACATACATGGAAGGCAGAATAATGGCCTTTAAAGATGTCCATATCCTAATCTCTAGAACCCATAAGCCTGTTAGATTACACGACAAAAAGGGAATTAAGGTTGCAGATGCAGTTAAGTTTACTAATTATCCAACTTTAAAATAGGGATATTATCCTGGATTCCCTGGATATCTCCAATGTAATCACAAAAGTTCCTAAAATTGGAATAAAATGTAAAAAAAAAAAAAAAAGTGGAAGAGGGAGAGAAGAGAGTCAGAGGGAAATATGACTGTGGAAAAAGGCATAGAAAGAAGACCGGCTTTGGGATGCCTGGGTAAACTCAGTTGGTTAAACGTCCGATGTCAGGTCAGGTCATGATCTCTCAGTTTCTGAGTTCGAGATCTGCGTCGAGCTCTGTGCTGACAACTCAGATCCTGGAGTCTGCTTTGGTTTCTGTGTCTCCCCTCTTTCTGCCTCTCCCCTGCTCACACTCTGTCTCTCTATCTCTCCCAAAAATAAATAAACATTAAAAAAAAGATACTTGACTTTGAATATGGAGGAAAGGGACCTCTAAGAAGTTAGGAAAGGCAAGGAAAAGATTCCTTAGAGCCTCCAGAAAGGACCTCAGCCCTGCCAACACCTTGATTTTTAGCCCAGTGAGCTCTGTGTCTGAATTCTAACCTATAAAGCTGTAAAAGAATAAATTTGTGGTGTTTTAGCCACTAAGTTGCTGGTAATTTGCTATAGCAGAAGTAGAAAACTATTATAGTATATAACTTGTTTTATAGTTTGTATGTTTATTTTATTGTTTATTGTCAACTTTTCAATTAACATTTGATTTTTAATACTCTTTTTTTTTAAAAGTTTTTATTTTTTTATTTCGAGAGAGAGAGAGAAAGAGCATGAGCATGCACACACATGAGTGGGGTAGGGACAGAAAGAGAGGGAGAGAGAATCCCAAGTAAGCTCCATGCTCAGTGTGGAGCCCAACATGGGGCTCAGTCTCATGATAGGGAGATCATAACATGAGCTGGAATCAAGAGTCAGCCTAACCGCTGAGCCACCCAGGCGCCCTAAAATTTAATTTTTAGTAGGTAATATATTTTCATACTTCAAAATACAATACTATTCACAATGGTATAAAGCCAGAAGTCTAGTTTCCATGGTACTCCCTCCTACTAGTCTTACCGGTCCCATCCCTGTTTTAGGTAAGCATTTTTATTAAACATTTGTTTACTTATGTAGTGTTTTTTGAAAAGTATAAGCAAATACATGTATGTATGCATGTATGTATATACATATATATTTTTTTTTCTTCTCTCTTACAGAAAATATACTGTACTATATATATTATTCTGAAGCTTGTTTTTTTTCACTTAATCATGTGTCTTGAATTTCTCCATGTCAAACATACAAGATTTAGATTTCCTTATTCATTTTTTCAGCTTGGCAAATAAAATAACTATCAAATAAAATTGTAAGATATTTAAGGTATCCAGTTTGATGATTTGATATGCAAGTACATTGTGAAAGGATTCCCCTCATCAAATTAATTAGCACAAACATCATGTCATATATTTGTCTTTTTTGTGTGTGAGAACATTAGTTCTTAGTAGATTTCAGTGATATAATCCAGGGTCACAACTGTAGTAACCATGTTATATTAGATCTTTAGAACTTTTATAACTGAAAGTTTGTACGCTTATACTAATATATCCCTATTTTCTGCCACCCCCTCATCACTGGTAACCACTTTTATATTCTGTTTCTATGAGTTTGACTATTATTTTGGTTAAGATTCCACATGTAAGTGATACCATGCAGTAGTTGTTTTTCTCTGTCTGACTTACTACACTTAGCATAATGCCCTCTAGGTTCATCCATGTTTTCTTACATGACAGGATCTTCTTCTCATTAAAGGCTAATGTCCCATTGCATATATATAAAATGTATATTATATGTATATGTGTGTGTATGTGTATATCTATATATCTTATATTTTCTTGATTTACTCATGCACTGACTGACACTCAGGTTGTATCCATACCTTGGTGTTGAGAAATGTGATCATAAAGATGTGATTATGTATTGACCCTTGAGCTTGACCTGGGCAAATGGAGGCTCCTCACCCCCTCCCCTGTCCTTGGAATGTGAGTTCCCCTTCCCTTTTCCACTCCCAGAGGCTTCTCCAAGGACATAGCCTTGAGATAGTTATGTGATGTTGAGAATGCCTACATGGTATACATGACTGAACCCAGTTAAGTCCTTTTTATTTAATATTTGGCATGTGGGTGCAGGGATCCATTTGTCTTGCTGCCACCCAAGACAAGCCTAGTATGTAAGCTCCATTTGCTTATTAAAACTGCCGTCTACTGATCTGGAGTGATTGGCTTCTTTCTTTGGTCTCTCTCCACCTTCCCTAATGGGGGCCAGTTTTAGATTATACCAGGGGAGCTCCTGAGAGTTGTGAACTGACACTTGTTTGTTGTGAATAATGCTTCAGTAAACATGGGAATATAGGTATCTCCTCACTATAATGGTTTCATGTCTTTTGGATATTTACCCAGAAGTAGGATTGCTGGATCATACGGTAGCTCTATTTTTAATTTTTTGAGGAACTTCCATACTGTTTTCTGTAGTGGCTGCACCAAGTTACATTCCCATTAATGTTTACATCATCAGTGTTCTCTTTTATCCCATCCTCACCAACATTTGGTATCACTTGTCTTTTTAAAGAATTTTTTTTCTTAAGTTTATTTATTTATTTTGAGAGAGTGAGAGGCAGAGAGAGAGAGAGGGAGAGAGAGAGATGGAGAGACAATCCCAAGCAGGCTCCAAGCTGTCAGCACAGAGCCCAATGTGGGGCTTGAACCCACAGACCACGAGATCATGACCTGAGCCAAAATCAAAAGTCGGATGCTTAACCAACTGAGCCACCCAGGTGCCACAGCACTTGTCTTTTTGTTTTCGATAGCATCCATCCTAACTAGGGTGAAGTAATAGCTCATTGTGATTTTGATTTGCATTTTCCTGATGCTTAGTGACGTTGAGCACCTTTCCATGTACCTGTTGGCCACTTGTATATCTTCTGCAAAATGTCTATTCAGCTCTTATGCCTGAAAATAATTGTTTTATATATTCAGTTGTATGAATTCCTTCTATATTTTGGATATTAACCTTTTATCAGCAATGTGGTTTGCAAATATTTTAGTGCGTTTTGTAGGTTTGCTTTTCTTTACATTTATAGTTTCCTAGCTGAGCATAACGTTTTTAGTTTGATCTAATCCTATTGTTAATTTTTGCTTTTTTTGCTTTTGCTGTCAAATCCAAAAAATCATGACCAAGACCAATGTCAAAGAGTTTACATCCTACGTTTTCTTCTAGGAGTTTTATGGTTTCTGGCCCTATATTCAAGTCTTCAATCAGTTTTGAATTGACTTTTGTGGATGGTGTTAAAAGTGCTCTAGTTTCATTCTTTTGCATATGATGTCCAGCTCTTCCAACACCATTTGATGAAAGGACTATCTTTTCCCCATTTTATATCTTGACTCCTTTGTCCTAAGTTAATTGACCATATATGTGTATGTTTATTTCTGGCTTCTCTATTTTGTTCCATTGATCTATGTGACTGCTTTTATGCCATTATTATACTGTGTTGATTACTACAACTTTGTAATATGGTTTGAAATTAGAAAGTGTGATGCCTCTAGCTTTGCTTACCACCCCCCCCCCCCCCCGCCCCAAGATATCTGGGCTATTCAGGGTCTTTACTGGTTCCATACAAATTTTAGGATTTTTTTTCTATTTCCGTGAAAAATGCTACTGGAATTTTGACAGGGATTGCATTGAGTCTGCAGATTTCTTAGGGTAGGATGGACATTTTAATAATATTAATTCTCCCAATCCATGAACAGGGCATATGTTCTCATTTATTTGTGTCTTCTTCAGTTTCTTTCATCAATGTCTTATAGTTTTCAGCGTGCAGTTCTTTCGTCTCCTTGTTAAATTTATTCCTAGGTACTTCAATATTGAATTGTTTTCTTAATTTCTCTTTCTGATAGTTATTTTTGAGCTAGTCTAAGATGATACTGGAAGGAACAGAATTAAGTGAGAGGAATGGGGGTCTTTTATTGACAGTCTGGAAAGCATAGGGCAAACAGAATTTGGGTTGGAAACGTATTAATAAGTAAGACTAAGTAAAGATTAAGTTAATATAAGTAAATTAACCACTTTGTTTACAGGATTAACCCCTCCCCACCCCACTCCCCCATGATCAGAGATCTTGAGTGCCCTACTCACATCATTGGCTAATTGTTGGTAGGGTTGACGAGAAGGCAAATTTTCATTTTCACCTGTCTCACAATCTAAGATATAAGGGGATTCCAAATACACACAATGAAAATTGATTGCCATCTAAAGTTTTTATTAGTTGACAGAAAATCTAAATAAAATCATCAGAGTTCTCAGTGGTTATGACAAAAATACCTCCACATCCCATATTAACATTATCTCTACATACTAGATAGGTAGTTTATATTTCTTACTGGATGGAATCAGGGTTTATTTTCAGAGACAATTTTGCAAACATGACATCAGGGGAGTTTGGTATGGTTTGCTTTAAAACACATTTAAATATATGGCTGAAAGTTTTAGAAAATATTCTGCTGAATACATTTCACATTGAATTAATGTAAATTAATTGAATTACTAAGATGAAGTTAATTGAATTCATAGAAAAATATTATGACCACCATGTGAACATACAAAAAAAGTCTTCTTGTGCTTCACAAAGGTTAGAATCAAGTACATTGGATACAAATTAGCTTAGATATAATACAATAAATATCAACCATAAAGCCTAAACAAATATGTAGTGCCAGAGATACGATTTGTACTTGGCTGCCTGATTTCATGTTCACTGACTTCAAATCTTCACTTCAAATAAACTCTTCCTTGGTTCACATTTTGGGGAATGGAATTTGACTTCAAGATTTAAGATGATTGTTTAAAGAGTTTTTTGTCCCTAATCAGTAAAACAGTGATAGGTCTATCTACATTTACATGTTTTTGTTTGTTTCGAGAGACCTAATTTTATCCTTTTATATTTGTGGGATTAGATAATTCAGGTGGGTTCTTGATTCGGGGTACAGAGTAGTGACCTTATGGTTTCTAGCATTTAGGGAAAAGTAAATGGCTGCTGATCCATATAATTTTCTCTCTTTAGCTAATGTCTTTCTCCCTTCTGTGGGCTATCTCTATAGGTTCCACAAAGTGTTATTAAATTATGGTCATGCACCTGTTTTGTGGGATAGAGGTGGTTTTTCTTGTCAATAGATCATGTGAGGTAAATAGATTGAAAAATCAGTGATAGCACTTTAAATTTGAGGAATATTCTAATTTCACTTTCAGATTAGTGTTAAAAGTAGAGGTGGTAGTTCTGCACTCATAAATCATATCTGATGACAGAATACTTTATAACGTACGATGTACTATTTCTTTGATATATTACCAAAAATGTACTTCAATATATCATAAATATATTGGAAGAATGGAAAATTTTCACTTGGCCTGAAAGATGAAGTTGTTTATCCAACGGTAGTTGTTTGAGCAGTGGCTGGAGTAGTAGTTTGGGTTGTGGGTGCAACTGTACTTTTGGAAGTTTCAGGTGCAAGAGTGGTTGGGAATGGATTAGGTGTGGTACTTGGGGGATCTGTGGACTCCAGTGGAGTTGAAGAAGGTTGTGGTGCTGGTGTAGTTAGAGAAGATGTAGGTGGGGTGGCTGTAGTCTCTGGCAGAGTTGGGGAAGATGTAGGTGGGGTGGCTGTGGTCTCTGGCAGAGTTGGGGAAGATGTAGGTGGGGTGGCTGTGGTCTCTGGCAGAGTTGGGGAAGATGTAGGTGGGGTGGCTGTGGTCTCTGGCAGACTTTGGGATGATGTAGGTGGGGCAGTTGTGGTCTCTGGTGGAGCTGGGGAAGGTTGTGGTGATGGAGTACCTGCAGAAGAGCCTGTTTTGATGTTTTCAGATACGGTGGTAGCATTCGGAATAAAAGAAGTCACACCTGGAGATTCAGTAATTTTGTTGGAAGTAGATGTGGGACTCAAAGATGGGATTTGAGTGGTAGCCTCTGAGGTTTTACTGTTGACCACGGTGCTACTTGTAACTGGACACTTATGCAGCCAGAGATATTTTGGCATTGGCTGTCTCCTGATTGGGCGTGAAGGCTTTTGGTGTCTGTATGGAGCAATTAATAAATGCTTTTGAATTAATGTGATCCGGTTAGGTTGAGGTTTGAGACGAAATGGTAATCGGTGGTGTAATGTATATCGTTGGACCCTACTCCTTTTGTGATGTATTTTCCATGGCTTTTTTTGACCTTCACTGACCTGTAGAAAGAAAGAAAATGCAAGAACTGAAAACTTCCATTGATTTATCAACTAAGTGATTATTGCTGAATGTCTGGTGAACAGTATTTGTGGAGTTTTGAGAATGGAAACCAGATTGTGGGGGGTTGAGTCATTATTCTTCCAATTTTACCAAATTTCAAATACAGCTTGTTATTAGAAAGTTTCACTTTGTTAAGCATGTATTTCCCAGCTAGCTACAATGGATCTATTCCTGTGTGTTCACGCCTGAAGGATTAGCTAGATCTTCCCTTTGTGCTCATAGTTTCTCTCTTCTTCCTCTAGTAGAAAATTGTCAGGTTACTGCCTGAAGACTGAGCAAAAGGGTATCCTATTTGCTGCACTCTGTTGATGGAACTCAGTCAAGGACATTCAGTTAAGATCCAGGAATCTTTTCTGAATCACACCTTTCATATCTGCTGTCGTCAAAAACCAAAACAACAAAATCCCATACAACCAACTTAACAAATATCCTGCTTCAGCTCTATATCCTCTACGTTGAAAGAAGCTTAGTTTTTAGCTTCTTTAAATTGGAAAAAGAACTTTGGCCATTACCTTTTCATTTTATCATTATAAAAATTATAATTATGGAAACTCAGAGGTCAGTGGGTCCTATGATATTGTAGGAAAATTTAGCATATTGATGCATTTTGTCTGAATAGAAGACCTACAGCTTTCATCATTTTTCAAGGGTGAACATATCTGAGAAGAACACTGATTTAGTCCAACTCCATACCCAATACTTAATTTTTTCCAGTACACCTGAATGGCTTTCCAGCCTATGCTTGGCAACTTTTTCTGATTGGGAACTCACTATCATGTCTCACCAGGTTGCCTGGTAGAGAGTTCTTGATACTGAATGGATATTTTTTAGGGGTGGGGTGGGGGTATTTTCATTCTTAACAGAACAGAGATTTTGAAAATATTTACCATGCCAAGTGAGTCTTACATTCTGCAGAGATGTAAGTCCTGCATGGTTCCTTTAGCCATTGCTCATATTATTTGAGTTAGAGTACCATCAGCGTTTCAGTCTCTTATCCCTAAACAAACTGTAATTTGTCTATATTCTTTATTTCTATATTGTATCTCATACTAAAAATTTAAATTCTCACCCATATTAATTTAAATTGGAAAAAAGAAATATTAACATAAGAATAAGGGGGTACACCCCAAAGTTCCAAGCAAAGATAGGTTACTTTTTTCCTCCTGATAATTTCCACATCAACTTTTTTTTAGACCACCTAATAGATAAATCATTTAAGTCCCACATTATTATAAATGTATCTTCAGAGATGCTTTAGCATAGGGCAAAGGTGACAACTTCTGAGAGACTAGCAGAGTTGTTCAGCTAAGATACTAACATCTGCAGCCTTAAAAATAACTCTGAAAAGCATTAACTGTTTAAAAAATTAAATTACTCAGGACACTTAAGTTTTTAACTGAGAATGTTCATAAATTAAAATATTGGCTTATGATCCTCATAACTTTGATATTTCTGCATAGATCTCTCTTAAACGGGCATAGAATTCCAGAATCTGCCACACTGAACCCAGAACGCTTCTCTGATCATGGAAACTCTCAGGAGATGTTCTCCATTATAGAGCAGGAGTTTTCTAATATAAAATAAGCAGGTCACATTGTCCAAGCAAGTTTTTCCTTAAGATTCAATACGTCATCCAGATAATCCAGAAATTGCTTTGATTGAAGAAGGATGGGGGGCCTCGAATTCCACCAGGTCAGTGGATCTACCTTTCTGTATGGTGTCTGAGGATGCTGTGAAGAACTCTGAGATCTTAGAGGAGCGTGTTTGAAACACACTGCAGCAGACCATCAGGAGAGGTTTGGGTCTGCCTTGCATTTGCCATCAAATAACTGAATGACTTTGGGCAACTCACTTAATTTCACTGGATATCAGTGTACTCATTTATGAAATGATTTAAATAAAATTAAATTACAGATCCAAAGCCTAATTATATGACTTTTATGCTTTGAAATAGTTTTGCTGTTCATTCCCTTAAGTAGATGAGTAGCTTCATGACAGCAAGGAGTTTGTTTTGTTAATCTCTGTATGCCCAACACCTAGAACTATGCTGGGTGTGTAACCAGCACCCACTAGATATTTACTGAATGAACAAATGCATGGAATTGATAATTAAAAAACAACTTTCTCATCAAATAAAATCTTAACATTTAAAAGTGTTTATTAGAATGTGAGAAAGTTTCAGCTATTTTGATGTAGATGATCAAAATAATATCTGATATTTTGATATGACAGACTAATTAAAATCCTATTAATTTTAATGTTAGCTTAGCATAGAACTTGCATCAAGTGACCGATTTGACTAGTTTACTTAAAATAAATACTAATTATCATTATGATTGGCAGTTATGGATGGCTCTGACAGAACTTTTTGATTCGATTTAAGATTAGGGAAGTTGGGAGGAGTTGAAAATGCCTCTAAGGGTTTGAGATTAGATTGAAGCATGGAAGTACTTATAGTAAATAGAAAAGAATATTTAAAGCTCATTTTGCCTGTTCACACCTGTCATTTATTTTTGTAAAAGAGTCCTTATATTATTTGTGCACTTTGTGTCAGGCCCTATTTTAAATGGTTTACAAATATAAATGTTAATTCCTTAGCAATACCATAAGGTAGGTACTATTATTATCCTCATCATATAGATGAAAAAACTGAATCCCAAAGAGATTAGGTAAATTTTAGGAGAATATGTCTACATTTGTAAATAGAGATTATAGCAATATTACAGTCATAATTTTTACACCTATATTCTGCTTTACAGTTTGTAAATACATGGGTTCTTACTTATTCTTCAGCAGCTTTGTGATTATTATTATTATTTTTTCTGTTATTATTCTGTTATTATTATTTCCACATAGGGAAATTGGGGCCCTATATTATAGCTCAAGATTCATCTGATGTTCAGATGATGAGCATAAACCCACATCTTCTGAATCAAATTTGAGTGTGTTTTATTGCTGTAATCGTGGAAATCAGCACTAGGGTCCAGGGAAAAGCCCAAGATATTTTTTTTTGTGGGGGGCGGGGGGAGATATTATGTGCTAAGTGGGGAATAGTAGAGTACCCAAGAGTAATTCTGTCTACCTTAGCAGTTCTTCTGCCCTCTCTATTTACTCTTTATAGTTATAGTATTCTGAGGCTATTCAGCCTCATTTAGTAAATCTACATTTCACTTATTGATTCTTCACATTTCTCAAAATAAAAGTGAACAAATACATGTAGGTATATAGCCCTGGAGATAAATACGGTTATACATAATGCAACTCCTTGAATCACTATTTATTTTAATCTACCTTTTCCAGTAGACCCTAAATATCTTAAAGGTGGGGTCCACTTTGTAATCTCTTGGTTTTGGAACCTGTACTTTCCTCTCCTCTTTTGTGCTTCCTTCATTTTACTTATCCATATCCAAACTTCCCACATGTTTTCTCTAGGTGATCTTGTAAGGTCCCATGACTTCAAATACTTGTTAAACATAAACTTCGCAAGGGGCACCTGGGTAGCTCAGTTGGTTAAGCATCTGAGTCTTCGTTTTGGTTCAGGTCATGCTCTCACAGTTTCATGAATTTGAGCCCCATGTTGGTCTCTGCATTGCCAGTGTGGAGCCTGCTCAGGATTCTCTGTTTCCCTCTCTCTCTGCCCTCACCCTGCTCACACTATCTCTGCCTCACTCAAAATAAATAATAATACATAAAAAATAAATATAAACTTCACTCCTAAACTTCTTTTTGAACTCCAAACAATGTATATCCAACTACCTCTTAACATCTCCTTGGAGAAGTCTAATAGCCATTTCAAATTTAACATGGCTAAAACAGAACTCTTATGTTCATTTCTTTCTTTCACTACACATCTAACACAGCATAAGTTATGGTAGACTTAAACACCAAAATATATTTTAAATCCATCTTCGTGTTTTGTTTTAATTGCTGACATTTCATGCAAGATACCATCATCTTTCCAATTTTAGTATATGTGCTGCTAAAGCGAGCACGAGATACCACCATCTTTTATCAGGACCACTGCTATAGCTTCTTGACGGGTTTCTCTACTTCAGCTTTTGTCTCCTGAAATCTGTTTTCTCCCCAGGACCCAGAGTTGGGTCCTTCCCCTGTGGATACTCTAGGCATCCCAAGGCTTCCTGATACACTAAAAATGGAATCTATATTCTACAGCAGTGAGACCCTACATGATTGACTTTTCTCTGTCTCCATCTTATCTCATCACACCTGTGATAAAGTTAGTGCTATGGAAACATCAATTAAAATGAGTGAAGGGAATCATTTCCTTGTGCTTTAATTAGCTGTTTTTTTATGTTTCACAGAAGACAAAAGATGTTAAGCTTTTTGGAAATAGGAATTGCATGTTGTAATTTCCAAGTCTCAATTGGGTACATACACTAAATGTTCCTGGCATAGAAGAACAGTTACTTGGGTGGATACTTACTGAGAAGCAAGCACTCAGTACACAGACACACACCAGCAGTGTCAGGGTTTTCATCGTTTTCTGTTGGCTCTTGGGAAAAGCAGAAAAGTTGCTCATTGTTAGGATGTTGTGAAAGATGAGATGCGTTTTGATAAATGACTGAGTTTTTTTCAAAAGTAGATTTTGAAAGATGGCCATGGGGCACCTGGGTGGCTTGGTCGGTTAAGCGTCCGACTTTGGCTCAGGTCATGATCTCACAGTGCGTGAGTTCGAGCCCCACGTTGGGCTCTGTGCTGACAGCTCAGAGCCTGGAGCCTGTTTCAGATTCTGTGTCTCCCTCTCTCTCTGCCCCTCCCCTGTTCATGCTCTGTCTCTCTCTGTCTCAAAAATAAAATAAAAAACGTAAAAAAAAAAAAAAAAAAAGAAAGATGGCCATGATTTCTGAAAATTATGTATCTATTTTCACTCCATAGTGGTGAGGCCAAATTACTTCAAGCTAAAACACATTCTTTCAGAGAGAAAGCATTAGAGGAGTCAAGAAGTACTATTGTTATAAGCAGTTTGTAGTGTGGGCATTTTCCGTGGATACTAAAGATTGCCTAGGAAGGCAGAATCCTATGAAAGTTTAACAATAAGAACAAAATAATTTCCTTCTTATTTCTATTCTAATTCTACAAATTTCCTTGTTTGATGAACCATCATAAAAATTATCTGGTATTTACTGAGCAGTAAATGTTCATGATTTTGTAAATGTTCCATGGTGTTCTTTTTAAGCAAGGAAAGTGCTCCTGGTCTCTGTGTTACTTAGACTGTTACTTAGGACCAAGTGCCATATCAAATGGACTCTCCCAAACTTCATTCTATTGTAGATTTTGTAGATTTTTAAAAAATCCCTGAAGGATGGAATTATGTTTTAATCATTTTTTATTATTGTGGTCAGTACAGAGTGAAGATTTACTGAATTAAAAAAAAAAACTTCCAAAAGTAATTGTACTTTTTGGCTTTAGTTTGTAAGAAGGAAAGACATGGCCTTCTATTTTTCTTATTTTGGTCATGCATGCCATAGTACATGTCAGCTTGATTTTGGAAAACAAAGGTTAAATTGTTATGTAGACAGAGTACTGTTAGGGCAAGTAAATTCATGTGCACACGTCATTTTGGTGTGCTATCAGATCAGATACATCTCACAGTATAGGCCTCTGGTTTATGACACTGGTTTTAGAGGCAATCATACTAGTTTTAAATTGAAGCTGTGTCATTTACTGTGTGACTTTAAGTGAATTGCAACCTGAATTCTAAGATTGTCCTGAAGATTGACTGGAATGATATATATTACAGATTTTACTGAGCACTATGTCTGGTTCATGGTGGTAATTATTATAGTACTAGTATACCAAGAAGAAAACCACCAGGCCCAGTTGAAGAAGAAATTATTACTATATTATCAGATCCCTAATATCTTGTCAGAGTTTGTTCCCTTTAATTTCAAGATTAAAGAATATTCCCCACTGGCGTGCCTGGGTGGCTTAGTCGGTTAAGCAACTGACTTCAGCTCAGGTCGTGATCTCATGTGATCTGGCTCTCTGTTGTCAGCCTGTCAGTGCAAAATCTGTTTCAGATCTTCTGTCCCCACTCCCTGCCCCTCCCCCATTTGTGCTCCCTCAAAAATAAATAAAACATTAAAAAAGTATTCCCCATTGATTGTATTTTCTTCTAATAATATATGAGTTGAGTTCGTTAACATGTAGTTAAGTGGTTCATAAGAAGAGAGGAGAATAACTGTATTATAAAAACTACTGCCATTACTGAATATATGTATATAACTTAAAGCTGCTTAAAGTTTACACTAGATATAATAGTCCCCAATATATTTAAAATATCCATATACCTGGCCTGCTATGATTCTTTCTTCTTAGGATGTTCGATCCAATTGATGGCCTTCCACTGATCCTTTTAGGATGGTAACCAGAGGCAAAGGAGGAGAAAGCACAGGAGAATTTTCAGATTTTATAGCTCTTCAGTTCAGTTTTTTTTGAAATAGGAAATTTGTTGGATGTAGGATAAGGTCACTCCTGTCAAAAAATCTGATTTCAAAGACAGAGAAAGGTTGTAATTTGCCGATGTTGACAGCAGTCCTTTGTGTGTGACTTTCTTCCTGATGAACATGGTAACAATAAGAGCTTCTCAGTGAGTAATTTACTTGATTGATGAGAAGTGTGATAGTGAGTGATGACACTTAAGAAGACTTGGACAACCATGGCCCAGGTCTTCCCAGCAGGAACAGATCTTCCACGCTTTCCTCTTGGCTTCTCAAAGTATGCAGAGGGATTGTCCTCTGACAGGTCAATGTGATGTCAATTGCCCTCTGATAGATCAATCCCAATCCCATTTTTCCTCTGTCAAGAAATACAATTTAGCTAAGGGCAGAGTATTAAAATAAGAACCTGATGCTAAATAATGGTAAAGGACAATTGTTTCAGAGCTGAAAGATAAACATTGACTTCTTTCATGTGAGCAGTTTTTGAAATTTTGATTTTATTTTGACAAAACTTCAAATACACAGGAAAAGTGAGGACAGTGGTATAATGCACAACCATACACTCATTCCCTAGATTTCTCAGTTGTTTGCATTTTGCTACAGATGATTAGTTGATTGTTTTGCTGTAATATTTTCAGGTAAATTACAGAAATCATGAGAGCTAATCTCTAAATATTTCAATAGTTAAAAACACCTTTCTTTTATACCACAGTATCAGTGGCATCTAACATTAATAATACACACATATAACCTAAAATTCAGTCCATATGCGAATTTCCTGAATTTTGCCAAAAGTAGTTTTAGGTTTGTTCTAACCAGGACTCAAATAAGGACCATGCATTACATTTACTTCTTACGTCTCTAGTTCTTTTTATTCTAAAACACTCTGCTCTCTTTTCTCCCATGATTTGATCTCTTAAATAACTAGACCAGTTGTCTTGTAAGTACTTATTTTTAGAAAGATGTCTATGAACCATTTTTTAAAAATGTTTATTTATTTATTTTGAGAGAGAGAGAGAGGGAGAGTGCATGAGAGCATGCATGAACATGGGGGAAGGGCAGAGAGAGAGAGAGAGAGAGAGAGAGAGAGAGAGAGAATCTCAAGCTGACAGCACAGAGCCCAATGAGGGGCTTGATCTCATGAACTGTGAGATCATGACCCGAGCTGAAATCAAGAGTTGGATGCTTAACTGATGACCCGAGGAACTGTTTTTATAAAGGTTTCAAAATTAGATATTTTTACTATATAAAATCATCAAACTGGAATACAATTTTGAAGCTGTGATTGCACTTCTACCCAGTCAGTTTGTTCTTTTTCACGTATGATCCTGGATGAGGGCAGGTTCAGAAGTAAAAATTGTTTGGGTTTAATTCATTGCTTCTCCACTTAGTAGCAATGTAATATTTGGCAAGTTATCTAATTTCTCTAAGCCTCATATTCCTATCTACAAAAGGGGAGTGGAATTTTCCATTTGTAAGATGTAATTATTGTACAAAATTTCTGTGAGAATAACATTAGATAATTTAAAGGGTCTGACAGGGTGCTCGATTTTATTTAATTAATTAATTAATTAATTAATTTATTTATTATTTATTTTTCAATATATGAAATTTATTGTCAAATTGGTTTCCATACAACACCCAGTGCTCATCCCAAAAGGTGCCCTCCTCAATACCCATCACCCACCCTCCCCTCCTTCCCACCCCCCATCAACCCTCAGTTTGTTTTCAGTTTTTAAGAGTCTCTTATGCTTTGGCTCTCTCCCACTCTAACCTCCTTTTTTTTTTTTTTTCTTTCTCTCCCCCATGGGTTTCTGTTAAGTTTCTCAGGATCCACTTAAGAATGAAAACATATGGTATCTGTCTTTCTCTGTATGGCTTATTTCACTTAGCATCACACTCTCCAGTTCCATCCATGTTGCTACAAAGGGCCATATTTATTTATTTATTTATTTAAAATATAATTTATTGTCAAGTTAGCTAACTTACAGTATATACAGTGTGCTCTTGGTTTCAGGAGTAGATTCCTGTGATTCATCGCTTACATACAACACCCAGTCAGTGCTCATCCCAACAAGTGCCCTCCTCAATGCCCATCACCCATTTTCCCCTCTCTTCTGCCACCACATCAACCCTCAGTTTGTTCTCTGTATTTAAGAGTCTCTTATGGTTTGCCTCCCTCTCTGATTGAAATATTTTTTCCGCTTCCCTTCCCCAATGGTCTTCTGTTAAGTTTCTCAAATACCACATATAAGTGAAAACATATGATATCTGTCTTTCTCTGACTGACTTATTTCACTTAGCATAATACCCTCCAGTTCCATCCACATTGGTGTAAATGGCAAGATTTCATTCTTTCTCATTGCCAAGTAGTATTCCATTGTATGTATAAGTCACATCTTCTTTATCCATTCATCAGTTGATGGACATTTGGGCTCTTTCCATAATTTGGCTATTGTTGAAAGCACTGCTATAAACATTGGGGTACATGTGCCCCTATGAATCAGCACTCTTGTATCCTTTGGATAAATTCCTAGTAGTGCTGTTGCTAGGTCGTAGGGTAGTTCTATTTTTAATTTTTTGAGGAAACTCCACACTGTTTTCCAGAGTGGCTGTACCAGTTTGCATTCCCACCAACAGTACAAGAGGGTTCCTGTTCCTCCACATCCATGCCAACATCTGTTGTTTCCTGAGTTGTTAATTTTAGCTACTCTGACTGGTGTGAGGTCATATCTCATTGTGGTTTTGATTTGTATTTCCCTGATGAGGAGTGATGTTGAGCATCTTTTCATGTGTCAGTTGGCCATCTGGATGTCTTCTTTGAAAAAGTGTCTGTTCATGTCTTCTGCCCATTTCTTCACTGGATTATTTGTTTTTGGAGTGTTGAATTTAGTAAGTTCTTTATAGATTTTGGATACGAGCCCTTTGTCTGATATGTCATTTACAAATATCTTTTCCCATTCCGTCAGTTGCCTTTTAGTTTTGTTGATTGTTTGCAGTGCAGAAGCTTTTTATCTTGATGAGGTCCCAATGGTTCATTTTTGCTTTTATTTCCCTTGCCTTTGGAGATGTGCTGAATAAGAAGTTGCTGTGGCTCAGGTCAAGGAGGTTGTTGCCTGTTTTCTCCTCTAGGGTTTTGATGGTTTCCCTCTCACATTTAGCTCTTTCATCTATTTTGAATTTATTTTTGTGTATGGTTTAAGAAAATGGTGACAGGGTGCTTTAAAATTGTAAACCTTCAACTGTTGAATTGCTATGAGTGGGAAGTAGTAGTTTTTGATGTGGCATTGAGTTAGTGAATATAGAGTATAATACCAATTTCTTTCCCTCTTTTTTGCTAGTAACCAGTCATATGCATTTGCAATATACTTGTTGTGGTCAAAATTGACAGTGGAATAGAATTTTTACTGATATGAAATAATTTTTTTTGAGTCCATGGCTTCATTAGAACAATTCTCAAACTACTTTAAGTTCTTACTCACTTGGTTAGCGATTTATAATGATCTGAAAAATTGATAGGATTTTCAGAAATGTTTATATCCAGTCTTGATTCATACCTGAAGGTTTACTTTTCTTTAAATATTGGAAAAGAATAAGAAGCCAGTATTGCTTAGTTTTTGTCTTTCAGTAAGTGCTAGTATCATTTATTCTTTTTTTCTTTCAGAAATGATGGTATTTTTAATTTTTTTTATCACTTATTCTTTTAATGTTTTTGCATTGTGGGAGCCACTTGGCATTTTCAGAACTCTTAATCATACAGTAGCAATTATACATGTCAATGATACAATTTTGGGAAATAATGTATGGAAATTATTAATATCTAGACTATAAATTAGCATTATCCCATATATTAAATTAGCACTGGGTGTTGTGACATGCTGTACACTGATGATCTCACAACATACTGCCCATTGAATTATGCTCTTATGAAATACAAAATTATAGCTGATCTTCTTCTCCTCACTGCACTCTCACCTCCATACCAAAATGGTTCATAGTTGGAAAAAAAAGATTCTCACCTAATTCAATCAGATTGGATTCAACTAAGCAGTTGGTTAGTTGAAAAATCTATTAAAGTATGATTCATAGTTGAAGGCTTTTACCAATGTTTTTTGTACCCTGACACCAATCCCATAGATTTTCAAATATTTTATGCTTTCTGATACTTTGTAAAAATAATTAGAATATGGAGAACATCAATTATTTCAATCAGTGGATTAAGACAGCTTTTTCTATATCAATGTTCTTTTGGGAATTGTTTTCATTGTTTGATTTTTTTAATTTAATTTTTAATTTTTTAAAATTTACATCCAAATTAGTTAGCATATAGTACAACAATGATTTCAGGAGTAGATTCCTTAGTGCCCCTTACCCATTTAGCCCATCCCCCCCCCCACAACCCCTCCAGTAACCCTCAGTTTGTTCTCCATATTTAAGAGTCTCTTCTGTTTTGTCCCCCTCCCTGTTTTTATATTATTTTTGTTTCCCTTCCCTTATGTTCATCTGCTTTGTATCTTAAAGTCCTCATGTGAGTGAAGTCATATGATTTTTGTCTTTCTTTAATTTCACTTAGCATAATATCCTCCAGTTCCATCCATGTAGTTGCAAATGGCAACATTTCATTCTTTTTGATTGCCCCATAATACTCCATTGTACATAATGCCACATCTTCTTTATCCATTCATCCATTGATGAACATTTGGGCTCTTTCCATACTTTGGCTATTGTTGATAGTGCTGCTATAAACATGGGGGTGAATGTGTCCCTTCAAAACAGCACACCTATATCCCTTGGATAAATGCCTAGTTGTACAGTTGCTGGGTTGTAGGGTAGTTCTATTTTTAGTTTTTTGAGGGGCGTCCATACTGTTTTCCAGAGTGGCTGCACCAGCTTGCATTCATTGTTTGACATGTATCTTCTCTTTTTACTAAAGTTGAGAGTTGAATTCCTTTTAGAGTTTTGAGGAGGTCTTTGCAGGATGATAGAGACTATAGAGTCCACTTCCAGGTTTACAGAAATAATTGAAATTAAAAGCAAATGAATTTGGCAATGCACAATGGAAGATTGGCCTGGACAAGTGATAGAGAGCAGTGTCTCAGCTTTGTCTAGTCTTGGCAAGGACTATTTAATCTATGTCTGTATATGCAAGAAGAAAAGAAAGCTTCATTTGTATCTTGTTTAATTTTTGATTTCCTAGTATGATGTTTTATCTCTATTATGAATCCTAATATCTTAAATGTGTCTAATTTCTTTTTGTTTTCAAAGTAATTCCATGTGCTTCATAACTATCAATGTTCTAGAACAAGTTTTAGAAGCAAGCATAATATTCTGTAAATCTGTGGGGCATTCATTATGCTTAACATAACAAAACCAGTGGACCAACAATGGATAATTGTGACATTGATATCTTCTTGATATTGCTTTCTCTAAGTATGTCTATTATGGGAAGGTTAGATAAATAGTTTGTACTTTCCAGTATAATATCTCATTTGGTATTTTCCATTTCTCCAACTTAAGTTGGCTTGTCACTCTTTCTTTGTCATGGCTACCCTTTATGTATCAGCTAGGTACTTCTGTATTCAATTTTCTAAAACTAACCCTGGAGATGTTTTCTTATTCTTTTTTTTTTTTTTTTTTGGATTTCAAGATTTCATTTTCATTATTTCTTTGTTGTTTGGGTTCAGCAAAACCTAAACTAAATCATTCCATTGAGTAAGACTCCTCCTCATTGAGAGAAATTATAATTATTTTTGTGATTGCCATGCCTGCCTCTAAAGTTTTATGTCTAGTTTAAAGATGGCATTTTGTACTGCAACAGGAGATAGAGACACAGGATAAGAAGGTCCTGGACTTAAAGGGCAGGAAAGGAAACACATCATTCTGTAGTGGAGAGCAGGATCGGTGGACATTTTACAGTAAGAATGGAGAAGGTGGTTCTTGGCATCTGTCCATGATCAGGCCTTCCCATAAACTAATTTCTCAGGTTGAGTTGTGAAGTGGATTAACAGCAATTGCATTCATTTTATTTTATTTACCTTATTTACATACCTTATCATTTTATTTAAAAAATTTTTTTAATGTTTATTTTTGAGAGAGAGAGACAGAGTGTGAGCAGCAGAGGGGCAGAGATAGAGGGAGACATGGAATCCAAAGCGGCTTTAAGCTCTGAGCTGTCAGCACAGAGCCTGACATGGGACTCAAACTCATGAACCACGAGATCATGACCTGAGCTGAAGTTGGATACTTAAATGACTGAGCCACCCAGGTGCTCCATCACCTTATCATTTTACTGCGAATATGTAATAAATAAAACAGTAGTTGAGGTGGAAATAACCTTTCAGGCATATTTTTGAATCCTGTTGAGTTTTGTAGAGGATAGAATCTCTGAGCACAAGAGAAAGGTCAACTGATGTCTGTGATGAAGATGATTTTTAAAGTGTGGTATAGTCTTCTAAAGAACTTGATTGAAAACTATTTTTGTTTTTAAACTTCAATTATTTTTTCCAAGAAGGGGTAGAAAAATTAAAAGAAAGGTTATGAAGTATAGTAAGCTGTTTGCAATTTCAACTTCTATATAATAAACTATTAAAAAAACCAACAACCTTGATCCTTTAAGCAATTGCTGAGAAAGAGATTGTGTTTAAATTCTCCCTGTTCTAAAAGACAGATTAGGTAAACATGAAGGAGAGACACTCAGAACTGCTTTCGAATTAAAACAAAACAAAATGAAGACATCTAATTAAAGAATAGCCACTGGGCAAGTTGCACGGAAATAGTGGAAATCCATAATTTTTCTTTTATTTTTTGCTGACTATAGGAAAGGAAGTAAAAGAAGAGCTCTGAAATTGTTTTTTCTGGTTAGCTGAGCACAAACAAAAAAGAAAAAGAAAGATATTAGCAAAGGCAAATTTGCAATGGTTTTGAAGGTTTTCCTGTGGTCATAAGAATATGGACCTTAAGATATCCTAGGAAGGAATTTGTGCTCTAAATAAAGACAATGAATAATAAGGAAAGGTCTAATTGAGCCTATAAAAATTATAGAATGAAATGTGTATTATAATTTAGGTTTAGTGAAAATGGTAACCAGGTTACTACTAGAGTAGGGTTTAGTAAACCATACAATGGAAGCCTTATTTGGCCTGTGGCCTGGTTTTATACCAGCAAATGAAGACTGTTTTTACATTTTTGAAAGATTGTAAAAACAAACAGCAGAAAATACCTACAAAACCTAAAATATATACTATCTTGTCTTTTAAAGAAAACAATTTCTCATCTCTGTTTCAACTAGAGGAACTTTTAAAAGAAAATTTATTTCACCATGTAATGTTTGGGACTATTTTACATCAAAAAAAAAAAATAAAACAGGAATATTTTCCATCAAAAGTTGGTGTATTTCTGCAGAGAGTGATGCAATATTACCGTATGTATTCAATTCTCTGGTCTGCCATCTGACTTACTGGTTGTATGATTTTATGTAAATTGTTCAACTCTTCTGAGATTTAGTTTCTTTGTTAGTAATGTGATTATGAGATTTATCTCATGGGCTTTTGTGAATATCAAATGCATTAATGCGTGTTACATGCTTAGCAGTATTTGGCTCAAAAGAAATGACCAATACGTGTTAGCTATTATTAACTGTGAAACTGTTGGATGCCAGCATTCCAGAATTAAAGCAACAAGGAAACAGATTTACAGTGTTATGTAAGTAGAGGTTTTCATGACATCCTTGTTTCTGCCAAATGGGGTAATTATATTCAATTTGGAACCTATTTAAGACTTTTTCTTGCCACCTAAAGTTGTGAAATTAACTCCCAACATTGTCACAGGTGTCAAGAAAGTACTTACAGCTGACTAGAGACTGTGGCACAAAGCCCAGAGTAGAGATAGATTGGAGAACCACAGCACCAAAAAACCACAAAACAAACAAAAGCTGTTTCCAGGTTAATAAAGCAGAATTACAAATATTTTATAGAGCTTGACAAAGAAACTAACGCTTTTCATTGATACCTGATAAAGTGAATTTTGAACCACTGTAGAAGTAGAAATTGAAAACAAGCTGCCTCTATCTCATCCTAGATTGTCTTGGTACAAGAACAAGGAGGTTACAAAGAGAAACTCCTCTTTATTCTTGTTTGATGCAAAATATGACAGGTTAAATGGTGTTAGAGGTGTTAATATAAGAGAATTATGCAAAAGGGCTTGTGTCATTGGAGAATGTAACTAGCCCAATTGTTTTAAAGGCGGAACTTTCTAAGTGATAGCAACTTAAATGTGTTTCATGGACTTTACCAGTGTAGTGTATCCGATTTCAGAGAACATGATTGGGAGATTACATATGTCCCAGTATATCTTTGGGCATGTCTAGTCATGGTTCACTTAGATGGCTTGATGCAGTGGTCATGAGGAGCAGGAATTTGGATCTGATACATTCACGGAGTTGAGCTTCTTGGGGATAGAGCCAGCTGCAGTTTCTTGGAAGTAGCTCAGTATAGCGGGTGGAAAATGGCATTTTAAGTTAACAGACAATAAATGTAAAACAGATACTAAGGGTTACGGTCCAGTGGGGAGTCTCCTGACGGTTGACAGACAGCGATACAAAATCTAGAAGGGAATAGGTAGCATTTGGAAATGGAGGCCCACAGGAAGGCAGCAGCAGAACACTAGGTCTTAACTGGTATCCAGCCTACTCTGCTAGATTTAGAAGTCAGGAGTTTCAAGGGCAAGTACATTCACAAAAGATGAATTGACTGTGTATGCATGGGTTCTTGCTGGATTGTCTCTTCTATTCCATTGAGCTTTATGTCTGTCTTTACAGCAGTACCACATCAGGTTGATTACTTTAGCTTTATACTGTCTTACATTGGGAGTATAGTACTCCAGCTTTTTCTCCCTTTATGAAATTATTTTGACTATTCTGATTCCTTGACTTTCCATATACATTTTATTAAAAAAATTTTTTTAATGTTTATTAGAGCGAGAGAGAGAGAGAGAGAGGGAGAGAGAGATCATGAGCATGGGTGGGGCAGAGAGAGAGGGAGAAAAGAATCTGAAGCAGGCTCCAGGCTCCAAGCTGTAGGCACAGAGCCTGACACGGGGCTTGAACCCACGAACTGTGAGATCATGACCTGAGCTGAAGTTGGACGCTTAACTGACTGAGCCACCCAGGCGCCCCACCATATACATTTTAGAATCAGCTTGCCAGTTTCTTAAAAAAAACAAAATGAGACTTTGCTTGAGATTGCATTTGGGCTGTAGACCAGTTTGGAAAGAATTAAATCTTTTTTTTTTTTTTTTTTTAAGTTTATTTATTTTTGACACAGAGAGAGCGAGTATGAGCTAGGGAGGGGCAGAGACAGAGGGAGACACAGAGTCTGAAGCAGGCTCCAGGCTCTGAGCTGTTGGCACAGAGCCTGACACGGGGCTCAAATCTACAAACTGTGAGATCATGACCTGAGCTGAAGTCGGACGCTCAACCAACTGAGCCACCCAGGCATCCCTGGAAAGAATTAAATCTTAAAATGAATCTTAAAATTCCCAAGTGTAGTATGTATGTCCACTTATTTGGATCTTATTTAATTACTCGCAGCATTTTCTATAGTTTGCTATATATAGCTCTTGCAAATTATTATTTAATTTATTCCTAAGCATTTAGTATTTTGGATGCTGTTGAAAATAGTATTTTTAGATTTTATTTATTAAGTTTTAATTTAAATTCCAGTTAATTAACGTACAGCATATTATTAGTTTCAGGTGTACAATAGAGTGCTTCAATACTTCCGTACAGCACTCAGTGCTCATCACAAGTGCCCTTCTTAATCCCCATCACCTATTTAACCCATCCCCCCACATCCATTCTAGTAACCATCAATTTGTTTTTTTATAGTCAAGAGTCTGTTTCTTGCTTTGCTTCTCTCTCTTTTTCCCTTTACTTGTTTGTTTTGTTTCTAAATTCCACATAGGAGTGAAATAATATGGTATTTGTCTTTCTCTGAGTTATATTTTTCTTAGCATAATGCTCTCTAGCTCCATCCATGTTGTTGCAAATGGCAAGTTTTCATTCCTTTTTATAGCTGAATGATATTCCATTATAAATATAAATGTAAATATAAATGTAAATATAAATATACCACACCTCTTTTTTTAATATGAAAATTATTGTCAAATTGGTTTCCATACAACATCCAGTGCTCATCCCAATAGGTGCCCTCTTCAATGCCCATCACTCACTTTCCCCTCTCTCCCACCCCCCATCAACCCTCAGTTTATTCTCTGTTTTTAAAAAAATTTTTTAATGTTTATTTATTTTTGATAGAGAAAGGCAGAGCGTAAGTGGGGGAGGGGAGAGAGAGAGGGAGATGCAGAATTCAAAGCAGGGTCCAGGCTCTGCGCTGACAGCTCAGAGCTTGATGTGGGGCTGGAACTCAAGAGTTCTGAGATCATGACCTGAGCTGAAGTCGGACGCCCAACTGACTGAGCCACCCTGGCACCCCAAATTTCTGAGTTTTTAAGAGCCTCTTATGGTGTGGCTCCGTCCCTCTCAAACTTTTTTTTTTCCCCTTCCCCTCCCCCATGGTCTTCTGTTAAGTTTCTCAGGATCCACATAAGGGTGAAAACATATGTTATCTGTCTTTCTCTGTATGACTTATTTCACTTAGCATAACACTCTCTGGTTCCATCCACGTTGCTACAAATGGCCATATTTCATTCTTTCTCAATGCCAAGTAGTATTCCATTGTATGTATAAGCCACAACTTCTTTATCCATTCATCACTTGATGGACATTTAGGCTCTTTCCATAATTTGGCTATTGTTGAAAGTGCTGCTATAAACATTGGGGTACAAGTGCTCCTATGCATCAGCCCTCCTGTATGCCTTGGGCAAATTTCTAGCAGTGCTATTTCTGGGTCATAGGGTAGATCTATTTTTAATTTTTTGAGGAACCTCCACACTATTTTTCAGAGAGGCAGCACCAGTTTGCATTCCCACCAAGAGTGCAAGAGGGTTCCCGTTTCTCCACATCCTCTCCAGCATCGCTAGTCTCCTGATTTGTTCATTTTGGCCACTCTGACTGACATGAGGTGGTAACTCATTGTGGTTTTGACTTGTATTTCCCTGATGAGGAGTGACCTTGAGCATCTTTTCATGTGCCTGTTGGCCATCTGGATGTCTTCTTTAGAAAAGTGTCTATTCATGACTTCTGCCCATTTCTTCACTGGATTATTTGTTTTTTGGGTGTGGAGTTTGGTGAGTTCTTTATAGATTTTAGATACGAGCCCTTTGTCTGATATGTCATTTGCAAATACCTTTTCCCATTCCATCAGTTGCCTTTTAGTTTTGTTGATTATTTCCTTTGCTGTGCAGAAGCTTTTTATCTTCATGAGGTCCAGATAGTTCATTTTTGCTTTTAATTCCCTTGCCTTTGGAGATGTGTCAAGTAAGAAATTGCTGCGGCTGCAGTCAGAGAGGTTTTTTTCCTGCTTTCTCCTCTAGGGTTTTGATGATTTCCTGTCTCACATTCAGGTCCTTCATCCATTTTGAGTTTATTTTTGTGAATGGTGTGAGAAAGTGGTCTAGTTTGATTCTTCTGCATGTTGCTGTCCAGTTCTCCCAGCACCATTTGTTAAAGAGACTGTCTTTTTTCCATTGGATATTCTTTCCTGCTTTGTCGAAGATTAGTTGGCCATACATTTGTGGGTCCAATTCTGGAGTCTCTATTCTATTCCATTGGTCTATGTGTCCGTTTTTGTGCCAATACCATGCTGTCTTGATGATGACAGCTTTGTAGTAGAGGCTCAAGCCTGGGATTGTGATGCCTCCTGCTTTTGTCTTCTTCTTCAACATTACTTTGGCTATTCGGGGTCTTTTGTGGTTCCATACAAATTTTAGGATTGCTTGTTCTAGCTTTGAGAAGAATGCTGGTGCACTTTTGGTTGGGATTGAATTGAATGTGTAGATTGCTTTGGGTAGTACTGACATTTTAACAATATTTATAAGCTTTCTATAAATCCTATTTATAAGCTTTCTAACATCCATGAGCATGGAATGTTTTTCCATTTCTTTGTATATCTTCTTCAATTTCCTTCATAAGCTTTCTATAGTTTTCAGCATACAGATCTTTTACATCTTTGGTTAGGTTTATTCCTAGGTATTTTATGCTTCTTGGTGCAATTGTGGATGGGATCAGTTTCTTTATTACTCTTTCTGTTGCTTCCTTATTAGTGTATAAAAATGCAACTGACTTCTGTACATTAATTTTGTATCCTGTGACTTTGCTGAATTCATGTATCAGTTCTAGCAGACTTTTGGTGGAGTCTGTTGGGTTTTCCATGTAGAGTATCATGTCATCTGCAAAAAGTGAAAGCTTGACTTCATCTTTGCCAATTTGATGCCTTTGATTTCCTGTTGTTGTCTGATTGCTGATGCTAGAACTTCCAACACTATGTTACACAGCAGGGGTGAGAGTGGACATCCCTGTCATGTTCCTGATCCCAGGGGGAAAGCTCTCAATTTGTCCCCATTGAGGATGATATACTCTGTGATGTTACATGTTTTATATACTTTCTAAGTGAATGCTAAGTACAGTTGTACTTGGTGAGGAATATTTTGTTGTGTGAGTTTGAACATCATGGCCTGAACGCAAGACCATTGCTGCTAGTAGATCCCAGTGGGTGTTGCATCCCCTTAGTTACTATATCAGTCATGGTCCATCAGGAGACACAAATAGCACCAGTTATTTTTAATTGAGAGAATTTAATATCAAGTATCATTAACTAGGCATTATGAATTGTTAACTGGGTAATTGAAAAGGTAAAGTGAGAACACTAAAGTATCATGGATATAGGAAGAAGCTAGCACTGCTAAGGCTAAAGGAAGAAAGGTAATGTTTGGAATTATAAAAACTTACATGCTTGCAGGAGGGGCTTCAGGGTATGAAACACAAGTGCAAATAACAAAGATCATGAAGGAACACACAGCGAAGATTTATGGCTGCGTTTAGAAGTGACACACCACTTTTCGCTCTCATCCCATTGCCTTAAGTTAAGGCACATGGCCACACCTCATTGCAAGGCAGATTGGAAATATAGCCCATCTGTATGTCCAGAAAGAAAAGGGAAATGGATTCTCTATGACACCCTAGAGTTTCTGCTATAATCTGAATTTCCTTGACATTTAAACTCTCTGCTCACTTTAAGAGTTCTCTAAGAGATTTGACACTCCTTTAAAATGACTCTTGAATAAATATTTCCATAAAAGTCCCTTTGACCTATATTCGTGCAGGATTTTCCTGGATATCTGTGAATTTCTTAAACCCATTATTTAATGATGTAGTTGGGAACATGGGAGATATTCTGGACACCTGACCATCTTGGTGTTGCTACATCCATATTGTTTGTAATTGGCATTGCTGAATGACATCACAGTAGGACCTAACCCATGTGGAGAGGCACCTTCAGAAGGCTGCCATTATGAAGTAAACATTACCCAGCATTACTGTCAGAAAATTAAATAAAAAGTACTTAACAGAAACCGAAGTGAGATTATTTTTCATCCTTGTGAGTAGACTTAGCAAGCTCCTGTGTACTCAAGATAAGAGGAATGGTTATATACGTGGTGTTCTTTTTATATTAATGTTTCATCTTGGCTCAAGGTTTAATTTTATTTTCATTTAAACAGTTGTCGAGATTTTAATTTGCATGTCTGTAAAGATGAGTGATTTACACTTTTTCTCTTGGGCTGCTTGTAACATAGAGGAGAAAGAGTATATAAAATTGACTTGTAGTAAATGGCAGGAATATGTAGCTTGTCCTGACAACATAGATTTGTGATCTCGCTCAGCAGTGTTCATTAATCTAAGAATGGAAGCAGAGAAGGTAGACAGTGAGAGTTAGTGAAAACTAAATAAAAATGGAATGTTAGAAATTGTAAGCATTGTGTAAAGAATATGGATCTACCTGAGATGGAATCGTGACTCTGCCACTAATGAGCTGCTTGTTCTTAGCTAAGTTATTGTAACTCTCTGAGCCTCATTTCAAGAAGGAAAGCCCTAATGCATGTATTGTAGAGCAGTACACATACACACACACACACACACACACACACACACACATACAGAGCTGATCCTTAAACAACATGGGTTTGAACTGTAGTACAGTATTGTAAATGTATTTTCTTTATAATTTTCTTAAGAATATTTTCTTTTCCCTAGCTTACTTTATTATAATAATACAGTGTAAAATACATATACAAAATATGTTTTAATTATGTTGTCAGTAAGGCTTCTAGTCAACAGTAGACTATTAGTAGTTAATTTTTGGGGGAGTCAAAAGTTATATGTGGATTTTAGACTGAGTGGGGATTGATGTCCAAACCACCATGTTGTTTCTGGGTCAACTGTATATATATCAAATATGTTTTTATCCATCTTTTTGTATCTATATTTTGCAGTCAGTTTCAAACATATAATGGATTTATAATACTTGGTTGTTGGTGTTAAATGTTGTAGTCAATTTAGTAATAACTCAGAAATATCCACTGATAACAGCATAATTTTTTCACCATTAGGATCCAGGAAGAGAATGGAAATGAGTAAGTTACAAATGGTAATTGTATACTGAAGAATCAGGAGGACTTAAAGAGCCTAGCAATACTGAAAAGGATATTTAATAGAGAGAGAGGAAGGGAAATTTAGAAAGAAAGAAAAATGGACCAGAGAAGAGGTTCTAGGGTCCCAGATTTGAAATGAAGGAATTTTATGGGATGTCTGTATCTGAAGGGATGGTTTTCTGGTGATTCGCTAAAGAACTTGTATCAGCACATTCCATTATGTCAATAGAGTTTCCATAATGAGCAAGTGCCTTTCTGTCTTGGGGTTTTCCCTTGAATCATAAACTAACTAAACCTGGCTCCTTCCTCACAATAGCACACACAACATTTACTATAAAAAATGTTCTTCATCCCACTCACTATAAGTTACATGTCTCCAGACAATTTTGCTTGCTGCCCTCAGCCACATCCAGATCCTTTCACTACTGCCCTTAGTTAGCAAGTTTTTAAACAATTCCTCCTCTTTTACCAATACAATATTAGATAGCGGTCTGCTCTCTATTGACTGTATTCCCCTATTCCTTGTTTCTTATCTTTATTTTGTATTTATGAGCATTCTTTTCAAGCAAATAAGCCATTTTTCTTTCACATAGAAAGGGAGTCCATACAGATAACTATATTTTACAAAGCATTGTAAAGAGTGATTGAAAGAGTAGCAGTGAGGGGGCTTCCACTGTCTATTGACCTTAAGGTTATAGGGTTAGAGTTGTGATTCAGAGAGCACAAAACTGCTCCTCTGCAACTGAACTGTGTTACACCCATGAAGCAGTAGTCAGCCACCTCATATACCTCCATTCTTGTTTGCCAGTAGCCCGAGCAGCCAAAAGATGGCTTTTGTCCTACTTCTGCCTTCAAAATCTCATGTAAATGTTTCCCCACTGGATTGTATCCAATCACATTCAGAATACCAGCTGTGTCTTGGAAATATAATTGTTAATTTTTCCTTTTCTGACATATAAGAAGTTGCATATAAATTACTGGAACTGAAGACAAACAGCAATAAAACATATTAAATACACTCCTCATGTCTTTATAGCTTTTGTTGTTGCTGTTATCTAGCTTAGATTATATAGTCCACTTCTATAATCTTTTTCTTGATGCTGTCATAGACCATGTCTGTGTTCAGTGCTCAGAAACCTTGATTTGACTTGATGGCACATTAAGAAATAAAAAATGGAAGATACGTTAAATAACTCGTTCAGCAAGTAATTTCTTAAAAGGCGTTACAGTGGACATTTCAGTGGTGATGCACCTCTTCCCATGCACACCAGTTTAAAGTCAGTTATGGCTTCTGTGATTTGGTAGATATTTCAGTCTACATTGGCTGTTGAAACTTCCAAAATTTGGGTATGCCTATATAAGGAAGAAGGTAAGTGCCAGGAAGCCACTTAACGCATTCTCTTGATCTCTATTGTTTTCTTTGCTTGTTCACATATTTGATAATAATACAAAGTGGAAGTATAGTTAGCCAAGTCTGAGTTGTCATTATACCCAATTTGTAAACTTACACCAGCCTTTGCAGTATACCTTAGCTCATATATAACCTAATTCCTTGAATAGTTCCTCTTTCCCATCTTTTTTTTCTGTCATTCTTCCCTGGCAAAATTGGGATCCTAGTTAAACTCAGTCCTCCCATTTATTCTGCCTTTGCATATAACCTGTCTGCTCAGTATCTATACTTGGAAGTTGTAGGCAGATTATTAAAGGATGTGCTCCTCAAGATTTCCATCCTCTAGTTATTTAACCAAATACTAATCTAGGTACATCTGCAAAAGGACTTTTCAGGTGTTACTAAAATATATATCTGTAAACATAGAGCTTATCCTGGATCATTTTGGTAGGCTGAATATAATCATGTGAGCTCTTAGAAAGTAGAAAAAAATTGTCTGGGAGGAGTCAGAGAGATGTGGCAGGAGTTGAGACAAAAGAGATATGTAGGAGAGATGAATGAACCTTGAAACATTCTCCCCTAGAGCCTCCAAAAGGAATGCAGCTTTGCCAGTAACTTTGACTTCAGCCTTGTGAGACTCCAGGCAGAGAACCTAGTTGAGCCTTGTTATTTTGTAGACTTCTAGTCTGTAGAACAGTGTGATAATTGCATTTGCATTATGTATTTTTATTGTTTTGAGATGCTGTTTGTGATAATAATGTCATTGCAGCAATAAAAAATAATACAGAAGTTGGAGATATCAAGCTTAACATATCCAGTGCCGAACCATGATATTCCAAATCTTTAAACTATGATTCCTCTCTAATCTTACCTCTCTCACTGAATGACACCATTATTCACATGCTTGCTTGGGCCCAAAATATCATAGTTATTTTTAGATTATTTCTTTTCCTTTAAAACCCAGGCCCAAAAACATAAGAGACTCTTAAATATGGAGAACAAACAGAGGGTTACTGGAGGAGTTGCGGGAAAGAGGATGGGCTAAATGGGTAAGGGGCATTAAGGAATCTACTCCTGAAATCATTATTGCACTATATGTTAACTAACTTGGATGTAAATTAAAAAAAATAAATTTAAAATAAAAAAGTAAAATCCAGGTCCAACACTTCATAAAATACTTTTGAATATATATATACATATATTTTTAGCTGTTTCTACGTCTGACCACTTCTCCCCTTCTTCATTGATCCCGCCCTAGTCTAAGCCATCATGTTTCCCACCAGGATTCTTGAAATAGCCTCTACTATTGTTCTCCTTACAGTGTGGTACTCAGCAGACAGATAAAGTTTTGAAAATGCTTATTGGAATATGTTGTTCCTTTATGTAAATCTCCAATGACCTCTCATACATTTAGGATAAAATTCTGATCCTACGTCCTTTATGATGTGGTCTATCTCTGCCCTTTTGGTAGTATTTCCTTTCAACTCTCTTCCTTTCTCACTAAGTGCGAGCCACATTAGCATTCTTCTGGTCCTCTTGCACAAAAAATTCACTGTTGCTTCAGACTTTTACATGTTGGATCCCTTCTGCCTTCAGTACGCTTTCTTTAGATCTTTGAATACTTAACATTCTTGAAGTCTTTGCTTAAATACTACTTTACCAGAGAGGTTCTTTCTGATTATCTCAGATAAAACGAACTATCAATACCACTTTGTATCTTTTTACCTTTCTTTCTTGTTTTTCAAAGCACTTCTCATTTCTTACATATACATGTATTTACTTTTTTTTTTTTTTTTTTTTTGGTCGTATTTGAATGGAAGCTCCAGGAAGGTAGTGACTTTGACAGCTTTCCTTATTGCTGATTACTTAACCATTGAAAGAGATTCTGTATCACAGTAGATTCTCAAGAACTACTGTGGGATTAAAGATAAAATTAAGCACATATAAACAAATTAATGCTTAAAATAGCTATCTTTGAGAAATTTTGATTCATGTGATTGTTGACAATGTAAGTAGTTGTTTTTTGAAAGGAAAATGACTTTAAAAGTAAAAAATGTATGAAAGATATAGTGTTCATGATATAATGAGGCCATTTCTGAAATAGTCATAATACTTTTGATTAAAACCTTAACTAATAGTTGGAAGCAATGGAAACTTTGGAGTCTCAGCCATCAGCCTTTCATTATTGATTTCTAAAACCATCATCTATCTGTTCCTTAACTTGGAAAATGATTTTTCATATCAGATTCCAAGACTTGTGCCCCATAGTTCACTTAGGTATTTTGGTTTGCTAGAAAAGCATTTTTACTCTGGAATTGAGCAGATAATATGAAAGCTTATTTATAATTAATAATCTTGTGGTACTCAGGAATATTTCAGGGAGAATGCTGTGGGGAGAGCTAAGATTATTTGAATATCTACTAATATGTTATTTTGTGTTTTGTAGTTGTATGATGGGTCGTGGTACTCAAGAGAGCATCTTGTTGCCTAATCTTACAGCTCCGTCACTCTAAGTACAAGTCCAGATATCTCACTGTATTTTCCCCTAATTACCTCTTTAACTTCATGTTACAAGGCCAGGCTTCTGGCAGTACTAATATTCATTGGGCAGAAAAGGGGGGACAGACCCAGGGTGCACATGACCACACTGGAGGTTTCATATTGTTGCTCAACTCTTTATTTTCACTTTGTTGTCATAATGTTTATGTGGGTTGTTTTACAGTTTCTTTCTAAGATTATTCCTCCCAAAGGTTAGAGCTTATGGAATATCTCATTCTTATCCAAAAATTGAAAGGAGTCTATCTAAAAAGGTCTTGAGACTTGTCTTTTGGGAAGTAGAAGTGGTAGTTGTCTCTTGGGGAAGAGGAGCTGTCATTGTCTCTTGGGGAGTAGATGTGGTTGTTGTCTCTTGGGGAGGAGAAACTGTTGTTGTCTCTTGGGGAGTAGAAGCAGTCGTTGTCTCTTGGGGAGGAGAAGCTGTTGTTGTCTCTTGGGGGGTAGAAGCTATAGTAGTCTCTTGGGGAGTAGAAGCAGTCGTTGTCTCTTGGGGAGGAGAAGTGGTAGTTGTTTCTTGGGGAGTAGAAGCAGTTGTTGTCTCTTGGGGTATAGAAGCAATAGTAGTGTCTTGGGGAGGAGAAGCGGTTGTCTCTTGGGGAGGAGAAGTGGTAGTTGTTTCTAGAGGAGGAGAAGCAGTTGTTGTCTCTTGGGGAGTAGAAGCAGTCGTTGTCTCTTGGGGAGGAGAAGCTGTTGTTGTCTCTTGGGGGGTAGAAGCTATAGTAGTCTCTTGGGGAGTAGAAGCAGTCGTTGTCTCTTGGGGAGGAGAAGTGGTAGTTGTTTCTTGGGGAGTAGAAGCAGTTGTTGTCTCTTGGGGTATAGAAGCAATAGTAGTGTCTTGGGGAGGAGAAGCGGTTGTCTCTTGGGGAGGAGAAGTGGTAGTTGTTTCTAGAGGAGGAGAAGCAGTTGTTGTCTCTTGGGGAGTAGAAGCAATAGTAGTCTCTTGGGGAGTAGAAGCAATAGTAGTCTCTTGGGGAGTAGAAGCAGTTGTCTCTTGGGGAGGAGAAGTGGTCTTTGTCTCTTGGGGAGGAGAAGCTGTCATTGTCTCTTGGGGAGTAGAAGCGATAGTAGTCTCTTGGGGAGTAGAAGTGGTCTTTGTCTCTTGGGGAGGAGAAGCTGTCATGGGAGTGGCAGAGTCTGTTTGGGTGGTAGTGGGGTCAGTTGTGGTTGTAGCGGAACCTGTTGTTGTAGTAGTTTGTATTTGGGGTGTGAGGACAAAAGGATACATCAGAGAGAATCTAGGGATGAATGGAAATCGAATTAGATAACGTCTTTGTTGGAAAGCTGGATATGGATAACCTGGGCCATTGGGGAATAAAGGAGGAGGTGGTGGAATTCTCCCGGGGCCAAAAAACTGAGGAGGGGGTGGTGGAATTCTCCCGGGGCCAAAAAACTGAGGAGGGGGTGGTGGAATTCTCCCTGGGCCATAAGGTGGAGGAAGACGTGGAGCAAATCCTGGACCAAAAGGAAACCGTAGAGGGGGAGGAAGCAGTGGCCTAGGTGGATATCGTCTCCTGGGACCTCTGTGACTCTCACCAGGCTGTGGGAAAACAGAAGTGAACAATTTTTAATTAGGTATTTCTAGATTAAGCATAAGAACGTATACTCTCTGTGGCAGGCAGAATTCTAAGATGACTTCCAAGATTCCTGCCCCCTGCTGGCATATACTGGCATAACCTTATCGGGTGAGTCCTTTTAAAATGGGTTCTGCAGGTCAGACAAATTCAGATATTTGAAACTGCGGTGCTCTCCTATTGGCTTTGAAGCAAAAAAAAAAAAAAAATGTGGAGAGGACCACATGGAAGTAGATGGTAGTAGTGGGCCCTGTGGCTCATAGCCTGCAAAAAAGTAAGGACCTCAGTCCTATAAACAAGGGACTGAATTCTGCCCACAGCCACCCAAATTGGAAAAGAGGTCCCTGAGCTCCAGGAAAGAATACAGTCCTGACAATACCTTTTCAGTCCTGGGAGACCCTGAGCAGAAAATTCAACCAAGCCAAGGCCAGAGTCTGACCGAAGGAACTGTGGGATAATAAATGCATTTTTTTCCAAAGCTACTAGTTTGTGGTAATTTGTTATTTGGCAATAGAAAACTCTTACATACACATCTAACTTACACAGTCTGAAAGTTTGTCTCAGAGAAAGGGAAGAGTTCTCTTTCACCCTCTGAATGCCTAGGCTCTTAAATGAAAGCTGAGGTAGTTTTGATGGGGAAAAAGATCGTGAGTAAAATCATATCCTATGTTTTTGGTAGAGCCTGTGATTGGAATCAATTCCAAATGAGGAAAATGTCTCTTTATATCTCATTCAAGCGCTTGGGATTATTTCAGGCTTTGAACACTAATAAACGGTGAAACATGTTATTGAGCACTTATTTTGTGCGGTACACTAAAGTAGGAGCTGTGGGCATGCAGACATGCCTTTTGTAAGTCTACAGACCAAGTGGTTACAGTACAAGACAGTACAAAATGGCCCAAATGGAAGCAGAATGATAGTCCGTCGAGTGTAATGCCAGGGTTTGAATTCTGCCCCTGCTACTTAGAGATTGTGTGAATGTTGGAATCCTTTTTGAGACTCTCTTTCCTCATCTGAAAAATGATGTTCATAATAGTACCCAACACCTACCTTTTTTTTTTTTTAATGGTAGTCATGTTTATTTCTGAGTATTGAGATTATGGGTAGTTTTAAATTCATTTTTGTAGCTTTGTAAAGTTTAGAAACACTTTTACAATTTATGATCAGAATTTTTCCCTTTTTTAATGTGGGATGTTTCAGAAACCCCCCTCCCACGCCAAATTCAAGTTTGAGACAACTTTGAGGTTGTCTGAGATTTGAAGTGGGTGAGATGTCTCAGATTTGAGTCAGATTTGTTGTGAAATATTACCTGTAAAGTGCTTCGGGCGAAGGCTGGCCCAGATACTGTGCTCAATAAATGTTACATACTACTATTTGTTATGTTAACACTAGTACAGTGGTTGCAGTTTTTGGAAGTAAAAGTAGTTGAAAAATAGTGTGGGAAACAAATACATTAGAGATTTAGAGCGATTGGTTTAGGAAAGATTAAGGATCATTGAACGGAGAAGGCAGACTTTGAAAGGAAGTCAAAATAACAAAAAATGGGAAGACAGCATGCCAAATGGAGTGCAAATATGCCTGTTCTGTAGCGTAAGAATGCACAAGTCCTGTTCTGCTGAGGACTTACGTCAGACACAGGTGTCTGCATTTCCCTCGTTCTGTTCTTAGGTCCTCCATGTATTTGTTCGTGTGGCATTTTGCTCTTGCAAATTCTAAACTTTATGATTATTTTGTCTTCTGAATCATCTGTCTCCCTGATTCCCAATTACAGGTTTTTGAGCAATGGCAGCAGATGTCAGAGGTACTGAGCCATCACCCATTTATAGTGCCTTAGCACTGCCCTGTGATCTTTTCAAGCATCTCAGGTTAACTGAACCTTATTCCCCAGAGGCATATAATTTTCTAAGTTTATGCCAATTTTATTGAAGTTCTCTACCTCTTCCTGACCCTCAGTCACCCCACCAGGATGATTTTCCTTCTACTCCAAAATAATGCAAGCAATTAGAAATGAACTTCACCAATATACTGGCCACACAACCACAAAGTTATTAAAATCTACATATTTCCTTTTCCTTTACAAGTATTTTCTCAGAGCTCTGTCAATTTTCCCCTTTCTTCCCCCTGCACTTTAATATGTGTCTTTTAACTGACTTCTTTTCCTTGGGAAACAACTTTCATTTATGTTCAGTTTACCTTTTTAAAGAGTCTACTTTCAACCATGAATTCCCTTATTGCTATCACTGTCTTTTCACCTCTTTCCTTTACAACAAAGCGATGTGTTTGTAGTTAATTTCTTGTATTAGTTTAAGAACAATCCAGCTAAGACATGGATACTTTGAATCTAAATTTATCTATATTTTAATGGGATTAAGAGTAGTCCCTTTGTCAGATTTGCTTTGAGGATTAAGTGGGATAATGTCTGTAAAGCATTGGGAAAATCACCTATAACAGAATGAAGACCCAATATTACTACTTACCCTGCTATATGAAAAGGATATTCTACTCTGCGTTTCTGTATTTCGGTAATTATTAACCATGATGAATCTCATGCAATTAAGTTGATGAAAGGCCTATTTCTATTTAAACTGCTTATGCTATGGGAGTGAGGAGAGAGACATCTTGATGACCCGTGTGGCTCTCTTTCTTCCCCCTTGTAGAAGTGGGAAAGGAGAAGGTTCAGCAGGTCTGTTAGATTAGTAAAGAACAGACTGAGACCGGTGCTGAGTGCCGAAGATGGCTCCTTCCTTTTGTAGAAGACCTCTATCTGATTAAGGAAATTTCCTTCAATCCTGTTTGCTAAGAGAGTTTTTAAAATAATGAATGAATGTTAAATTTTACTAAAGAATTTTTATACAATAAAAATAAACTACTTACGCTAAACTGCTTGTATTATTGGAACTCTCAAGTTTTATTTTGCAAAAAAAAAAAATCATTGTTACATAATCAAAGCCTAATCCTTTAAAATGACGAGTGTTTCTCTTATATTCTGAGGACATGAAAATATTAAAAGTCAGCTTTAGGATGGGGTCAGTAAGGCATAATATAACTTTTAAATATGTCAGTATGTTTTATTGATTATCAAAAATTATGTCACATTTATAATGCACTTACATGGTCAAGGTCAGACTACCTGAATGAGCTATTTAATTGCCTCCTTTTGTTCAAGTTTCTGAGAGTAGATGGAAGAAGCATTGTTTCATGTTTCAGAATAAGTTTATGTTGTCTGTTTTGTAGAAGTCCTAGTTTTCTGAAAAAAAAACCCAAAACTCTTTTTTTTCCATTTGATGTTAGATTTTACAGTTCTTTGGTAGAAATTACTATGGAATTAATCTCTTCCCAAACTGGAGTTAATCTATCCCTGTTTTGAAGTTATCATTTTAATATTTAAAAAGACAAAAACCTGTGGCTTTTTAAAAAAATCTCTTGCAACTTTGAATGTTTAGTAACTTCTGTGGTGCTTCACCCAGTCCTTTATACATGGTAGGTGTTAATATAAACGTCTGTAGCCCCTGAGTCCATGGCAAAATGCATATTCCCAGGTCCTACTCTCAGACACTCTTATTCTTTTGGGATAAGGCCTGGAATACTCTGTTTTTAATAAATGAGTCAAATAACTTTGATTTAGATGACACATGAACCCCATGTTGAGAAAAACTGCTCTAAGTATCTCATTTTTTAGATAAAGAAATAGTTCCAATAACATGTTCAAAGATATTCAAATAATGTCTTTAAGAATATAGGATCAAAAATCTGCAATAAATTTGCTTTACCTACTTGTGAAATTGCTTATATATGCAGGAACCCATATTTATACATGTCTGTATAATGCAGTCTGATATTATGGATCTAAATTATCCAACATGGTAGCCCTGAGCCATGTGTGGCTATTTGAATTAGATTTTATTGTTTTTAAAAAATATTTACTTACTTATTTTGAAAGAGAGAGAGAGAGAGAGAGAGAGAGAGAGAGAGAGAGAGAGAGAGAGAAATTGAGAGAGAAGAGAAAGAGCCTGAACAGGGCAGGAGCAGAGAGAGAAGGAGAGAAAGAATCCCAAGCAGATTTCACACTGTCAGAGCAGAGCCTGATGCGGGGCTCAACCTAACAAACCACAAGATCATGACCTAAGCTGAAATCAAGAGTTGGTCACTTAATTGACTGAACCACGCAGATTCCCTAAATTAAATTAGATTTTAAATTTAAATTTAAATTTAAATTTAAATTAAAGCCTTAGAACAGTGTTTCATCAATCATTGATAGCTACTAACATATAAGGAAGGGTAACATTATTAATGTGAAAAGAAATCCGAAGTGATAATTGTGAGAGAAATATGAAAATGTGATTAAGCAGACTTACCAAGAAACATGCTGCAAGGGCCAGAAGGCCTGTGATCAGGCACAGTGGTTTCATCTTTATGATTACCTCTGAAAGTAAGCACAATGAATGGCTGATCAGCATTGCTGTAAAAAAGTACTCTTTGGAATGTATTCCAACTCTTTGTTTATGATGTAGTACAGGATAGTATGGTAGTATTTTAAGAAATTTGCCTAAATGTTATTTTGGAGCAATATTGGTAGGTTTTATAACATTGAACTATAAAACGGTGGAATTAGTTTTTGCTTTTGATTTGTAAATGGACACTGGAGGTAATGGCAAAGAGTTATTCTTAAAAGTGTTTTACTTATTGGAAGCCTTTATGACATAAGGTTTTTGCTTTCAGAAATAACTACTTTGAAATGGTACTTATTTGGATTTGAACATCTTGGTATTATTAAATAATGGTTACATTACTTTATAGATTTCTGCAGACTTGCATTTGAGCTATTGATGTTTTCTCTAGATCATATGTTTTAAATTAAATTTCTTGGAACACCTAGAAAAAGGAAAGGAAAAGAATCACCCTGGTAGACATAGTTTAAAGAAAAATTGTCACATAATATTTTTAACAATATTCTACTAAGTTATTTTGCCCTATCATGAGCAATCTCTAACTAATTCCAAAAATTCATATACAAAGACCAGGGTAGAAAAAAGAGAGGTGTCCAGGTATTTTACTGTCAATAGGTTCTAAATTTAGAATATATTGCAAGGACATGATAGCCTGAGTTCTGGGAAAGTAACTTTATGCACCTTTGTGCAGACTGGTTTTTCTGACAGTCAATTCTGACCATCAATTAAATGTGTTAGCTGAACAGTCTTAGTCTTAAAAGAATCCTAGGGGCAAAATTTCAGTGAATATTTAATTACAGGTACATATGGTTATTTCTTTAAGCATCCTTTTTTCTATGACACATTTTATAAAAAGTTTAAAAAAAGCAAAGGCAAAACCAATAATAAAAATATACTGTAGAACAGTTCTCTCAGAGTTATATCTGATAGTATTCTGGTCATTATGAAACACAAAAGTGTTAAGGTACATTATGGGAAAAAGTTGATTGATTGTGTAAATGGATGGACTTGTCCCACGTGCCTAGCATGAATGCTTTATTGTGACATACAGAATTTCTCAAAATTCAATGCATTTTATAGCTTATCAGATTTCATATAAGTATATATTATCCCTTTGGTGAAAATCAATGTTCTATAAGAATCCCATCAAAATTATACCTTTGAAAGTCTGAGAAAAATTTGGTATTCAAAGTAAGAGTTCTTCAATTCGTATTTCCACGTACCTACCGTTGTATGAGGATCCTTCTTAGCAGGGCTGATTAATCTGCTGGTCAAAATTATTCCTGCCAATTAGGTGACAAATGAAGGTGAGAAAGAACAAGAAATCTCAGCTCTTATATATATTGCAGTAGATTTCTAGTGATGATAAAGGAAAGGCTAGTTAGAAGATAAAATAACTTGTGGGCTGATGTTCTTTAAACAGAAGATAGGAAAGTCGTTGTTGACAATTTTGCAATCTTTTTCTGCGTGTTTTTTTTTCATTTCTGAGGTGCTTTGACCCATTCAATAATTGGTGTTTCCTGAGGAAACATGTCATACAATGAGTCACAATGTCTTTTTGTCTAATAAAATAACTTGGGGTTTGTGGTGCACTATTACCTATTGTCTCTTTATTTTAAAGAACAAGTGTAGCTGTTCTATTTCAAATAATTTTAATGGGTCATCTTTTGTTACATGTTACTATCACCATATTTCCTATTTTATCTAAGAGCTAACTACATTATGTGAGAAATAAAAAAAATCATAATTTTAAAATTGAACTCTAACACAGTCTAGACACATTTTGGAGGAAAAAAAACAGAATTAGAATTATAAGTCATTATTAAATAGATGTTACCAAATATCACATACAAATACTCTGGCCAGTTATGGACAGGGTATATCAAATATATTGCTTGACTGTTTTGACCACTGTGCTATATCTTGTTGGTTTCACATTTCTATTCTTCTTTCAGTTGAAATAATGAAATTGTATTACTGTTTTATACTTGGACATTTGTACCTATCTGGTCCTATATATTCTTTTTCCAATTTATACAACAATGGCTTAATTTAGTAAATGTTTTTTAAAGATGAGAAAAATGAATTCTTGGATTAAGATTTGATCTGAGATTGGAAAATAGCAAGAAAAAAAATCTAGTGGTGGAAGGAAAATAGTCAAGATTCATGCAGTTTTTCAATCTTAACTTTATTTTAATTTTCTGTGTCTGTAATTATGTCAATATATTTATATAAAAGATCCTTAAGTGGAAATTTTTTAGGGAATTTCCTTTTTCTAATGAAGAACTAAAACAGTGGTCTGAGATTGTCTTTAAAAAAGTCACATTGGTACTTGCTATTACTAACTTGAGAAATTAAACAAAAATATGATGCCATGAAGTTTTTGATTATGTGGAAAATTATACAGAGAGAGTTTTACTTTGAGATGGATATCTATGGGAAAGCCACAGCTTTATATTTTTGATAAACCCAGGCTTTGAGAAATAATAATGTAATCTCTGGTTCTTACAGATTGTTGTATAATAATGTAATAGCTATTATTTATTAAGCCTTTACCATATAGGATGTGGCAGGATAACTGAGTACTATTATCATCTTTGTTTTACAATGGATAATAATGAACCTATGTCTGCTCACTTCAAAGCCTAAATAATGGGTTAACCAATATTCCACATTGCCTCCCAAATCTCAATAACCCTCATAAACTTAACCAACATCATATGTTATAGTATGCTGCAGAGATTAATCAAGTGCACTTATAGTCAGGTTATTTTACTTCAAAGCATACTACCAACATTTATTTGCTGGATAATATTGGACGAGTTATTTTACCTCATTGTGCCTCAATTCCTCTATTTGTAAAATGTGAATATTTCTAATTTTTGTGTCATGGAATTTAGTTATTCACCTTTGTTCACCTACTTATTCAACACTTAATGAATACCCACTGGCTGTCAGACATAATGCTAGTTGTTAAAGTCACAGGACATTTAAAAGTTTAGAGTTTTAAAAGTCTTTAAACACACTGAGCCTGGGTGGCTCAGTTAGTTAGGTGACCGACTTTGGCTCAGGTCATGATCTTGTAGTTTGTGAGTTTGAGCCTCCTTTGGGCTCTGTGTTGACAGCTCAGAGCCTGGAGCCTGCTTCGGATTCTGTGTCTCCTCCTCTCTCTATCCCGCCCCTGCTCATGCTCTGTGTCTCTCTGTCTCTCAATAATAAATAAGCGTTAAAAAAATTAAAAAAAAATCTTTTGGGAGTCATAGGTGGTTGTAGAAACAAAGAAGGCCTACTTTGAGAGCTGATCTTAGTTTTAAATTACTGTACTTAATTTCATTTGCTTTGTTGCAATTCATTGTCTTAAAAATTTTAGTGACATAATTATGTGCAATAAAATGTATTACTGGTTTGCTAATCTTAGGCCCTGATTAGTTACTGAACAATTATATGCGCAAATAGTGAAGATGATTCTATCTCTAAATTAACATGGAAAGTTCAATAAACCACTTTCTTGTCTGAGAATGATTCAGTTTGTCGAAAGATGAGTATCTCTTCTTTCTTGTTTTGATGCCAACATATTTACCAGCCAAATGTTTTGACTCCAGGTGTGAACTCCACTGTAATGGATCATTGGCTCTGGAGGACATAGTATGAACATTGGCAAAACTGAAAAACAATTTCCCAATGGGTTGTCATCAGCAAAAAATTAGAGCAACACAAGCCAACAGAAGCACATGTCTGTTAAGAAATAGAAATGGTCACTCCAGTTAATCTTCAATTAATTCATGGCTTTAAAATATTCGGAATGAAAACCTTCTAGAATAGTACCAAAAAAAGCTAAAGTTTCTGGCCCTAGGAAGTTCAAGGTGACAGTGGAGTCACACTATTGTTAATGCAGAGCCTTATGTGACAGGCAGAAAATATTTTCCTGATATAATTAGATTTAGCAGAATTAAACTGTCATACAGCAATATATTTAAATCCACCGTCCTGTTTTGCAGCTCTAGTAATAACTCTTTCTTTGAACGCCTTGGAAAGCATATGAACATGTTTTTTAAAGATTATTTAGAAGTAGATGATTTGGCTTCTGGATTAATAACACTTTAAATATGTATCATGCTTTTGAAATTACAGATTGCTTAAAATTATTTTGTGGAAATATTTGTTGTGTAGGATTGGTTAGAATTTGTTGTGTGGCATTAATAACAGACTTTGCAGATTGAAGAAAAGCTGTAACTGAATTGTACAGCATAGATACTGCATCAGACCCAGACCAGAAAGTTCTGGAAGTTTATTACAGGCTTTTCCCCGAGCTTTCATTAGCCAAAGTTCAAAGAAAAATTCAATCAGCTAAAAAATTCACAATGTCCCTAAAATAAAACACAGTAATTGCTTGAGAAGTACTTTTCCTTCCTACTCAGTGCCTTGAGAAAGTTTCTCATTTTTTTTCAAGCAGGAAGCATATTATTCTATAGTAAATGTAAAAGTGATCTTTACAGTTTAACCAGAATATCTCCAGCATTGAATGTAAATAAGTATACAATTGCTGTTTAATTTGAATTTTGCTGGATTGATAACTCCAGTCATGTAACCAGATGAATTTAGTTCCCCTTACAAGATCTCTCTTGGGGAATATTCCTGGCTTCATCTTAATTTTCAAAATATATTTCCTTTTTCATATTTTACTTTTTAAAAATATGGTTGCATACAAGTTTTCTCTGTAAACTAGCTCCAATACTTAAAAAATTTTAACCTGTAATACATTTGTTAGTTAATAGATTATGTTCTATTTACTTTCTCATTTAATATGCCAAATAAGTTTAAGACCTAGTCAAGAAAAAAATTAACACTCTGGTTTTTGAATATAGAAAGAGCCTCAAAGAGGGGCAGAGTTGGTACTAAGGCCATATCAGGCTTATTTAATAAGATTTATTTTTTTTTGTTTTGTTTTCATAAAATTTATTCCTAAAAAGATTATTTATAGTCTACTTGTAAGAATTTGTTGTTTACAAAATAATTAAGGACTCTAAAAATAAAATATATTAAAACATGATGAAAGTTACATATGTCATAGCCTAAAAGCTAGTGCAAATGCCTTACATAACAATTTCATATTTGGGGGGAAAATGGTGTCTTGTTGAGCCCTGCATCAGGCTGTGGCCTCTGTGCTGACAAGGGGATTCTCCGGCTCTATTTGCCCCTCCCCCGCTCACTAGCATGTGCACTTGCAGGCTCTCACCCTCTCTCTCAAAAAAATGAAGAAACTCCAATCTCCTGCAGTTAAAAAGGCAGAAAAAATTTGAGGGGCACACTCAAGACTCAATTATTAGAACAGCAGAGGTCCGGAGAAGGTTGAACTCTCAACTGAGACAGATCTGTAATATACAGTCAGGGCCCTGATTAGGGGAAAATGGGACTCTGAAATATAGATTGACTTTTAGGTCTTTTGGTGTATCAGTTAACTTTTGCTGTGTAACAAACCACTGCAGGAACTTGAACGCTTAGCACAGCAACTGTTTAGTATTTCTTAAAAGTCTACATGTTTATTTAGTAGTTTTCTTGGTCTGGCTGGGCGTTATTGATCTTGTCTGGGCTTGCTTATGTGTCTCTGTTCAGCTGGTGAGTTGGGTGGGGGCTGGTGGGTCTAGGATGGCTCTGGCTAGCACAGCTCAGCTGTTTTCCACATGTCTCTCCTATCCCTCTAGTGGTCTGGGCATGTTCTCATAGTGAAGTGAGAAATCCAGAAGAAAAACAGAAATGTGTAAATGTTTTTTTTTCAGATCTCTGCCTTTCTCAAGTTTGGGTGATAACAATGTTGTTCCAATGTCCAAAATATGCTAATGGTGAAGACTGAAGACAGTGCAAGAGCATACAACTGTTGGGCTTCTATAAAGGGAGTTGTGAAAAATTGGGGCTGTTAATTCAAGAAACATACTTATGTCCCCAACTTTCTGCCTCAGTTTTTAATTTTAAAGAATCTAAAATTGGGGTTAGTCCACAATAGGGTTTCTCAATCTAGACACTTGATATTTTGGGCCAGGTAATTCTTTGTTGTGGAGGACTGTCTTGTGCATCCCTGGATTCTACCCAGTAGATGCCAGTAGTATTCTCCCAGTTATAATGGCTAAAAATGTTCTAGACATTGCCAAGTGTCCTCTCAGGGACAAAATCACTCCCAATAGACAACCACTATTCTAGATGAAGAATAACTCCTGATTTCACCACTTAATTGACATATTCAAGTTTAGTTCTTTAACAGGTATTTTTGATTTTGCTTATGCTAAGTATTAGAGCTATATTGAGAGTGGATAGTGAGATGTGAAACTGGTGGAAGAAAGGCCTACTAGAAAGCTGTTACAGTTATCCAGATGGCCTAGGGATGTGGCAATAGGACTACAGAGAAATGGACAGAGTCAAGAGATTTTGAAGGGGTGTATTCAACAGGTCTTTTTTATGGAATATGGGTATCGGGAGGTGAAGTAGAGAACAGTGTCAAGGCTAATGCCTATGAATTAGATAAAATTATAGAAGGAAGTTGGTAATTCAGACAAGAGGGTTAAACTTGACTAAGACATATGCAGATACCTGGAAGGCTATTTCAGGACAGTAGAGGCATGTGAGCCAAGTCAACGAAAAGGAGAATGGGATTTATGTAGTTAACACTGAACCCAGGCTGGAGGATTTAATAGTAGTATGGGTAAATAACAAAAACAGGGCTTGTAGGGAACCCTGAAAAGGTAACAACAGATGGAGCTTCCGCCACAAAAAAAATGAGTAGGTATTGTCAGGAATATTTCAACTGCAAGTGAGATGGGTTTGAGTTTATAGATCTGTAACATGGAGAATATTTGCAGTAGACCAAATGGAGAACTAGAGAGGAAAACTGGGGAAACTGTAGGAATTCAAGGCAGACTTGAGGGCCCCTTTGAGTTTGGAGGCCCGAATTTTAGTGTTCTTTCTATCTAAAGTTTTGCATTTTTCCAGAGCAGCACTGGGTAGATTTTGTATACATGCAGAGGAAGTAATTATTTCTATTAATCAAATACTGGGATTATATCCGATTTGTGAGCAATTAGAAAAAATAAAAATAAAGCTGAAGATATTTGCAAGCTAGTGTTTAGATTGATGGACTATAAAAATCTCAGCTGGATATGAAAGAAAGTTGAAGAGGGGACTCTGAGACGATGGCAAATGTACAGGAACTGGAGAGTTTAAAAAGTTTAAAGAGTTGATATAGTGAGAATAATTGAGTACAATATCTGGGAGATGGGAAGTTTTGATCAAAGATATTTTGATCAGGTATGTCTTGATATATGACTTTATAGGTGATGTATCAATGTGATGATAGGAAGGTCCAGGTTACTTGTACAACTGAAGGGAAGTGAGGATCATTCAAGATGAGGAGATTAAAAAAAAGAAGTGATCAAAGAATGGAGCAATCTGGATTTTAATGGATGGTCAGTGTGAACTGTGACATTTCCCAGAACTCTAGTGGCAATGGGGTTGGTCCAAATTTCTTCAGAGAGTGAGAGCGGTGGCTAAGAGCTTAATTGATAGCAGTAATAAAGAAGTGAAGAAGGAGGAGTGGCTAAATGGCACAGGTTTCATTTAATTGGGAACAATTTTTTAGAAGAATGAAGAGTAATGGTCTCTGTGCTAGTTGGCGTATTTATTGAAGCAACCACCACCACCACCAAAATCCTAATGTCTAACAAAAATAAATATTTCTTTCATGTCAAGTGTTGGCAACTGTTGGCAGAATGCTTCTGCAACTCCACTGTACGTATCTTCCCATTCCAGGACCAGGTTGAAGAAAGTTTCTATTTAGGACATGCAGCTCTTGAGTATAAAGGAAAACAGAAAAAGAGCAGATGTGATGGGATTCCTGTTGTTAATTTGCCTACTGTGACTTGAGTTCGCATTTCAGCAGCCAAAGCAGGTCATAGGGCCAAGCCTGACAATGAGATAGGGAGGTATATTACGCAGAGAAGGAGAGATGCCCTGCAAGCCTCATGGCAATGAGTGAAAATGTGAAACCCTGTTTTTATAAGGGGTGGAAGTAAATGATTAGGAACACTACTAGCACCATCTACCACAGTAGGGAGGTTGCAGCTAAGAGAATGATGTATCTGCCTCATTTCCATGTGGTTGAAAGTTGAGGAAAAATCACTAGCTTCCACTCGAGAGAGTCCATTTATCTCTTGTAAAGAAGCAGTTTACCCATTGAGGATGATATTAGTTGTGGGTCTTTATGATGTTGAGGTATGTTCCTTCTATCCCTACTTTGTTGAGGGTTTTTATCAAGTAAGGATACTGTATTATGTCAAATGCTTTTTCTGCATCTATTGAGAGGATCATATGGTTCTTAACCTTCCTTTTTTCAAAACTGTTTGATTTGTGAATATTGAACCACCCTTGCAACCCAGGAATAAATCCCACTTGATCGTGGTGAATAATTCTTTTAATGCACTGTTGAATTTGATTTCCTGTTATCCATTAATTAATGAATGGATACAGAAGATGTGGTATGTGTTTGTATATATAAAATGGAAAACTTATATATATAAATATATCAAATGGAATATTACTCAGCCATCAAAAAGAATGAAACCTTGCCATTTACAATGATGTAGATGGAGCTAGAGTATATTATGCTAAGCAAAATAAGCCAGTCAGAGAAAGACATCTACCATATACTTTTACTCATATGTGGAATTTAAGAACCTAACAGATGAACATAAGGGAAGGGAGGAAAAAAAATAGGGGGAAACAAACCATAAGAGCCTCTTAACTGTAGAGAACAAACAGGGCTGCTGTAGGGGAGGTGGTGGGGGATGGCTAAATGTGATGAGCACTAGGTGTGATATACAAGTTATGAAAAACTAAATTCTACTCCTGAAATCAAAATTATACTGTATGTTAACTAACTAGAATTTAAATACAAACTTAAAAAAAATCAGGTTTCTTCCTAGAAAGCCTAATTCCTTCTGCTTTCTCTGAGATGCAATTTTATTGATTATCACCTTTTAAAATTAAACATTAAATTTCTCATTTTCAACTGGACATAATTCCTAATTCATCTTTCCTAATACAGAATTATGCTCTTGACTGGATTACTTTTTCAAGCCATCAGCTTATCTCTTTTGGTCGTCTTTTTTTTTTTAATATGAAATTTATTGTCAAATTGGTTTCCATTCAACACCCAGTGCTCATCCCAACAGGTGCCCTCCTCAATGCCCATCACCACTTTCCCCTCCCTCCCACCCCCCATCAACCCTCAGTTTATTCTCAGTTTTTAAGAGTCTCTCATGGTTTGCCTCCTTCCATCTCTGTAACTTTTTTTTCCCCTTCCCCTCCCCATGGTCTTCTGTTAAGTTTCTCAGGATCCACATAAGAGTGAAAACATATGGTATCTGTCCTTCTCCATATGACTTATTTCACTTAGCATAACACTCTCCAGTTCCATCACCGTTGCTACAAAAGGCCATATTTCATTCTTTCTCATTGCCAAGTAGTATTCCATTGTATATATAAACCAAAACTTCTTTATCCATTCATCAGGTGATGGACATTTAGTCTCTTTCCATAATTTGGCTATTGTTGAAAGTTCTGCTATAAACATTGGGGTACAAGTGACCCTATGCATCAGCACTCCTGTATCCCTTGGGTAAATTCCTAGCAGTGTTATTCCTGGGTCACAGGGTAGATATATTTTTAATTTTTTGAGGAACCTCCACACTGTTTTCCAGAGCGGCTGCACCAGTTTGCAATCCCACCAAGAGTGCAAGAGGATTCCCATTTCTCCACATCCTCTCCAGCATCTCTAGTCTCCTGATTTGTTCATTTTAGCTACTATGACTGGTCATATCTCAGTGAGGTCATATCTCAGTGTGGTTTTGATTTGTATTTCCTTGATGAGGAGTGACCTTGAGCATCTTTTCATATGCCTGTTGGCCATCTGGATGTCTTCTTTAGAAAAGTGTCTATTCACGTCTTCTGCCCATTATTTCACTGGATTATTTGTTTTTCGGGTGTGGAGTTTGGTTAGTTCTTTATAGATTTTGGATACTAGCCCTTTATCTGATAGGTCATTTGCAAATATCTTTTCCCATTCCGTCGGTTGCCTCTTAGTTTTGTTGATTGTTTCCTTTGCAGTGCAGAAGCTTTTTATCTTCATGAGGTCCAGATAGTTCATTTTTGCTTTTAATTCCCTTGCCTTTGGAGATGTGTCAAGTAAGAAATTGCTGCGGCTGCGGTCAGAGAGGTTTTTTTTCCTGCTTTCTCCTCTAGGGTTTTGATGGTTTCCTGTCTTACATTCAGGTCCTTCATCCATTTTGAGTTTATTTTTGTGAATGGTGTAAGAAGGTGGTCTAGTTTGATTCTTCTGCATGTTGCTGTCCAGTTCTCCCAGCACCATTTGTTAAAGAGACTGTCTTTTTTCCATTGGATATTCTTTCTTGCTTTGTCAAAGATTAGTTATCCATACATTTGTGGGTCCAGTTCTGGAGTCTCTATTCTATTCCATTGGTCTATGTGTCTGTTTTTGTGCCAATACCATGCTGTCTTGATGATGACAGCTTTGTAGTAGAAACTCAAGTCTGGGATTGTGATGCCTCCCTCTTTAGTCTTCTTCAAAATTACTTTGGCACTTGGGGTCTTTTGTGGTTCCATACAAATGTTAGGATTGCTTGTTCTAGCTTCGAGAGGAATGCTGGTGCACTTTTGATTGGGATTGCATTGAATGTGTAGATTGCTTTGGGTAGTATTGACATTTTAACAATATTTATTCTTCCAATTCATGAACATGGAATGTTTTTCCATTTCTTTGTATCTTGTTCAATTTCCTTCATTAGCTTTCTATAGTTTTCAGCATACAGATCTTTTACATCTTCTAGACTCATTCTATGAAGCTAGCATTACTTCGATTCCCAAACCAGACAGAGACACAGCAAAAAAAGAGAAGTACAGACCAATATCCCTGATGAATATGGATGCATAAATTCTCAACAAGATACTAGCAAATCGAATTCAACAGCATATAAAAAGAATTATTCACCATGATCAAGTGGGATTCATTCCTGGGCTGCAGGGCTGGCTCAATATTGGCAAATCAATCAATGTAATAATCACATTAATAAAAGAAAAGATAAGAACCATATGATCCTGTCAATCAATGCAGAAAAAGCATTTGACAAAATTCAGCATCTTTTCTTAATGAAAACCCTTGAGAAAGTCGGGATAGAAGGAATATACTTAAACATCTAAAAGTCATTTATGAAAAGCCCATAGCTAATATCATCCTCAATGGGGAAAAACTGAGAGCTTTCTCCATGAGATCAAGAACACGACAGGTATGTCTACTCTCACTGCTGTTGTTTAACATAGTGTTGGAAGTTCTAGCACCAGCAATCAGACAACAAAAGGAAATCAAAGGGATCGAAATTGGCAAAGATGAAGTCAAGCTTTCACTTTTTGCAGATGACATGATACTCTACATGGGAAACCTGATAGACTCCACCAAAAGTCTGCTAGAATTGATACATGAATTCAGCAAGGTTGCAGGATACAAAATTAATATACAGAAATCAGCTGCATTCTTATGCACTAATAATGAAGCAACTAAAAGACAAAGAAACTGATCCCATTCACAATTGCACCAAGAATCATAAAATACCTAGGAATAAACCTAACCAAAGATGTAAATGATCTGTATGCTGAAAACAATAGAAAGCTTATGGTCATCTTTTTTTTTTTAATTATTTATTTAATTTGAGAGAGAGAGAGAACCAGTGGTAAAGGGGTAGAGAGAGAGGTGGACAGGAGATCAAAGTGGGCTCTGCACTGACAGCAGAGAGCCCAATATGGGGCTGGAACCATGAACCATGAGGTCGTGACCTGAGTCAAAGTTGGACGCTTAACCGACTGAACCAACCAGGCATTCCTCTTTTGGTATTTTTAATGCAAAGCCTCTTTTATTGCTTACTCAGTTTTTACCTCTTTTTATAATTTGCACAACATTGAGACTCATTTCTAAACAATTTGTTGTTCATGTACTCCCTATACTTCTCTTTTTTTCTCCTTCCCTGCCTTTTAAGAAGTATTTAGGGGTTCCTGAGTGGCTCACTTGGTTGAGCATTGGACTCTTGATTTTGGCTTGGGTCATGACCCCAGGGTCATGGGATCAAGCCCTGCATTGGACTCTACTGGGCATCGAGCCTGCTTAGAATTCTCTCTCTCTGGCCCTCTCCCACCTCTCTCTCTCTCTCTCTCTCTCTCTCTCTCTCTCTCTCTCATGAGCGTGTGCATGTGCTCTCTCTCTCTCTAAAATAATAATAAAAAAAGTGTTTAAATATTTTTCTACTCTTGGCTTTTATGAGAAATTTTTTCAGTTCTCTCACCTCTGATTTCTCCTTTTCTGTCGACTGTCCTTGCTTTTCTTCCTTCTGGTCTAAATATGGGTTTCTTTTATGATTATGCCTTTATGGCTCCTCCTCCTCCTTTTTTCTTCTCTCTCTCTAGTTCTGTACCCCTCAAGTCTCCTCCTCCTCCTCCTCCTCCTTTATCTCCTGTTGCTTTCATTGTATAATAAATATATAGAAAAACTTGTGATTAAAAAGATGTGTGCTCTAAACTATTGCTGATAATAAAGACACTATGAATTACATTAATGTGGAGTTTGCACAGTCCTAGTTGAATGAAACTTTTCCTTATAAGACTGTAGGATACGTAGAACACAAAGCTGACTGGCCCATCGCTATAGATTCCTTATTTCTTCATTCCATAGTTCCTATACATTTTTGGCAGAAGTGAAGAGCATGGGCTAGACTACTTAGGTTTGAATGCCTGCTCTTTTTTTTTTTTTAATTTTTTTTCAACGTTTATTTATTTTTGGGACAGAGAGAGACAGAGCATGAATGGGGGAGGGGCAGAGAGAGAGAGAGACACAGAATCTGAAACAGGCTCCAGGCTCTGAGCCATCAGCCCAGAGCCCGACGCGGGGCTCGAACTCACGGACCGCGAGACCGTCACCTGGCTGAAGTCGGACGCTTAACCGAGTGCACCACCCAGGCGCCCCTGAATGCCTGCTCTTTATTTAGCCACTATGTGCCCTTGGGTATTTGATTAACCTCTATGTCCCTCAGTTTTCCTATCCCTAGAGTGTCAGTATTATTTTCCTATAGGGTTATGGTTTTTGTACATCAAGCTCTTAGGGTTTGGCACATGTAAGAAATCAAATGTTATTATTTTTTATAAGCTAGATTTTCTATAGATATATTTTTATAGCAATCTTCTGTGGTAAAATCTTTACTGATTCTCTCTTCTTTAGAATTAATCTGAACTCCTAATCTGATAATATGATGATCACTTTCCATTATAATATCTATTTTTCTAGGTATGTCCTATATTCATGGCCAATTTCTGTTTGGTGGGATTAGGAACAACCTGACAGTGTGGTATGTATCTTACCCGTTTTTGTATTCCTAGAATGACAGGCCTGGCATATTCTGTTCACTTAGTAAATATTTGGAGGGCATGGATATGAATGCTATTTTCTCTCTTACCTCCATGCATTTGCTGTGTTTTTATCAGTGGTGAAGCTACTATATTTTTTTCTGCCACTTGAAATCATTCCTTTGCTTTTCATTTCTTCATGAAACTTAAAAAGAAATCTCCTCAGTGAAATTCCATAAAACATTTTGGGTATCATTTCTTTATGGCCCTCGTCATAGTTATGTACAGTCTTGGCCTTTACTTTCTACTCCTTCAGGATGGATTGCATCTCCTTAGCTAGTGAGTCACTTTCAACCTTTCAATACCAAGATTTTGAGATTTTTTGTGTCTCTTATAATAGCTTATCTATTGTAGGTTTTCTATAAGTATTTGCTCTTCCTGAAGGGGAATAAATATCTCCTCCCCTGTTTGCTCATTATTGTTTGTACTTTTGCATATAATGTTTACTACTGATTCCTTATACAGTTTAGAGTTAATTGCCTTTTTTCTATCTTTGCCACTTGAACCTTTGAGGAGTAAGTGATTGAATTACTTATATTTGTGTTCTTTTGTTCCCTGACCTAGATATAGGTAAATTTTACTAAATCACTTGAATGAATTAATTTGTCAACTAGAAATTGATCTAATATATTTTTGGGTGAAATGATTCATGGAGGGGTTCCTGGGTGGCTCAGTGGGTTCAGCCTCTAACTCTTGGTTTCAGTTCAGTTCATCATCTCACAGTTTATAGTTTGAGCCCCATGTTGGGCTCTGAGCTGACAGCGTGGAGCCTGCTTGGGAGTCTCTCTTTCCCTCTCTCTCTCTGTCCCTCCCCTGCTCATGCTCTTTTTCTCTCTCTCTCTAAAAAAAAAAAGAAAAGAAAAGAAAAGAAAAGAAAAGAAAAGAAAAGAAAGGAAGAGAAAAGAAAAGAAAAGAAAAGATTCGATTTATGGAATGGTACAAAGTGTTAGTCGAACAATCTCTGGAGAAAATTCCTCTTTAGATGAAGGGATAGTGTTTCAGATATTCAGAAAAAGAATATCTGTAGATCTGTAGAAAATTAACTTATTCTTTCTATGCTTTTTGAATCTTTTTTGCCTATGAAATATTTACATTTTTTTCTAGACACATGCTTTGTGTGTTATGGGTCCATCTGAAAGAGTGAAAGTGCCGGTAATACTTTTGTCACTCAACTGAGAAATAAAGAGGAAACCAAGACACATGTGGTCAAATGCATACATATAATTATCTTTGGAAATGTGTACAGGATAACAAGACTAAAGAAGAAGTAGTAAGAACCCACATCCATTTGTTTTTGTTTCTTTTCTTGTATTTTTGTTAAAATTGAAACGGTGAGAGAGGGTGATCACAATATATCAATATTCAGTTTTTCAGGATCTGTAAAAACAAAACAAAATACCATGAGCCATTAATTAAAAGTACATAAGCTCTTTATTCTCCAATTTTTTAAAGTTTTTATTTAAATTCCAGTTATTTAACATATAGTATAGTATTAGCTTCAGGTGTACGATATAGTGACTCAACAATTCCATACAACATCCAGGCTCATCACAAGTGCACTCCTTAATCCTCATCACCTATCCTATTTCACCTATCACCTTTCCTCTGGTAACCATCAGTTTGATCTCTATAGTTATGACTATTTCTTGTTTGCCTCTCTGTCTCTCCCCTGTCTTTGTCTTTTGTCCACATATGAATGAAATCATGTGGCATTTGACTTTCTTTGACTGACTTATTATTGTAATGCTGTCTAGCTCCATCCAGTTGTTTTAAAATAACTGAATGCTGGGAAGAACGTTAGAAGCTGGAACTTCAGAGTTAAATGGATATGAGTTTGAAGACTAATCTGCCATTTATACCTTGTGGTCTTTGGAAAGTCTCATAAATTCTCATAGCTTCAGTTTCTTCATCTCTAAAAAGCAGACAATGATATTAGCTTTACAGGGTTGCTATGAGTATTAAATGGGAATCAATACAAAGACTTTTTAGTGCAGTAACCACCCTGGAACTATTCTAAGTGTTCTACAGTTGGTATCCATGATTATTATTTTTGTCACATAATAGGGATAATTCTCATTTCTATTTGTAATTAGGAGCACCTATATTCAGAAATAGGAGCAATATGTGATATTCTCCAATATCTTCAATATTTGTTAAGGATCATGTTATATCATGATGTGTCTGTTCAGTCAATATAGCAAGAGAGCTTTTCTATGGGTTGTGATTTAATTTATATTTCTGTTCTCAAGGCTAATTGTAGTGTTTGCTAAAATATTTCATATATATATTTTGTGTGTGCCTTATTAGAGTTGGTAGGTCCTGAAAGAAGAAGGGAGCATTCCTTTATGTCAAGTACACACTTTGTGGGGTTTAATAAACTTTTCTTTTTTTTTTTTGACACAGAGAGAGACAGAGCATGAGCAGGGGAGGGGCAGAGAGAGAGAGGGAGACACAGAATCTGAAGGAGGCTCTGAGCTGTCAGCACAGAGACCGACGCAGGGCTCGAACTCACGGACTATGAGATCATGACCTGAGCTGAAGTCGGACGCTTAACCGATTGAACCACCCAGGCGCCCCAGATTTAATAAACTTTGAAGTATACACTAACTTTTATTTACAAAGGCCCTAATTATAAGTGATTATTTCAGGGAAATAAAACACATTTTAGCACTGGAAACAGAAGGTCAAAATACATATTAGTGATCTTTCAAAATCTTTCTTTCTTTTGTAGGAATCCACTAGCATTGCGTTTACAGATATAACCTATCAACTCAAGGAAACCAAATTTAGTTTTTGAAATAAAAAAAATATTAAGAGTTTTTAATCCATATGGCAGAGTTAAAAACTAGTTTTCTTTTGTTTTTAAATATGAAATTCATTGTCAAATTGGTTTCCATACAACACCCAGTGCTCATCCCAACAGGTGCCCTCCTCAATACCCATCACCCACCCACCCCTCCCTCCCACCCCCCCATAAACCCTCAGTTTGTTCTTAGTTTTTAGGAGTCTCTTATGTTTTGGCTCCCTCCCTCTCTAACCATTTTTTTTCCTTCCCCTCCCCCATGGTCTTCTGTTAAGTTTCTCAGGATCCACGTAGGAGTGAAAACATATGGAATCTGTCCTTCTCTGTATAACTTATTTCACTTCGCATAACACTTTCCAGTTCCATCCATGTTGCCACAAAAGGCCATATTTCATTCTTTCTCATTGCCATGTCGTTTTCTTTTTATTCCTTTTGATGTGGGAAAAACCCACCTGCCCTTATTTAGACACATTGTAAAGTTACTCATTTAGTTAGAAAACATTTTGGAAAGTATCGTTTACCTTGATTTGCCTTGGTCTCCTTGTGGTTTGGTACGTTTGTAATCTTGGACTGGTGTGGAATTTACTAAATTACTTGTTGCTGGTTGACAGTAGTAGGGTTAGCTGCTGGGGCAGTGGTAGTGCCAGCCACAGGGGCACTGGTGATGTCTTCAGGTTGGGGGGTGTTGGGAGCCATGGTGGTGGATGTCACGCCTGCAGTTTTTCCCGCAGAAACAGTGGCAGTGGTGGTGTTGGCAGCAGCAGTGGTGGTGGTATAAATTAGGATTGGGTCAGCACTAGAAGGGGCTGATGGTGCTTGAGGATTTACAGTGTTCTCAGGTGGTGATATAGGTCTGGGTGGTGGACCAGGTGGGCTTTGGTGATGGTGGGGGGAGTGAGGGGGATGGCAACCTCTGTGGGGTTCATGACGACCGTGGTGACCATATGGACTTCCAGGAGCCGTTTCAGATTTTGCAAAATATCCTCTTGACAGTTTAGAACTTAATTGTTTAAGTAGTTTTAAATGCTCTTCGGAACTTTCACTAAACTTAAGAGAGAATATGAAACACAATTGTTTTATACAGGTGAGATGCATAAACCTGAACGCAGGCTTTAAAAATATGTCTATATTATCACTGAAATTTGGGTAAATATTCTAACTTCATTCCGTAAGTAATTTGATTGGTGTTCCTACCAAGTAGAGGGTTTTGGGTTATGACATTTTGTGAAATATGAAGTAAACTGTATCTCTGCTATTCTTAAAGCCTGGTAGGTTTATTATAGATTTTCCCAACATGTGATCCATTATAGCCAAAATGTTGAAAAAATTTTGGTGGTCAAATGACTGTGGAAAAGATTTGGGTAAACACATTTCTTTACTATAGGATTTATTAAAGTTATTAATATAATATGCTATGAATATTTAGCATATCCAAGGGATATATAATATTTCCCAAACTTACTTTATCATGGAAGTGTGTATATGTGTGTGTGTGTGTGTGTGTGTATCATTTATTCATACTAGTGTTTTAGTGTTTCATGGAGACCCTTTTGGGACATGCTGTTCTGATTTTTATCCTAGAAAAAAACATAATGCACTTTATTGCTCTGAATAGAGAATAAAAGGAAACTATGGAAGCTTTGCATTGCTCTGTGTTCATAGACCCCAAATGTGAGATTGATAGAGCATCCCATGAATCCACGTTGTTCACTCACTTGCACAGAATTGCAGACATTAAGAGCTGGAAGTACCTTAGATCAGGCAGTGCATACCTACCCAGTGAAAACCTCATTATAGCAAGGCCAGGGACAATTTTAATTGTCTTTAGTTACATGGGCTTTTAACCTGATATTCCTTTCAGACTTCCATTTAAACCCTTCTCATTTTGTCTTCACAGGCAGAAGTTGATTCTTGGGATTCTAAATATGACACTCCTCATGCCTCTTCATGAAACATTAGTTACCAAAGTGAATAAATTCTAAGAAATAGTTGGACACTTGACTTTATGATGAAGGAGAAATAAGTTGCCAAAATTATCATAAACTTTAAAGGTAGGTCTAGAATTTTTTTCTAAATATCAGCACAATTTGTGTCACTAAACCTAGACATTGTTTATTCCGCTGTTTGTCCTGCATTAGAAGCAGGAGAATGTTTTGGATTTTAAGGATTCATTTAGGGTACTTGTCTTAGAAGGGGCAAAAGGGAGAGCAGGGGATGTAACAGGATGATGTGACAGTATTTTCAGGTAACACACCTTGCCATGCAGCCCACTTCCACTGGGACACAAAATGGGGATTATGAGAATTTAAAAAAATGGCAGAGAGTGGAAACAGGGATTTGTGATTTGGAAAAGTCTTTCCAGATGATTCTGAATTTTTTTCTCCATGAAAAACCATTGTTTTTGAGGAAAAAAACCTAGGTTTTTGCATTTTTAGGATCATAGGAAATGTTCCCTACTAAAAAAAAAAATTAACATTTATAAAGAGAAAGACATTTACATTGAACAAACAAATGTAGACAGGTTTTGGTACTGAAGTCTAGGTGAACTTTGCTTTTTATGTGCTAAGTTGCTCTGCTCCCACTGCAGATTTATATGTATCAAAGAGGCAGGCAACTGGAGGCAAGATTTCGGTGTTCACAGAACTATTTCTGCTGAAGGACTCTCTTAGGTTGGGAATAAAAGAAAACATTTGCACCTTATCAACTCTTCAGACATAACTGACTTTTGATTATGAATGAAAATATAAAAAGATAACTAGAAATATAAACAAAACTTACCCTGAAGCTTTTCCGCTTATGTGCATCAGCTGGCTAAAATGGAAATAGAGAATACAAATGTATATAAAAAAAAATTAGACCCAGAGCATATATGGTATTTCAAGAATACTGATTGTAAGTTGTTTGAGAGTAATATGTGGTTGGGTTAGGTGAATAGAATGGAGTACAGTTTTAGAATTTTGAGTGTCATTGTTAAATGTGAGTGACCTTGTAATAGTTTAGAGCACACAGTTCATAGGATAAGGACAATCAGTTTTTCTGGAGGTCTTTAGGCAGAAGTGCTCCTCTCCCTCTACATTCTCATGGATTGTTGCCAACCAGTCTGCAGTTTACAGGTAGTGCAAGATTTGGCTCCTTTCATCATAATAGCTACCATTTACTCAGGTGCCAAGCCTGGGGACCACTACAGTATCTTTATAAACCTGACATAAGGAAAAATCAGCCTGTCTTTCTGGGAGAGAAAGTGGGTGATCCAAAGAGCTCTGGAACAAGGTTTTTTTTTTTTTTCACTGGATGGAAATTCCTCGCTGTTACATTTTAGCATGGAACAACAGGGAAGAGGCACTGTGTTAGCAGTGCCCGTAAGACATTGGTTGTTCATGAAATGATACTGGATTAGGTTTGCAGCAATAAGCCTTAGACAGTGTAACCTACCCTTTAGATAATGTAATGTAGGTGCAAGCTTAAGGTATACAAATCTAAAAATGTTAAGGGGATAGCAAGCACATGCTTTTGATTGGAAAGTTATATATCATGTCTAGAATTTCTTAATTTTTTTTATCCATGTGAAATCCCTTATATGGTTAGAAATGTATTTTATAGTGTTCCCTATAATCAGTTTTCTTCTTCAGACATCCTTCTTTTTGAGGCGCTTACCAAAGACTAAATGTTATTCAGGAATGCTATTGCAGAAGTGGAATCAGAATACATAATTTAAAATCATAACACTACAATATCCTACTTACACATGTTGGCAATTCTAAAGACTAAAAATGTGTGGAAAAAAATAAAAATGTTGATTGAATCTGAAGGTCAACAAAAAGGTTACAAAGAAAGTTTTTTGTTTTTTTTTTTCAACGTTTTTTATTTATTTTTTTGGGACAGAGAGAGACAGAGCATGAACGGGGGAGGGGCAGAGAGAGAGGGAGACAAAGAATTAGGGGCGCCTGGGTGGCGCAGTCGGTTAAGCGTCCGACTTCAGCCAGGTCACGATCTCGCGGTCCGTGAGTTCGAGCCCCGCGTCGGGCTCTGGGCTGATGGCTCAGAGCCTGGAGCCTGTTTCCGATTCTGTGTCTCCCTCTCTCTCTGCCCCTCCCCCGTTCATGCTCTGTCTCTCTCTGTCCCCCCAAAAAATAAATAAAAAAACGTTGAAAAAAAATTAAAAAAAAAAGATTTTAGGCAAAAATCAAATTAAACAAGGTTTATGTGGATTAAAGTTAGGTTAACATAAAACAATGAACTGAATGTACACCTTATGATTAAGAACTAAATAAGGAAATTAACATAGGTGAAGATATTTGCTATTTACCGAGAAGCAAGCAGTGACAATCAAGATGGCACCGATCAAAATGAGAGCCTTCATTTTGTCTTAGGGTCTTCTAGAAGTAGGCAGAAAAAAGTGATACTTTATTGGTAGAAGAATAAAAAAATATCATTTTGTTTTTGCTAAATTTTAACCAAAGGAAAAACATTTATATATGTTAAAGCATGTCTATGGCATATGTTATATAGATGGTATAATAAAAAATTATCAAATTTATAAGAAGAATAGTCCAACAAATATGTGCAAAGTTTACGAATAAGGAATTACCATGGCAATACCAATATAGATAAAAATGTAGACAGAAGTTAACCCTTGTCTTATTGTCAAGAAAACATAGAGAACTTATTTTTTGAGCTACTATTTTATAATTACTGAAGAGTTATTTGAGAACCTAAAACCAAATTATGATCAAGACGGTGAAGCTGATCTTTGCACACAGCCATTGGTTCTATTAACTGAGATAATTTTTTTGAAAAACAGTATGGAAATATGCAAAAGATGAAAATGTTTGTATCTTTAACCTAAATAATCTGTCTTCAGAATGATCTTCAGTAAATTAACCAATAGGAAAAAATTTAAATCATTTTAATGTTACTTATAGGTAAGAAAATTTGGATACTGATAATCATGAAGACTTTATAGAAATTTAAAAAATCCTTGTTATAATAAGTGAAAAGTTTAACTACCATACTGTATGTAAATTATTCAAATAACACAAGTGAAAAGTTTAAATAGCACGCTGTATAAATTATTCAAATGGACAAGAGAGGAAATGTAAATGAAGGATAAAATAAGTGTGATATGATGGTTTAATATGTATGTGTATTTTGTTATTAAAATTTTACAGTGTTTTGTTGGTTTTATAATTTAAACACATAAAAGAAATCAAGAAATTGCCATTAAAATAATCTTCTGGCTCTGATTTTGACCTTACCTACTTACATAGACTTACATAGACTTTACATACTTGCATAGATTTTAGACAAAAAATTTTTAACATTAATTTATAACTTAAAAATATGACAAGCAGAAATGAGATATTCATATTAATATTGCCATTAGTATTATTTTTATTATTCATGAGTAACTTTTAGAAATTTGACATTTCTGTTAAATCTTTTATTTTCTTTTGATATGATCATTATTTCTAGATTCTCCTATTGATAGTAAATGCAAAAGAACCAAATCCACCAAATCTAAACCTCTCCAATTGAAGTTTTTGAGGTCTATTATAAAGTTATCTTTTCTTGGGGAACCTGGGTAGCTCAGTTGGTTGGGTGTCTGACTCTTGATCTCAGCTCAGGTCATGATCTCAAGGTTTGTGAGTTCCAGCCCCTCCTTGGGCTCTGGGCGGACAGTACAGAGCCTGCTTGAAATTCTGTCTCTTCTTCTCTGTCTGCCTCTCTCCTGCTCTCTCTCTCTCTCTCTCTCTCTCTCTCTCTCTCTCTCTCTAGATAAATAAATAAACTTAAAAAAAGTTATGTTTTCTTCATAACTTTACATTTATATATCATACTTCAGTAATGAATCATATATATATTTTTTGTCACTATCCATTTAACTAATTCTTCTCCCAAAGAAGAAAAGTAGCTACGTAGAGGAATCAGTGACTAATTGTTTATGCTTGCAAAATATCATGTTCAAATGTGACCACTTTTCTAATCTTTAAGTTACTGCTTTAAAGACAAGATAGCCGTTGGAGTGCCTGGGTGACTCAGTTGGTTAAACGTCCGACTGCGACTCAGGTCATGATCTCATGGTTCCTGAGTCTGAACACCAGCTGGGACTCTGTGCTGAGAGCTCAGAGCCTGGAGACTGTTTCAGATTCTGTGTCTCCCTCCCTCCCTGCCCCTCCCCCACTTGCTCTCTATCTTTCTCTCTCCAAAATAAATAAACATTAAAAAAAAAAAAAAGAAACCATGATAGCCACAATCCAATTGATGGAGAATTACTACTATCTTTAGCAATGATTTTATTAAGTAGGACATCTCCTTTTGATTATAAGGGAAAGGTCACTGGATCAATAGTCATTGGAATTGAGCTTCAGTTGTCAAACCCTGGTCACATTGTTTAACCTCTCTGAGGCCCAGTTTCTGCTTTTAAAATGGAGTCATTAATTTATGATGAAATTGTCACAACTCAATAAACCCAAGAATAAGAATTGAAAACCAAATTAATCAGTGTATCTCCATATGTGAAACAGTCACAATCTCAAGTAAAATATAAGGAACATTTAGATATTTACCTGCCTTTCCCTTTGTAATAAGAGATAAATAGAATGGAAACATTCAATTGATAAAAATTAAAAAAAGGCAGGCCCATTGATTTCTTGCAAAATTAGTAAAATATAATATATATACATACATATATATGTACATACATATATGTATGTACATACATATATGTACATATATATGTACATACATATATGTTCATGCCACTGAAAACAGTTTTGTTATTGTAGGTACAAAATTATAATATGGATTCATGTCTAAAAAAGGAATCATTTTAAAACTGGGATTCCAGAGGACAAGCAATTTTTATTTTTTACTGAAATTGTTAACATTTTATTAATGTATAAGTGACTAGAACCTATAGATTGATGATTTATTAAAGCAACTCAATTTATTTTCTATTTATCACATTTTCTTTCATTTTTTAAAAAATTTTTTATCATGTTCATTATTTTGAGAGAGAGAGAGAGAGAGAGAGAGAGAGAGAGTGCTAAAGGGGGTGGGGGCAGAGAGAGAGGAGACACAGAATCCAAAGCAGGCTCCAAGCTCTGAGCGTCAGTGTAGAGCCCTACATGGGGTTGGAACCCACAAGCCGTGAGATCGTGACCTGAACCGAAGTCAGACACTCAGCTGACTGAGCTACCCAGGCTCCCCTATCATATTTTCTTTCAAATGCATTGTCTATTAGAATTATATGGAAAACAGTTTGAGATATGGAAAATGATGATTATAATAATTAGAAACAAGATATAATCAAAATCTAAGGAAAACTGATTTAAGTCTTTGAAATTTTAAAAATGATACCATAACAAGGGATCCTCTTTCTGCCTGTCCAGCAATGTCAGCCTTACCTCAGGTTTTGAAGTCTGGAAGCTTGGAGAAAGAGTACAAGTAATTCATGCCTTATAAAGGATTTTTCCCCCTATTATCCTTTCTATTTTGTTCCTATCAAACTTATTATTCTTATTATTATTATTTTAGCATTTGCTTCGGGGCTAATCCAAATTTTTCCTGAAGCAAAAAATGGAGTGTTATAATCTTCAAAAGCTGACATTTCTCCTTTTCCTTTTCTTTGGAAACATCACGGCTGATTAACTGTGCATCAGAAAAATTGAAGGCTTATTCTTCATAATTTAAATATAATGCTCTGAGGCAATTTCTTTCCTTTATTTCAGATAGTGTTTTCTCAAATAACTTGACATTTTAGTAACAAAGCAGTAATTATTGAAACTTGAATATAAACCCTAGGTCTGTGAACACTTTCATAATTAAGACTGCTGTTTATATTTGCCTTACTATTGTGTGATAATGTTGTGGACTCTGATCTGGCAGAAAGTATTTGAAGATGGTCGCTTCTTTTGTGTTCATCTTTAGCTTTGTAGGATAAAGTACTTCATTCCTGAAAGTTAATTTTTAGAGATTCTAACATGAGCTCAACTTTAAACATTAGTAACTATAGGGTAGCTGCAAACACGGCATTCTTTTCTTGCCTTTTCTGGACATAAAAATGAGAAAAAGATAGTGAACCATTTTGACACCACTTAACATGCTGACATTAAGATTAATAATTCCTTAATTAAATTGTCAAGTAAGATATGTCGTGTGCCACAGTACTTATCTTGCTCAGAAGAAATGTACCAGTTAGTAAATAATACAAAATGTGAGCATTATAGTAAGTTGACATTTGCTTTCATGTAAGTTTTACTTACTTGAAAATGTCATACATCATGACAAAGATAGGTAAACATCATGTACTTACACATGACTGGTCTACTGGTGGGTAATGGGATTTGTAATAGTTTTCTTTCAAGTTAGAAGTTAACAATTGTGTGTCTTCTGGGCATTAATTTACCCAGTGATGAATTGAAGGTCAAGTGAGAACCTCCAGACTTTTTCTCCTAACAGTGAATTTGAGGGCACTGGACACACTGTCTCCTTGGTTATTGGTTTTTCAGTTTGTTTACATGATAGATCTATAGATATAGATATAGATATAGATATAGATATAGATATAGATATAGATACAGATACAGATATAGATATATTTTAAGGATAGCTTATTACAATGAAGGCAACCTAAAATCCAAATCAAGATGCAGACCTAGATCTGTGTGCTTTTACATAGAATATTCTTTTGCATATGAAGAAACTGTGACTTCAGAAAATATCTAGGTCATAGGTTTAACAGCCAATATTTTAACCCAAATTTGTTGATCTTTACAGCTTTTACTTTTCCCTGCAGCAAGATATTTTTAAGTATGTTTGACTTCTGTTAGGAAAATTTTTGATTAATTATGATACTGAATAAGCTATGGACAGAGAATTATCTTAGGCATTTTTGTGTCTTTATCAACTGATAGATTTTCTGGCAAAAATTTAGGTGATAAATAGTGTTTTTGACTAAGTTAATAGATATCATGAACTTCCTTTCCTTTTCTGATTTTGTGGTAAATTATATCTAATCCAAAATTCTGTAGAATGAGACGGGTGCCTGGGTGGCTCAGTCATTAAGCGTCAGACTCTTGGTTTCTGCTCAGGTCATGATCTCATGGTTTGTGAGTTCAAGTCCCATGTTGGATTCTATGCAGACAGTGCAGAGCCTGCTTAGGATTCTCTCTCCCTCTCTCTGTTCCTCTTCCTCTCTCCCTCCCCTGCTGTCTCTCTGTCTCTGTCTCTGTCTCTCTCAAATGAATATGACAAACAAAAAATGAAAATAAAAACAATTCTGTAGAGTGAGAGAAAATGTGAGGATTTCAACTTATAGGATGCTTGTTCTCATTAAAGAGAGGCAGCCAACTTGGTTAAGAACAACTACCAATTGGAGCTCATACTTGAGCTTTCATCTTTCTACCTAAAATTTTCATGTTGAAGTGTCTGTGTAGTTAAGGCTGTGCTCATTTTATTACCATTCTGGTTGATGGTACAAATGGAATACACTCATATTGATAATTGATACTGATAATCATACTGATAATTGATACTGATAACTATTCTTACTGATTCCTACTCTAGTTTCTTCTCTCTCTACTTCTTGCTTCCTCTACATACCCAATACAACTTTTACATTTCCACTAAAATAATCTTTCTAAAACACAATTAAGATATTAGCCCCTTAAAACTTTTGATGTTTTCCATTTTATACAATAGCATCTCTCAACCCATGTTATATAGAGCATTATCTCCTAAGTCTATTTAAAGTTTTTAATTTTTTTATTTTGAGAGAGACAGAGAGTGTGAGCAGGGGAGGGGCAGAGAGAAGGAGAGAGAGAGAATCCCCAGCCGGCTTCATATTGTCTGTGGGGAGCCTGATGCGGGGCTTGAACTCATGAACTAAACCATGAGATCATGACCTGAGCCGAAATCAAGAGTCAGATGCTTAACCAACTGAGCCACCCAGGCACCCCAGCTCCTAGGGATATTTACTGCAGCTCCTTGAAAATACAGCTCAATGACCACTTCATATACATATTCTCATTTAAAGACTCCAGGATATTCACCCCAACATTTTAGCAATGCATTTTACCTTGGAAGTCTTTTTAGCTCCTGCAAAAAAAAAAAAAAAAAAAAAAAAAGTCATTAATTCCTGTGAAACTAGCTCAGGAATGAGTTGTTATGTGAAATTTTAAGTCTAAGTTGCTAACACATGGTGTGATGGCTAATTTTATGTTAATTTGCCTAGGTTATGGTGACTGTCAAATACTAGTCTAGATGTTTCTGTGAAGGTATTTTATGGATGTGACTAACGTTTATGATCCGTTGACTTTAACTAAAGCTGATTACCATTCCTAACGTGGATAAGCCTCATTTTATCAGTCAAGGCATTAAGAGCAAAGACTGAAGTTTCCTAAAAAAGAAGGAATTCTGCCTAGAGACTGAAACAGAGAATCTGTATCAGAGGTTCCAGCCTGCAGTATTGCTCTGTGGATTTTGGACCCAAGATTGTAACATCAACTCAACCTGAATTTCTAGCCTGCCAGCTAGTGTTGTGGGTTTCAAACTCCACAGTCTCCACAATTACATGAGCCAATTTTTAAAAATTTTCTACATCCATCCATACATCTATCCGTCCATCTATCCATCAATCATTGGTTCTGTTTCTCTGGAGAACCTGACCAATACACATAGTCTGACACAGTTTGATTATTTTTGCTTTTGTGAGGCTATAATATCAGGTACAACTTGGTATATCTGTTACCATTCTCTCCCAGATTCTCTGTGCTTTAAACTTACTTGAGTATTATTGAGCCCACCAAGTACAGTTGGACCTTGAACAATGTGCGGGTTAGGGGTCCCAGCATCCTACATAGTCGAAAATCCATGTATAACTTTTGACTCTCCCCAAACTTAACTGCTAATAACCTACTGGTGAAGTCTTACTGATAATATAATCAGTCTATTGACACATATTTTGTATGTTATATGTATGATATACTGTATTCTTACAATAAAGTAAGCTAGACCAAATAAAATGTTATTAAGGAAATCATAAGGAAGAGAAAATACATTTATAGTACTGTACTGTATTTACCAAAAAACAAAAACAAAAACAAAAACAAACAAACCACTAACAACAAAAAAACCCCATGTAAATTGACCTGTGGAACTCACACCTGTGTTATTCAAGGGTCAACTCTACTTTTATGTTTCTGGATTTTTGCCCTTGCCCTTCCTCCCCTCAGCTTGCACCCAGTAATCCCCTTCTTGTCCTGGTAAACTCATTATTTATTTCTGAGTATCCAGCTTATGCCATCTTTCCTCCAAAAGCATTCATAGCCTCATAAATGAAATCACTATTCACTCTTTCATTTAATTCATTCATTTAGTAGATGTTTATTGAGCATCTACTGTGTTCAAAGCTGTCAGAAGTGAGCAGTGGACAAGAGGGGTATGATCTCTTTTCTTAGAATGGGGTGATCAGCGCTGTTTATTCAGGACACTCTATGACTGTTGCTGTGGAGCCATTATTTATACTGTCTTCTTTCAGTCTCACAAGTAGTTTGGTTTTGATGATCAATTATGTGGTCTTCTTCATTATCAAACATACAGTTTAGTAAGGGAGACAAACTTTAAGCAGGTGTTGTGAGTTGAATTATGTCTTTCCCTTACCTCCAAATATGTTGGAGTCCTAACTCCCAGAACCTGATAACATGACCTTATTAAATTTGGGGTCTTTGAAGATGTAACAAAGTTAAGAGGAGGTCATGCTGGATTAAGGGTCTTAATCCGATGACTGATATCTTTATAAGTGGAGAGAAATTTGAACATGGAGACACACAAGAGAATATCATGTGATGAGGGAGGCAGAGATTGTAATGATGTGTTCATAAGCCAGAATGTCAAGGACAGCTAGCAACCACCAGAAGCTAGAAGAAGCAAGAAAAGATCTTCCCCTTGAACTTTCAGAGAGCAGAAGCCCTGCTGACACCTTGACTTCAGACTTCTAATCTTCAGAACCGTGAAGAGAATACATTTCTATTGTTCTAAGTCATCTAGTTTCTGGTAATTTATTTACAGCTTTCCTAGCAAATCAATACAACAGGTAACTTGAAAAATTATGTGTGTTACATAAAGCAAGATATTTTGTGCTATGAGACAATATGATGGGAAAATACAGAGGCCTATCTGGTTGGAGGAAATGATATTTTGGGAATTTTAACAAGTGTCAGGAAGAGTATAGCATGTTTAGTGATACCGACACAAAACATAGCTTGATGCTCTAAAGAAACCAACAGATCTATATAGGTAAGATTTAAGAGTATAAGTTGACAGTAGGATGTCGTGAGGCCGCATAGATTAGCAATGTCCTGGTTGTGGAGAATCTGACAAATAACAAAATGATTTTGGACTTCATTCTGAAGTTGGTGGAAAGTCACTAGAGCATTTTGAGTATGAAGCTGGAAGTGGCATGATACATTTGTGATATAAAATGATATTCTTGCTTGATAAAACTTGGAATAAAGAAGAGGCAATAGGAATGGAGGCAAGTGGATTCCTGAAGACCCCAGAGGTGAAAACTTTGTTTTTGTTGTTGCACGTGGGAAAAGGGAGAGGGGTGTGAAGGAGGAGTGCCAGTTTCCAGCTTGGACAACTGTGCAGATGGTATCTTTTGTTTGAGACAGAAAATATTAGAAGAGAAAAATGAAGGAAGGGGAATGCCAGTTTCAATTTAGACTTCTGTTATCTTTGAAGTTTATGTGAAAAATGCAAAGGAACATACCAGTGGTATTGTGGAAATAGACTGCAGACTCAAACTTTAGTTCATGTATCATTTATTTGCTTCTAATCTGCAACAGGTGGAAGAATTGGGTAATGCACATATATTAAACACATACTGGCCCAGTTCCCCAGTCTTCTTGGTACCTCGAAGTTACAAATGTTCTTTAATGTATCCTTATGTAGAACATCTCTTTAGGAGAACTTTCTTTATGGTCAGGGTCATTTCATTTTGAAACTTGTTCTCTCTCTCTCTCTCTCATTCCCTTTCTCTCTCCCTGTTTGTCTCTCATATTGGATCAGGAATTCCTTAAGACATGAAAAATAGGTTTATGGCACAGGGTAGGAGGAGCTGTGGGTAAGGGTTACAGTGAGGCTTGTGAATATATGAGGGTTTGAACAGGGGTTACGTTAGGACAGAGAGGAACTTTGGACAGAGGTATCTTGTGTCAAAGCAAACTATAAATAGGATATCTTGTGACTTAAGAGAATATTTTATCAAATACAATAAAGTATAAGTGATATTATTGAAGAATATATATGGTGAATGGGATACACAGGTTATTACATCTAGAGGTGGTTAGAGAAGCTCGTACTTGAGGTGAGTCATGAAAGATGATTAAATATTTACCATGTGAAATTGCAGAGAATTCTGGGGACAGAGAGTATGAAGAATAAAGACACAGGAACTTGAAACTGTTTGTATTCTTAGTAGGATACTTCAGTTTTAACCAACAGAAAACTTCAACCCAAACTCATTTAACTAGAATGTAAAATGTATTTTCTCAGATAGATAAGCAGACCAGGCTTATTATATGAGGGTTTGACATATGATGTGACTACAACTCAGTTCTTTATATTTTTTGCCTCTTATTTCTTCAGCGTTGGCTTTGTTTTCAGCAGCATGCCTCCTTGTGATCCCTAGATGGCTCCAGAAGCTCCTTGCACTACATGTTTCCAGACTGACATTTCTTTCAGAAGTTTATTTTCCACAAATGTGTTCTCTTTGCTCTGATTGATTTACGTGCTTATTCTTGAATGACCATGGTAAGGTGTATGGGACACTGAGCAATTAGGTCTTTGATGGAATGGGGGGGGGGGTCTATCTCACTGAAACGTGTGGAAGTAAAAGAGTTGTATTACAAATAAAATTTTATAGCAGGCAGGGGTTAGAAGCTAGGTCAAAAACAGTAATTGTCACTCACATTAAGGAAACTTTAATTCCTCACATTTCTTCATTTATAGACATTTATTGAGTACGTACTAGGTACTCTTCAGCTCAGTAGTCATGGATCCCAGCTGTCAGAGAGTATACATTTAGTATTTTGTATAGATAGAGTGTAGTGTGTGAAAGGAGGGCAGGAGAAGTAAAGGTGCGATGAAGAAAAAGGTGGGTGGAGGGAAATCATGTAGAGAGGCTTGTGTGCCTTGCTGAAGAGTTTGGACTTTATCATAAAGACAGTAAGTAAAGATAGCAAGTAAAGGGCTTTAGAAGAAAGATGAGGACTTCAGGGCATAATTAATTGGTGGGAAAGAAGACAAGAGGTGGATTGCCAGTTACGGGATTGAAGGCAGGCTTAAAGAAGGGAGTGACAGTGGAAATAGAGAAAGAAGGAGGGTTATAAGCTGAGTGATTCATTCTTCAACAATTCACACAAAGCTGTGTGACCTTGGGCTTTAGAGTTCTACAGGTGTGGAGAGCTAAGCTCTGCCACTTACTGGCTTGGTTACCCTGGTCCAGTGGCTTTTCTGTTTTTACTTTGGTCATCAGTAAAATAAGACTATCTGAAATGCCCACCCACTGTATGCCCCAAACTCCTTTCTAGAATCATCACTATTTAGTACATTTGAGATTAAAGACTGTTTCACACTTATTCCTTAATTCCCTATCTTAGCTGTGGTCCTTAGGGTCACCAATTCCTTTATTCAAGAATAGCATTCAAGACCTTATTTCTTTGAGATGTTTAATGAAATTTCATGGTAAGGAGAAACTTTACTATGAAGGTGCACAATTTAAAATTGATTATTAAGTACCCATTTTTTGAAAAGTCTGATGTCCTCTGACCACCAATAATCTCACTAGCCACTGTATTTTTTTTTTTTTTTAATTATAAAGGTTTGCTTGACACACAACACTGGACACTCTTATTTCTGAACTCTAGCCAGTTGCTAGCATGCTCTGTTCTTCCTGTCTTTGTCCAGTCCTATCTGTAAATTCCCATTATCTTGTCTTCTAGCACACATTATCTTTTTAATTGCTTAGCTGTTCTAGTCCAGCTTATACCTCACTCTCTCTCAGTCAAAGGTAACACCAAACTATTTTTTCCTTCCTTCCTTCCTTCCTTCCTTCCTTCCTTCCTTCCTTCCTTCCTTCCTTCCCTTCTTCCTTTTTCTTTTTAGTGAAAGAGAGAGAGCGCGAGCATGTGTGAGTGGGGGAGAGGGGCAGAGGGAGAGAAAGAATCCTAAGCAGGCTCCATGCTCAGTGCAGAGCCTGATGTGGGGGGCTTGATGTCATGACCCTGGGTCCACAACCTGAGCTGGAATCAAGAGTCAGACACTAAACTGACTGAGCCATCCCGGTACACCCTATTTTTTAAACAAAGCCCCTGAAAGAAACTATGGTTGCAGTTTATAAAATAATGATGCTTTCAGCTTGCTGCCTATCTCAATTCTAAGGTTGATTTGAGGAAAAAAATGATTAAAACCTTAAATAGCTTTCAACAAGCACCATATAATTTGGTTCTTGCCTACTTTCTCAGTTTCAACTTGAAGTCTTTCTCAACCGACACGTGTTCCAATCACGTGATCTGTTCATTTCCTTGAGAAACTTGGGCCATTTCTAGCCTCAGGGCTTCGGGTGTGTTGTGTCCTCAACTCTTCATATTTGTCAGTCTTTGTTTAAATCTCACTTTCTCAGAGACAACTTCCCTGGATCTAAACGTATGTGAAGTCTGCAGCTATAATCTCTTATTATTTTTGTTTGTAATACCCAACACAGTCTGTAGTTGGCATTGCTTCATATGTGATTGAGACTATTTGTTTAATATTTCTCTTTTCCAGTGGATTAATTTCCATGATGGGGGAGGCTTTGTCATTTGGTTCAGTATAGCATCCACAAGAGGCTTTTGAGGTATTTGGACCATAGCAGGTACAGAAAAAATATTTTATAAATGAAAAACGATGTTGACAATCATTCATCCCCCTGGTGTACACTTTATATTCTGGATTTCATGCATTTGTAAATGCACAAAAGCAGAGAATGAAATAATGCATTTAAACTTCATTTAGAAGTTTAGTGTGAAATTTCCCTTTTCCCCTATGTGATTAAATCTTTTATAGATCATTTAAAAAATACATACTATTGCTTTATATGGGCATACAGAAATGTAACCAGTTCCATGTCACCGGAATTTTAGATTATTACTTTTAGTGTTTCCTTTTATAAACATATAGAATTAAATGAATGCCGTTGCCAACATCCTTTTTTTTGTAAAACTGTGAGAGCCAGGAGAGCATAGTGATTAAGAGAGCATGAGCTATGAAGGACTGCCTGGTTTGAAGCCTTTACTACATAGTAACTATGAGGCTTGGGCATGTTATATAGATTTGCTGACTCAGTTTCTTTATCGGTAAAATGGGTATAATATTGTTCTTTCTTATAGGATTGTCATGAAAAGCCAGTGTTATTCTAAATGTGAACCCAACAAAACCTGTAATAACTGTCAGCTATTTTAAAGAAAATTTTAAGAAAGTTCTTAGTTGCAAAATAGGCCAAAAAGTTTAAATATTTTTAATACATGTTGCGTGTACTTTTAAACTGCCTCCCAGAAAGGGTGGAGAAATTTGCACTAGCCAACAATGAATATTTAAAATTATCATTGTCAATTGTCAAATGGATATATATTACAAAATATATGTAATAGTTTCACTTTCTTTAAATACTATAATCATTGACTTTTTCTTATGTTTACTGGCAATTTGTATTTCATTAATTATTTATCTCTACTGGTCATTTAAAATGCTTTCTTTTTAGGAGTTCTTCATAGAATAAGGATAGTAATCTTTTCACTGTCATGTATAATGCAATTATTTTTCCACAGTTATCATTTGCTTTTTGAGTTTATGTTGATTTTCTTTTGTACAGAATTTTAGCTATTTATGGTATCAAATCTATGAATCTTTTTTCCATTTCTTATATGCTTAAATTTTTTGACTCCATTTGAATAAATATACATGTTTCCTTCTACACTTTTTTATGGTTTTATATTTAAGCTTCTTGTCCATGTAGAATTTATTTTAGATTGTGGTCTTAACACTGTCGCTTAATTTTTCTCAAATAGTCAACTGTCAAGGAAGGCTTAATTACTTATCATATTTCATGGTTTTGAAGTTCACTTTACCATGTAATAAATTTTTTAGTTAAAATGTGTTTCTGAGTTTTAACATGCTACTGTAATTATGCTAGTCTATATTCTATCTAATGGTGTAAATCCCTCCTCCTCCCCCACCCCGAGTGTACCACTTACTATTTACCTACTATTTTGACTTTTTCTTTTTTAAAAATTTAATAAAATTATGAGCCTCTGTATAATAATTCTGTCCTTGGTGTCCGGAGCTAAGCTGTTCTTTTTTTTTTTTTTTAATTTTTAAAAAGATGTTTATTTTTGAGAGAGTGAGAGAGAGAGAGAGAGACACAGTGCGAGCGGGGAGGGGCAGAGAGAAAGAGAGGGAGACACAGAATCTGAAGCAGGCTCTAGGCTCTGAGCTGTCAGCATAGAGCCCCACGAAGGGCTCAGACTCACAAACTGCATGATTATGACCTGAGCCAAAGTTGGACACTTAAATGACTGAATCACTGAGATACCCCTAAGTTGTTCTTTAAACAAACAATGGACTTTAATTTTACAGCTGACCCTTGAATAGCACGTGTTTGAACTGTGCAGGACCACTTATCTACGGATTTTTTATGGTATAGTATTGTAAGTGTATTTTCTCTTCCATGTGTTTTTTTTAAATAAAATTTTCTTGGGGCGCCTGGGTGGCGCAGTCGGTTAAGCGTCCGACTTCAGCCAGGTCACGATCTCGCGGTCCGTGAGTTCGAGCCCCGCGTCAGGCTCTGGGCTGATGGCTCAGAGCCTGGAGCCTGTTTCCGATTCTGTGTCTCCCTCTCTCTCTGCCCCTCCCCCGTTCATGCTCTGTCTCTCTCTGTCCCAAAAATAAATAAAAAGTTGAAAAAAAAATAACCATTAAATAAAATTTTCTTTTCTCTTGCCATACTTTATTGTATGAATGCAGCATATAACAGATACACAAAATATGCGCTAATTGATTATTTATATTATTGATAAGGATTCCAGTCAACAGTAGACTATTAGTAGCTTAGCTCTGGGGGACTCAAAAGTTACAGGTGGATTTCTGACTGGCAGAGGAATTTACCTCTCTTATCCCCGTGTCGTTCAAAGGTCAACTGTGCTTATATGTTTCTCGTAATTTCAGAATTCTGTACTGGAATATCAAACACATCTACACACAGTAAATCAGTTGCTGTCAAAAGATTTATTGAAGGAAAATCAGCAAGATGAAAACAGACCCATTTTAAAAGTCTGTGACAGAAAAAAAATGAAGATACATGTCCTTGAACTGCTAACCAAAAGCACAAGAAGAGTATGATATCAATGATTAAGACCTGAAAAAAATTGACAAAAATTCAGGAAAGAAATATTACAGAAAGAAAATTAAATTGATTCATACATTTATACAAATATTGTTTCTGACAAATTTACATGTTTATGAAATAATCATTTTTTCTTAGTTTGCATCCAACACAAGCCAGGAACCCTATAAGATTTCTTACATTTCTTACAGGTGGGTGCTAAACAATTACTGAATAGTCTTAATTATTGCAAATATATTTTTTAATAGAAGAGAATCATTGGTTGCATGAAAAAAATCCATTTAGAATTAGCATTTCAAAACTTTTAATACTACAACAGTTTTTCTGAGATAAGTTAATTCAGTTCTCTTCAACTCACACTAAAATGTGCTATTCAGGGTTAACTAAAGTGACATACATCATTAAATGTAGTGGGAAGTGAGCTTTCTTTATTGCTCTCTCTTCATATCCCTGAAGGCTGAGATTAAAGACTTTTATATTAAGGTAAATAGATAACTAAATTAAACCTTTTGATACAAGGGGAACTCTTCTATTTGAGTTTTTAAGTTTCCATAAATATATTCTACTGCATGACCTCTATTGCTAAACGTCTGCATTTTTCTGAGTCTAATACTTGCCTTAAATTCTCACATTCTTTAACTTAATAAGATTTTTGCTGAACAAACTTCTTAGATGTTAAAACTAGCTTTCCAGGCTATTACTCAAGTCTATGTGGCATATGTTTTGTTGCTTTCAAATCAGGAACTCATCTGGTTCTTCCTTCAGTAGCTTAAAGACACCCATTTCAGTAGTAAAAGCATCGTCCTCGTGGCTTAGGGTATCTAGATCAGAGGTAGTTCTTGAAAGTGGCTCACTGTCCTTAGTTACATATTCCATTGTATTATTTTCAGACAGATCTTTTGTCGTAATAGACGAATCTTCCATGAGGTTCACATCTACTGATATAGGGACTACAAAGTCATATCTAGATTCAACAGCAGTAAGCAAAATGGGATGGTTCTCTGCTTCATTTGTAATATCTTTCTCCATCCAAACATTGACTTCATCCATAGACTCTTCATCAGTTATCAGAACATCTTCTGGGTTATCTTCGCACCTTTCAACAGTGGTAGTGAGCTCAAACACAGTGATGAACTTTTCCTCATCAGAATCTGTTAGTTTAGGCACAGCATTGGGGTCATCCTCTGGAATGTTGAGGTCAATTTCAGTCATTTTCTCTTCTGTAAGGGCAGCTATATCTGGAATAGTGGTGAAGTCTTTTTCAGTAGCAGAAGAGATTTCAGCCTCAGGAATAGACGAGGTGGTGATCTGGACAGCCTCATCAGCAGTGACATTGGATTTAACTGAGGAACTGTAATTGTTAATATCGGGTTCATCCTTCTTAGCTGGAAGGGCAGGGGTGTCCACAATGCTAGCGGTGCCATCCTTCAGTGTGCCAGAGACTTCAGAAGTTATAGAGACATATTCATTCCCTGGGCCAGTGGTATCCAAGAGAATATCTTCTTTTGCTATGTTAGTGGAAAAATCTATTAAAGAAACAGTAGCACTTGGTGATGAGATATTACCAATTTTCACTGGAATGAAGTTTTCAGTAATAGAGTCATTAGCCATGGAGTTTGTTGTGCCTATCAGACTAGTAATTTCTTTCTCCAGATGGGTTGATGACCTAATAAGATGAGACTCAGCATCATCTTCTGATTTTAGTTTTTCCTTCAGAGATGTAAACTTGTTGCCTGTTGTTGAAAAATCACTTTCTAGTATATTGTCATGTAATGAAGTAATGTGGTCTCCTTCTGAGGTCATAGTTGTTTCTGATTTAGGAATAGTGTTGTCATCCCCAAATAAAATGGTTGCTTCAGTTGTTGTTTTGCTGCTTTCTGTTGGAGGATGAGAGCAAATTTTTGGCAAACCATCTTCAGCCATGGGACAAAATGGCACCATGCACACTCACAGGTCTTTCTCTGGGCCCAGTGGTTTCCCTAGGCAGGAGAGTGATGTTCATGATAGTGATTGAAGCATTGGTCATCATGGTGATTGTTGCATCAACCATAGAGCCAATGGCACTGGCTCTCCTTGGAGGTTGTTTCTGTGCTCTGATTGGGCAACTAGTTTCAAGAGTATGGATATTAGATTAAAAGGCAGTAGAATCCTCTCTGATTGTGAAATCAACATTCACAGCTGGATTTGTCTTCTTTTTGTTTATAAGGGATGTGCCTTCCAATATGGAGCTAGTGTCACTTGAAACAGACATAGCAGAGTCTGCCAGGTACTTTGTGGGTTGAGGGTCAGTGGGGAGAACTCTGGAAGCCATGAGATTATCAGCATTAGTTTCAAGTGGCCTGTCTTTCAAGTAAGTTAACAGTATGTTTTTGAGGTGAAGTGTCTTCTCTTGAGATTTATGGTTATTTAAATGTCTAAAAACATTGATGGCAGTTTTGGCAATGAATGTAGCATGCAGAAGGTAATTAGGTAGCAAGGATTTCAATTAGTTTTCCTCTTCAGAGAGTGAATTCTCACTTTTTCAGTAAAGATAATAAGTAAGTAACATTTAGGGTTCTTGTAATTTTCTTCTTCATTACAATTCTTACTTTTTTTGTGAATTAACATGCTTAACAAGGACGATATCAGGTCTTGTAGATTTAATTTCTTCAGGAATATTTTTCTGTAGAGTGTGTTACTTCAACCTAATGCCAGGGAGTTGGCAGTATATGTCAGAATTCACCCAGAAACAAAATCAAAATGTGGAATAACTGTATTAGCCTTAAGAATTTTATCCTCACATTTCAGAGGGAATGTTTCCTATAATGATGTTAGTTAATTCAACCATCGTCATTTTGTTATCATTCTTAATATTTAGCTATTTAGATGAAAGGAGATTATAGTCTGGTGTTAATATTTTCCCAGTGTTATTAGAAGAAAGAGAATTTTCAGACTCAGATACAACTAAATATGAAAAAGGGCAGCAGTATCAGTCAGAGCAGTGGTTTCCATCTCAAGAGCAAATGCTTTCTCTTCATTAGATTTGGACTCAACCTCCAAGTTTACAGTGTCTTTTCTTAGTTGATTGGCCTGGTATAGACATATACATGACCACTCTCTGTAGAACTATGATAGGTTTTAAGATGGGAATTTTTCATTTTAAAGACACAGGTAGCTTCTCCAGCTATGTTTTCGCTTCAAGGAGATGTCACTATGAAGGGTCTCAGTGTCTCTATTGACATAAGAAATGCTGTCAGCATCAGGGACAAGGAGGAAAGTCTTTTAAGTTAATGACAGGCATGACTCTTTATTTCTAAGTCATTTGCAGTGGCAGGAAAGGAAATGAGAAGGTAAACCTATTCTCTGGGTTGATTAACTGGGTTGATTTAACCTCTACTCCACCCCCTCCCCCTTATCTAGTGTTTATGAGGTTTAATTCAGAATAAGCATGGTATAAACAGAAGATTGGTGTCTTTGTGGCAGGAATTCTTTTATTCTGTGTACAAAAAGTGGGAAAAAGGAGGTGTTAACTGTATAATTGCTAGAAGTCAGGTTGGAGTACTTGCTATTTCTTATATTGAATAGAGTTAGAATAAGGAGCAAAATATTCATTTTTATAGGCATTTAGTTCCTGGTTAGAAATGTCAGGTGAAATGATACCATCTTTGTAGACACTAATTTGTCAAATAGTCTTTAATTTCAGGGATTATTATTGTGCTCACATCAACTCTGCTTCTACTAATATAACTGTGAGGTGGGATCACATTGATTATAGCATACAAAGACTTTTCTTGGCTATAGAGAATATTATTACCATTATCTTGTTTTTTTTTAACCATTGACCTCTTTACATGGACACTTTACATGGAAAGTGTGTGTCATCTATCAAAGAGAAAGAAGAATATGGTGAAAATCCTGGTGGGACTGCTGGAATTTTAGCAATTTTGAGGGTGGAACTGGAATCATCTGCTCTGGGGAACATAGGACACTCTTATTGGACCAACAGGTCATTACCACCAAAGATACTAGCTGACTTAAGGATAGAGGATCAGATTCTATAGGTGAGGTTCACTTTATCTGAATAATACTTTCCTCTATTGTTGTAGTGTCTATTACACTAATGGAAACAGTTTGTCTTTTCTCAGAAGAGCATCAAGTGTATATTTAAGTAGCAATTTCTTCAGGTCCAGGATGAAAAAAAAACCCTTTTGTTAAGTGAAAAAAAAAAAAAAAGGAAGTTGTTAGCAAGAGGGTGAGTTTGCAATAAGGCCTCAGGAATGTTATCTGACAGTTTAGGATTTTCAGCGATACTTGACTAGAAAGAGTCCTCAGATATAGACTTTGAAAATGCTGATGTCATACTGATGCCCACCATTAAGACTGTCTTTGTATGGAGAATATCTTCAGATCTATCAGATGAAATGTAATGTGCAATTTTAAAAGAATTACCTGAGACAAGTGGTGTCTCCTATGGACATTAGAATTCCTACTTTATTATTATTATTATTTATTATTATTATTTTTATTTTAATTAATTTATTAATTTTAATATAATTTATTGTCAAGTTGGCTAACATATAGTGTGTAAAATGTGCTCTTGGTTTTTGGGGTAGATTCCCATGGTTTATCACTTACATAAAACACCCAGTGCTCATCCCAACAAGTGCCCTCCTCAATGCCCATCACCCACTTTCCCTCTCTCCCATGCCCCCATCCACCATCAGTTTGTTCTCTGTATTTAAGAGTCTCTTATGGTTTGCCTCACACCCTCTCTGTTTGTAACTATTTTTTTCCCCTTTCCTTTCCTCATGGTCTTCTGTTAAGTTTCTCAAGATCCACATATGAGTGAAAACATATGAAATCTGTCTTTCTCTGCCTGACTTATTTCACTCAGCATAATACTCTCCAGTTCCATCCATGTTGCTACAAATGGCCAGATTTCATTCTTTCTCATTGCCAAGTAATATTCCATTGTATATATAAACCACATCTTCTTTATCCATTCATCAGTTGATGGATATTTAGTCTCTTTCCATAATTTGGCTATTGTTGAAAGTGATGCTATAAACATTGGGGTACATGAGCCCCTATGCATCAGCACTCCTGTATCCTTTGGATAAATTCCTGATAGTGCTATTGCTGGGTTGTAGGGTAATTCTATTTTTAATTTTTTGAGGAACCTCCACACTGTTTCCCAGAGCGGCTGCACAAGTTTTCATTCCTACCAAGAGTGCAAGAGGGTTCCCGTTTCTCCACATCCTCGCCAGCATCTGTTGTTTTCTGATTTGTTCATTTTAGCTACTCTGACTGGTGTGAGGTGGTATCTCATTGTGGTTTTGATTTGTATTTTCCTGATGATGAGTGATGTTGAGCATCTTTTCATGTGTCTGTTGGCCATCTGGATGTCTTCTTTAGAGAAGTGTCTATTCATGTCTTCTGCCCATTTCTTCACTGGGTTATTTGTTTTTTGGGTGTGGAGTTTGGTAAGTTCTTTATAGATTTTAGATACTAACCTTTTATCCGATATGTCATTTGCAAATATCTTCTCATTCTGTCAGTTGCCTTTTAGTTTTGTTGGTTCTTTTGCAGTGCAGATGCTTTTTATCTTGATGAGGTCCCAATAGTTAATTTTTGCTTTTAATTCCCTTGCCTCCAGAGACGTGTTGATTAAGAAGTTGCTGCGGCCAAGATCAAAGAGGTTGTTGCTTGCTTGCTCCTCTAGGGTTTTGATGGTTTCCTGTCTCACATTTAGGTCTTTCATCCATTTTGAATTTATTTTTGTGTATGGTATAAGAAAGTGGTCTAGTTTCATTCTTCTGCATGTTGCTGTCCAGTTCTCCCAGCACCATTTGCTAAAGAGTCCATCTTTTTTCCATTGGATACTCTTTCCTTCTTTGCCAAAGATTAGTTGGCCATACATTTGTGGGTCCAATTCTAGGTCCTCTATTCTATTCCATTGGTCTATGTGTCTGTTTTTGTGCCAATACCATACTGTCTTGATGATTACACCTCTGTAATAGAGGCTAAAGTCTGGGATTGTGATGCCTCCCACTTTGGTCTTATTCTTCAAAATTACTTTGGCTATTAGGGGTCTTTTGTGGTTCCATACAAATTTTAGGATTGCTTGTTCTAGCTTCAAGAAGAATGCTGGTGCAATTTTGATTGGGATCGCATTGAATGTGTACACTAGAATTCCTACTTTAAAAAGAGTCTGTGTATCTTCAGATTTTGTAAATTTATGATCTTAGTTGAGGTGATTATCATCATTGTTGGAATGTAGCTGTTGAGGAAGTTTCAGGTTCAATATCTTCATTCATGAGAGAATTCTCAGCTTCAGAAACAGGGAGGTGAGAGGAACAGTTATATCTTGAGATTTGGTTATAGCAACATCCACATTTTTGGCCTCTTCCCCTCCAGTGATTGGAATGCTGGGTGCATGAGTTTCAGAAATTGTAATTGAAAGATGTGTTGGCCTGTGGTGTCACTATTTTTGTTGTTGTTGTTGTTGTTGTTGTTGTTGTTGTTGTTGTTGTTGTTTCCAAGGAAGATGGTGTAGATAGCAGGGTTAGATATGACCCTTGTTTCTGCTTTGTTGTTTGTAGGCTTCTCAGGGATACCCTTTGGAGTAATTGTTCCTGTGACTGAAGAATATCAGCACTGAAGAAATGTTTCCTTCAATTTCTTTGTTAGCTTGTGGTACAATAGAAATTGAAACCTAAATAATATATATTTTTTATCTTGACAATGGATTAATGTGTATCATTTGTGCTTTCTGAAGTTTGAAGTTCAGTATGTGTTGCTCTAAAATTGGCTAATTTAATTCCAACTGAGAATTTCCTTCTACCATGGAAATGATCTCTGTGTAAGATAAAGATTTTTCATCAGTAGGAATAGTGGTAATTACTTCTGTTAGCAAGTTTGAGTTCCCAGTAATGAACTCAAGGACCTGACCCTGAGGACCAGATCCATCTGGGAGGGAATCCTTTGGCATGTGACAGCTTGAGTAAGCTGCTACAGGGACACGGTCAGAATCCTCGTTCACTGATTTATTATCAGCAATGACATTTTTATTCACAAGATAAGGCTTTAGGTCAGCATCTTTTAGAGAGTTTGTTTCCACCTGAATAACTGGATCATTTCCTATTCTATTTACATCTGTAAGGTGATTCAGTTCAGCTGTGTCTTTCACTGCAGAAGCTTTAGTTATTTTCCTTGTGTAATAGAAATTTGGTTTACTATATTCATTAGGAAAAAGAGAAGAAAACTTGGTGGTTGTTTTCTTGGGTTCTGCATTTTGATCACGAAATTCATCAGTACCAAAAATTTTGCTTTTGGTGACAACAGTAGCAGATGTGCTAGGTTTGACATTAGCCATGTTGTCTGAAGAACCTGTAGAATCAGCTTGGAGGACAGTATAGACAAAGGGGACTATTTGACTTTTAGTATTTTTTCCTTTTGAGACAATGCCTTTATTGAAGTAAGGTGAGTCTATAGACACAGGCTCTGATATTAACACTGTTGGGTAGTAGAGGTTTGTGCCTTTTATAAGTTTGGGAGATGCGGTTTCTTTAGTAGGGACTTTAGAAGTTAGGATGAGAATTTCAGGTAGTCCCATATATGCAAGTTTTAGAGACCTGACACTCCCCGATGATGGAAGGCTATAATGGTCAATGTTATTTTTGTTCTTAGTAGAAGTAGCAGGAGCATTTTGCATGTTGGCAGACATCTTTTTCAAAGGATAAAAGAAAGTAAGAGCCGTCTTGATTGCATCTTCTTTGTTTTCTTTCACATTGGAGATGACATCACTGGAAGGCTGAGCTGAAGGAAAATTACTAAACCTTGAATCATATACTGTAGCTATACCTGTTTGATCTTCAGTAAAGTCAGATATACTGGATGTGGTAGTGTCTCCTCTCTGGGGTGTAAATGTCTTATAAATGATAGGTGCTATGTTTCTCCTGAGAAAATTAGCACTGTTTTTAAAAGCATGATTAGTAGTATCCGTTGTGAATGTCTTGCTATCAGCTACGAGTTTTATGTCTGGAGAAAGGGAATGCTCAATTATTTTATGTTCTAAATCAAAGCCTTCAGAGGGAATTATGGTGCCATCATCATCATTTATGGTACCTTTTCCCACAGGTGTTTTGTCAGAAAAACTAGAAGGAAAATTTACACTTGCGTCAATTAGGAAGTGAGTTGTGGGTCTGTGAGCTTTGGTATTGACATTGGCATTAGAATCCTTGAGAGCAATGACATCAGTGTCAGTGCTGTTTTCCTGTCTCAGAATCGTAGCTTGGTAGTTTTCTCTGGCTTTGAACACTGGGAATATTATTTTAGATAGACTGTCTGGAGGAGTAACTGTGGTATGTGGTGCATGAGACACATGTGTCTTGGGGGCATATATGAGTGTGCTCATTTTTATCAGGGAATTATCTGCTCTATCTTCTAATTCTGCAGTATGCATATCTGAGACATATTCAGATCCACTGTCATCAGACATAATAGCTGTATGGTCCAAATATGCTGGAGTGATTTTATATGTAGAAGAAATGTTATCCACTCTTTCTGAAATGTCTTCTGTAAAATAAATGATTTCATATTCAGCTGCCATCTCTCTCTTTAGAAGGTCTTTATGCTCAGATATATTCCCTTGTAAAGTGTTCGCCATGTCTTTTTCAGAGGTAATGACAGTAGGTGAAATGATACCTTTATCATATGGAATAATTATTTTCTCATGTGGAATGTTATGATCAATCTTTTTGGTCCTGTATTTTCCCATACTAGTAACAGGAACAAGTTCAGAATATTTGGAAGTCCTCATGGATGTCGTAAAATAAGAAGGAGGAAAATTTGACCTCCATTGAAGCCCATGTAGTCCAGTTGGAGTGTTTGTGATGGACCCTCCTGTGTTAGTAACTTTATCATGAGAGGTAGGCCTAGGTTCTTCTGGAAGAGTTAATGTGGGATTGGCTAAAAAGATTCCTTTTAAATTGGGAGGTCTTTGAGGTTTGAAGGAAGTAGCATCAAATTTAACAGTAAAAGAATCTTCCATATTGCTGTTACCCTTGTAGAGAGGGTTGGGCTCAGTTCCTGATGGAAGGATTTTCCTCATAGCTGGGATGAAAACTGTTGTATTTTTAAAATTAAGTAATTCCAATTTAGAAGCTGGATCTTCTTGATCAAAAAGATTAGCTATTTTCTTTCTTTCATAGACACTATCTTGAGAGTCTTCTGTAAGGGAAAAGGCTTTCATCATTGCTCTTTGAGATTTGAAATATATTTTGTCAGTCTTAGGTATATAATTCTCAGGAGTATCTGTATTCAGAGAGAAAAATGAGTCAGCCTCATCATCTGTGGTACTATCTGAGAAAGTAGTTGATCCAATTGGAGAAACATTCCAAGCCAATGGATAGGAATGAATGTCAGCTTGAGTTATTGTGACCTGTCTCCCTGAAACATCATCTCCATTAATGGCATCGGCATATTCATTTGCTCTTTCTAACATTTCTGACCTATTTAGTAAAGATTCAGATGAAGATTTATCTGTCATTAAGCCAAAAGTTTCAGGATTTTCAGGTGAGGAATTCGGGATAAGTATGGCAAGTGTTAACAGAGATGGGAATCCTCTAGATTTAACATCTTTTCCAGGCAACATTGAATCACCTCCTCCATAACTACGTTCAGTGGGAAGAACAATGGAATCAGCCATAGTCCTGGCTGCCTTATTCATAGATGAGGAAAAGATTGAAGCTCTGTTGGTTGCTTTCTCAGTATTTTTACCAATGAAGGGAAGATCATCATCAGGAATGACATTGAACTCAGCCAAAGGAATAATGTTGTTCTTCAAATGAAGTATATCTGCCAAGTTTGGTTTACGTTTATTTGCATCCAATTTGGCTGATATAGTGGCTTTTGCTTCTTCGGGTACATCATTATTATAATAAGCAAACGATACACCTTTCCTGTTGAATTGGTTTTTATAATCTATAGGATAGGTGATCACAGCAGGATCAGTGGAATCAGTGAATATCTTGCTCCCTCCCATTCTTATCATTAGTTCTGGGTCTGAATCAAACAGGTACTCCATTCTTTTGCCTTCAGGGATAATGTTGATGGTGTTATCACCAATTGGAGAAGTATTTTCCACAATTGTTTCACCTAGAAACTCAGGTAAAAAAATCCAACTTGAATCAGTAAGAGAATGAATCATGGATCTGGGAACCTTAGTATTAAAATTGACAGAAGACCTTTTGAGAACAGTAGCATCATTGTCAAAATTAAGGTTTTTATCTTTGGGAATGAAGCCTTGGTATTTTTTGGTAGTTTTGATAACAGTTAGAGATCCTTGGGATGCACGTTCAGAGGCTGCAGCACTGGCATGGGGTGAATGAGAGTCAAATACTTTGGAGTCTTTCCTAAGTGTGGTCTTTCTTGTAAGGGGACCATTTCCATCCCTCACTAGTTCAAAGGCATAGTTATCTGCAACATACTCAAGGGCATTGTCAACGGGTATAATAGTTATTATGTCCTCATCACTTGGAATATTTTCCCTTGCCAAAAAGGTGTCATGTAATTTTTCTGAAATGTCTTCTGTGATAAGAACTACTTCAGTGGCTATATCTTTCCCTATTGAAGTCTCATCTCCAAATTTATTATTATTATTAGTAGTAGTAGTATTAATAGTGTTTTTCGTGTCTTTTTTTGAAAGAATGGTAGTAGGTGAGATAATGATTTTGTCAGATGGAGTATTTCTTTCTCCAGGTGGAATACTATTATTAGTCTTTGTTGTGGTATCTTTTTTCCTCTTGATAACTGGATCAAGTTCAGAATACTTAGATGAGCTCATGAATGTTGTGAAATCAGAAGGAATAATTGACTTCCATGGTGGTAGGTCATATGTCCCAATGGGAGTGTTTGTGATGATCCTTTCTCCAGTAGCAACTTCAAGCGAAGAGCTTTTATCATTAGACCTAGATACTTCTGGAAGGGTTAATACAGAACCAACTGTAATGATTCCTTTTAAATTGTGGTATGCTTGAGGTTTAGTAGAAGTAGCATCATATTTAACAGTGAAAGAATTATCTTTCAATGTACTTGCATCTTTTGGAAAAAAATTGTCTGCTTTAGAAATATGTACTTCCTCTTCCACATTGTTACTCATTGACAGATTATTAAACCCAGTTACTGAGGGAAGGATTTTCCTCATAGCTGAATTGAGAATGGTTGCATTTGCAATGTGACTTAAATCAAATTTAGTGGCTGGATCTTTTTGATCAGAAAAAATACCTATTTTTCTTCTTTGAGAGACCATATGTTGAGAGACTTTTGTAGGAGAAAAGGCATTCATGATTGTTCTCTGAGGCTCAGAATATGTTTTATCTGTCTCAGTTTTAGAGACATCAGTAGTTTCTGTATTTACTGAGGGCAGTGAATCAAACTCATTGTTTGTGGGATTGTCTGAAAAAGTAGTAGAACTAATGAGAAATTTTGTTGAGGTTAAGGAGTTGGGCTTGGGATCAGTTTTATTTTTAGTGGAACTATCACCATCATTAACAGAATTAGGGTATTCAATCATTGTCTTAAACATGTTTGACAATGCAATTGAAGAATTAACCAAGGAGTTATTTGTCACTGGGTCAGAGATTTCAAGATTTTCAGTTGACGCATTAGTGAACATGGACTTTTCTTGGATTTGTAGAGCTAGGAATCCCCTGGACCCAATATTGTCTTCTGGCGGCATAGAGTTACCTCTTTCATAACTACTCTCAGTGGAGGGAGTAGTGGTGTCATCCACAATGTTTACTGTATTCTTAGATAAAGAAGAGATTGAAGCCTTTTTGTTTAAAGTTTTAGTATCTTCATTGATGAAAGAAAGTTTGCCCTTAGGGATGACATTAAACTCAGTCAAAGGAATAATGCTATCCCATGAGTATTGCATCTCTGCCATATTAGTTTTACCTTTAACATTGTCTGCTTGGGATGATAAGATGTTTTCTGCTTTACCTTGGGCATCAGTGTTATACATAGCAGATGAAACGACTTTCCTGAAGAACTGATTCTTATTTTTTAATGGAGAGGTGATAACAATGGGATCTGTAGGTTCATCTGGGAACATCCTTCCCTCTACCATGATTACTGTTTTTTCTGGGTCTGGAATAAGGGTGTATTCCATCATTTTGTCTTCAGGGAAAACAGTGATGGTGTCATCTCCTCTTAAAGTGTCCCTTTTAAGAGTTGCTTTACCTAGAAATTTGTGAGTACTTTCACTTGTGTGAGTTAGGGGGTGAGTCACAGATTTGGGAGCCTGAGAATTTGAGTTGTCAGTGGAGCTTTTTAGAAAAACAGCATCAATGTCAGAACTGGTATATTTTTCTCTAGATACCAAATTTTGTAACATTTCTTTAGTTTTAATCTCATTTGGGGCTCCTTGAAATAAATGTTTAGAGACATCAGCACTGGAGTAGAGTTGATGAAGCCCAACTATTTTGGGGTCATAAGTGAAAGTAGTTTTTTTCATAATAGGATTGTATTTTTCTTCCTGTGGTTCTAGGATATATTCATTTGTGACATACTTAAGAGCTCTGTTGTCAGGCACAGTGTTTATCACATTCTCAATATTTGGAATATTTTCACCATCTGAAGTAATGTCAGAAATATTTTCTGTAATAGGAACTATTTCATATTCAGTGATTATATCTTTCTGTAGGGAATTTCTGTGCACAAATATTTTATGAAAAATAGTATTCAATATGTCTTTTGTTGAAGTATTAATATTAGGTGAAATGATGGCTTTGTGAGATGGAGTATTTCTTTCCTCAAATGGAATATTATTATACATGTTTGTTGTAGTATCACTTTTCATTTTGACAACTGGGTCAAGTTCAGGACTCACAGACATTATGAAATCAGGAGAAAGGATTGATTTCCGTAGTGGCACATAGGATCCAGTGGGAGCATTATGAAGCAAACCTGCTGTGCCTGCATCTTCATCAGGAGGAGTGGAGTTTTTATACTTAGGCTTTAAAGTCTTTTCCAGAAACATGGTGGAATTGGGTGGAGCTTGAGGTCTAGCAGGAATATTAAATTTACCAAAGAAAGGATTATCTTTCAATATCCTTGAATCTCCTAAAACAAAATTGCCTGCTTCATAACTATTGAGTTTCTCCTCCTTGTTACTAGTCTCGGAGAGAGCGTTGGGCTCAAGGGTTGGGGGAAGTGTTGTTTCCAAAGTTGGAATGAGAACTGTTGCATTTATAATGTGATTTAAATCCAATTTAGCACCTGTGTCTTCCTTAGCAGAGAGTTTAGGCATTTTTTTGATTTCAGAAGGGAAGGAGCTTATTTCTGTAGGCAAAGGAATTTGCATCATTGTACCCAGTGGTTGAGCATCTGTGTTAATTTTGGAAATGTTGGCAGTTTCTCTCTCCATAGTGGATGCTGAATCAGCCTCATCATCTGTGGAATTCCTGGTAAAAGTTACTGAATCAATAGAAGGAATATTTGTGTCCAATGAGTGGGACTGAAGTTCCGTTTGGATTTTAATGTCCTGATTTTTTGAAATATCAGTTCCATGAATGAAGTCAAGGTATTCAGTCCCTGTCTCTGAGTCTACTGATACTGACTGTGAGGGTTCAGACAATAAGTTATCACTCATTAGCACAAAATTGTTGGTTAAAACTTTAGGTATAAGAATGATACTTTCAGTTGTTAGTAGAAATGGAAATTCTCTAGACCTAACATTATTTTCATTAGGTTGTATAGAATCACCCCCTTCATAACTGTCCTTAAAGGAAAGATAAGTGGTATCAGCAACAGTGTGAGTTGTCCTCACAGATGAAGAAGAAATTGAAGCCCCGTTTATTTTATTCCCAGAATTTTCATCAACAAAGGGAAGTTCATTGTTATCAAGGTTGACATTGAATGTAATTGAGGGAGCAGTGGCATTCTGTGAATGATAGCTCTCCACCTTGAAATTTTTATCTTGATTATATTCTGATTTGGGTGACATTGCAGGTTCCCTTTGGTAATAAAGAGCACTGAATGTGACATATTTCCTATAGAGTTGGTCTTTGTTTATTACCGGTATTTTGCTAATGGTGAGATCAGTCGTTTCATCTGTGAACATCCTGCTTTGTCCTATAGTTTCCATTGATTCTGGATCTGGAGCACTGATATGCTGAATCCGTTTGCCTTCTGGAAGAGTGATGATGATGTCATTTCCACTTAGGGTGTCCTTTTTCAGAGCTAAGTCATCTGGTGGAAGCTTGAGGGAAAATTTTCTATTTCCATCTGTGGGTAAAGGAGTCATGGTTCTAGGTGACTTGCTTTTGAATTTGGCAGAATAATCTTTGAGAAAGGTGTCATCTTTGTCAGAGTCAGGGTTTCCTTTTCTGGAGATCAATATTTGGTATTTTTGTTTAGTTTTGGGTTCTACAGGATTTTCATTCAGGAGACTCTCAGTGACATGTGCAGTGGGGAAGAGAGCATGAGATCCATATCTATGGAGCCCTTGAACAGAGGTAGGTGTCTTTGTTGTGGAGCTCTCTCCTTTTTCTCCAACATAAAAGGTATTTTTCTCCAATATGTATTTAAAGGTATTGTCATCAAGCCTAGTGGTCTTTAGATTCCTATTATTTACATTGTTTTCCTCCGCCAGAAAAACCACATCTGACTCTGCTGAAAAGTCCTTTGTAAAAGGAATGACTTCATATTGAGTTACATTATCATTTTCTGTAGAATCTATGTGCCTTTTTTCATTTATAATGTTTCTTATATCATCAGTAGAGATAGTATTGTGAGACAAAATGATTTCTTTGTCAGGTAGAACAATGATATCTCTAGCTATAATAGACTCATCAGTCACTTTTATGTTTCTCACTCCTTTAACAAGCACTGGATTAGATGCAGAATTATTGATTTTAATAAAATCAGCAATAAAATCAGTAGGAGGAAGAGTTGGTTTCACGGATAGATGTGATTTATTATGAGAGTTTGTGATAGACCTCTTTAAGTTATCATTACCAAGAGAAAATGAACCCCTAGCCCTGGCCTTTGTCTGCTTTGTTGTGCTCATTGTGGAAGCAGGGTAAAACATTTCTTTTAAAGTTCCAGGTGCTTTCTGTTCAGCAGAAGTAACAAGAGGTTTAAGAATGAAAGGATTAGTGTTCGCTGAATTTACATGTTTTAAGATTATTGGAATTTTGGCTTCAGAAATATAGGATTCATCCCCTACAATAGCCTTATCTTTCCTGAGGAATGTATTAGCCCCAGTTCCTGAGGTAGTGATTTCTTTTGCAAACGGATTGATAACTGCTTTATTTATATGGTGATTTATAGCATAGTCAGGACTTTCATTTATCTGCTCTTTTTTGTGGATTACAGGTTGAAGAACTGTATTAGGCACAGAGGCTATGAAGCCAGTTTTATCATAAATGCTCTCATTTTCAGTGATGGGTATGCCCATGGCTACATTTATAGGGTTATCTGAAAAAGTAGTAGGATCTTCCAGAAGAAGAACAGAGGAGACCATGGAGAAGGGCTGAGGGTTACTTTGCACCTTGGTGATTTCCCAGTTTTGGTCAGTGATAATAAAGTGTTCACCCAATGGCTTTAAGGACACTGATTTATTAGGTAAAGAGTCATCATTTTGACTAAGAGCATCTGCAATTCTAGGTCTTTTCTGATTAGGAATTAATAGAGATTTTAATTTTATGGACACAACATCATCTATCTCAGGTATGGTAGAGTCACTATTTTCATTGCTCTCTTTAGAGTCAAAGGCAGGAGCATTAGGTGAAATTGTGGTAACATTTATTGACATTTCGGTGTCCCTAACAGGATTAGGAGAAACTATTGAGGCTTTTTTGATTATACCCTTAGTAACTTCACCAACATAGGAGATATTCTTTGCTTGGGAGGCAATATCCTGAGCCAAGGGGTAAATGTGATCCTGTGAAGGCATCACTTCAGCTAAGCCCAATTTGTTTTCATTGACATTTGAATTTTCTGATTTGATGGTGTCTGCCAACTCTGGGGCAGCTGTGTTACCAACTTTGGATGAAATGCCATTGCTGTAGGAATGACCTTGACTTTTTATGGGGTAAGTGATCATAGCATGATCTGTGGGCACAGTGCCAAATGCAGTTCTCTCTCTCATAGTAACAATTGTTTCTGTGTATGGTACAAAGAAATACTCATTTTTTTTATTTTCTAAGTCAGAAACTTCAGGGAGAATGATGATGGTATCATCTTCACTTAGAGTTTTTTCTGCAGATGATCTTTCTTGAAACTCAGAGGGAAAAGTAGCATCAATTAGGGAGGGTGCCATGGTTTTCAGATGTTGAGTGTTGAAGTTTTTGAAAGAAGTGGCAACAATACCAGAGTCAGAATTTTCTTCTTTGAGAATAATAGTTTGATATTTTTCTTCAGTTTCAAACTCAGGGTGAGTTATTCTATACAGAAGACTCTTTGAGGCCCCACCTTCCGGGGAGGTTGTATGAGATACAAATCCATTTGGTCCGTGTATAAATGGAATAGGTTTTTTAATAGAACTATTCTCTTCCTTCTCTAGTTTAAAGGGATGCTCATTTGAAATATATTCATAATCACTTTTATCAGGTTCAATGATGATCAAGTCCATAGCATCTAGATTATTTTCCTTTGCCAGAGTAGTCTCAGGCCTAAGAATAAAGGAATCATCTCTTAATGTATTTGCATATCCCAGTGATAGAGGAGTACCTGTTCCAGATATATGGTAATAATTTTTCATGTTTGAGTCTTCAGAGGAGATAGGAATGAAGACGGTCACAGGTATAATGCTTGTGTGAGAATTTGTTGTGCTACCTGTGGCAGTTTGGTCTTTTTCTGTTCCTGGATCAGTTTGCTCATCAGTATAGGATGCATAATTTTTGTTGGAGGTTTCTTTACCTAATAACACAGTGTCTTCCAGAGCAGGGTTTAGATTATCTTTCATTGGAGTTCTAAACTCTGGTGTTGTAAAGGTCGATCTTCTTTCAGGGGAAAAGAAGCCTTTGGGGACGTTTTCTTTCATCATTGGATAAAGAATATCACCACCAAAGAATGTGCCATGTTCAGCACTACTGTTAGTGTTTCTTATAATTGCTTTTCCTTGAGACTGAGGAGTAAATTTTCTAAGTAGAGTATTTGAGACTTTAGTCATATAGGTTGATGCAGGATTCTCAAATTCAAGTTGGTCAGCTGTGGTTTTGGTTGTTCCTTTGAATCTGGTGGAATTATATACATCAGAGTTAAGAGAATAATGTTTAGATGTCAAGTTGTTGCCTTTAGGAACATTATCACCTGCAATAGGTGTAACATAATTATTATCCCTCACATTTTCTTCTTTAAGTATATCTTCTTCCTTTGCCATAATACCTATGTCTTTTTGGGGGTATGCTTCATAGTTCACTATTATATCTTCCTTAAAAGTGTCCTTAGATTCATACTGTTCACTGTAAAGCATGGTGTCAACATCTTGAGAAGTGTCAGTGACAGCTATTGTCAAAGCTGCAGGGCTGGACTTATTATGAAAAGTCTTTGGTACTATAGTATCTGCTGAGGAGATCTTTTTTATAGGGTTTGTTGCTTGAGGATGATTGAAAGGGGCAACAGACTGCATAGAAACAGAGGAACTAGCTACTAATAAAGTGCCATCATCTCTGTACACACTGGGACCTCTTCTGGACGTGGTAAAGTCATCTCCTGGTTTATTAGGTTGATTGTTAAGAGTATTAACTTCATTCATGGTCAGAATGCCTTTCCTTATTGGCGATGTGGCAGCTATTGAAGCCAAGTCTGTCACAGCTTCAGTATTTTTATCCTCTTTGGAAATATCATCAACTATAGTAGGACTGCCAAGAGAGATATTTGTTATTTCAGTCCCAGACGTTTTGCCTTTATTGAGCAGTTTCTTAGCATTGCTTGATGTTATGGCAGCAAGGGTTTGATAGCCATCTCTATAATCACTAAGGTCTGCATTGTGCATTGTGAAGACTGACAGTTTATGTTTCTTAATGTTCTGAGAAACATTTGGGTTCTCTTTGGTGATATGGAGAGGATTATCAGTGATTATATTGTAGTATAAGTTAGAGAATATAGGGTGATCTCTTCTACTTTGAGGGATAGAATTGCTAGATGGAAGGAATTCAGTGCCATCTGCTGCTTCCACATTCTGTTTCATAGCTGCACTTTCCCCCACACCATTAGTTACTGTTTTGGTGGCTATAGTATTAAAATATATTTTGCCATTTCCAGGTTTAGTGACCTCATATAGAACATCAACATTTTCTTCCCCAGGAGTGGTAAGGTCTCCGTCACTTATTGTTACCTCAGCAGTAGGTATACTACTACTTAATGTGGAAAGGGACTTTGTGCTCTCCATAGCCACAAATCCATTCCTTTCAAAGCCACTGTTTTCTGATTCAGGGTACTTGAAATTATTTGAAGGTGGAAGGTCTTCTTTTATCTGAAAAATGCCATCTTCTTCCATTGAAGATTTTACTTCCACATAGGGAATTGATTCCTCTTCATTATCCCTTTCTTTGTCTAGCAAATGTCTAAATCTTTGTTTTGGTATAAGAAAACCAGCTATTTTTGTATGCAAGGAGTTAATGGCTATGGTGGGCCTTCCTTCTGGTATGCTGGCCTTCTTAATCATCAATTCAGAGCTGTCAGTCATATTTGTGGTCCTCTTACCTGCACTGGCAGTGGTACTGTTTTCATCGGTGGGAGAGGTGGAACTAGCTGTAAGGAAAGTAGATTCCAATGGAATATTCAAAGGATTTACTGGTACTTTATCGGTTTTCCACTTTTGTATAATGGCATCATTAATGAGATGAGGACTTTTAGCCACAGGATCTGATATCCAAGCACCAGCCAAGGAATCATCTTTAATGAGCAGGGAGTTTTGAGCTTGATTATTTTGGGCTTTGGGCATTAGGGTAGGTGATTCAGCTATTGATGGAAGAATGTATCCTTTGTTCATAGGAAAGTTTGTTTCAGGGTTGGGACCTGTACCACCACCGGCATGATTATTATTAGTTGAGAAACTAATTGTTTCACCCACAGAGTCAGTAGATTTATCTGAAGAAGTGATACTGAGCTTTGAAGGTGAGGTCCTGTCAGCTACACTGTCTTCACTAAAATAGACAGGTCCGGTAGTTCCAGGGTGAGTGATGATAGGAGTGATATTGCTCTGAAAATTGGCTCTTTTAAACACACTAGTTCTTTCAATATCCATTTTGACTTTGGCATCATTTGCAGTAATTGAGGTGGGGGTTCTATGGTTACCTCTCTTGGTGATGAGGTTTGTGCTATCTATTGTAAAGGGCTTTATTTTATTTTTGGAAAGGGGATTGAACACTTCAGGGATGTCAGAAAGGAAGATGATTTTGTTTCTTGATGTTTGGGCATAATCTGCATCAGGGTTATGAGAGTAAACTTTTCTTCTAATTTCTGTTGTGGAAGAGTCTGGATGAATAAAGATTACTTCCTCTATAACTACATCATCTTGATCCATATTTACAATTTCTTGGACCATAGGAATGACTTCCTCAATTTCATCACTGCTCACAGCCTTAAAATTATTCCTATTAGTTTTAAAATGTGCACTGGCAGGAATATTAGAATGGAGCTTAATTACTGAATCAGTGACTTTAGATCCAGTTGCTCCAGCAATATTGTTATTGTTAGGTGTTGTGATGTTTTCCACCTGTACAGTGTGTCTGCCTCTTATTATTGTATCTTTCTTCAAAGGCCAGGTTATTTTAAAGTTAATGTTGGTGTTCGTTGTTGGCTCCATGGAGTTAGGATTAGTGTAATGCTTTGTAGAAGTGATGCCATTTGTTTCGGAAATAATTGAATCCACTGGTTGCATAGTATTTTTAGCTACCTCCAACATTGTCTTGGTATCATAGAAATTACTGATAGCATTATTGCTTTCCTTATATGTTCTATAATTAAGAAGAGAATTTGTAGTATTAATGGGATTGATATTGGAAGCCGCTTCATCAGTGTCAGTGGCAGTCATGCTAGGTTTGGTATCAGCCTTGTTGTAAGTAATCAGAATAGGAAAAGATTCAAAATCATTGCCATTTTTTGCAAGAGAAATGCTAGGTGTTTGAGCATTAGCTGTAGTTCTATGATGATTCTTCTTGTCTCTGGCATCAAGTACAATAGAATGGTCTTTCTGTGGAACATCTGGAGTACTGCTCACAGTTTTGCCATATTTTTCCAGATAAGTAGTGTCAATTATAATTACGTTTTCATCCTCCATGTCAGGAACATCAAACAGAGTTGTGTAATCTTCTAGAATGTCTATGGCAGCAATGGTGGCTGTATCACTTTCTTTCATAAGAGCGGTAGCACCAGTAAAGGATACACTCTGTGGCCATGCTTCTTCCTCATGAGAAGTGGTATAAGTTCCAAGGAGGTTGTTTGCATCTGCTGTGACAGTGGTGCTCTCACCTGCAGAGGCACTGAACTCATTCTTAGCATTTTGTATATGTGCAGCAGGATTAGGGACAAAGAATGGTTTAGATCTTCCACTGGGTGGGAAGAAGCGTTCAAGACTCCGAGTTGTTTTGGAGTCTGTCTGAAAGTGGGGAATAGTAGTGGAATCAGACTTATACTGGTGGGTGGTTATGGACACAGGGGCCGAGATGTTATTTTCCCCAGAAACAGCCATCCTGCTCTGTGTTATTGTGGAGTTGGGGGCAAATCTGAAATTTGTGATGCTGACAGCAGAAGTATCCTGCACAGCAGCAGATGAAGGTGAAGCATTGCTCCCTGGAGCCTCTGCCTGAGTAGAGTTGCCTCCTATACCCTCAACATTAACAAAGTTAGCTGAAGTCTGGTTAGTTGAAGGGTTACTTGGTATATCGTCCCCAAATGGGGGAAAGTTATATATCCTAGCTTGAAGAGTCTCTGAGTGGTTTCTCTTTGAAAGAGATCCAGAGTGCCTTGTTACTGTATTAGTAGACTCAGAGTAGCTATTTGGATCATCTGTAGGTGCAGAATTATTTTTTGTTCTGAGGATGGATGAGAGTTGACTTGCTCTGTGGCTCTCTGATGCAGACAAAGGTGGATTGGCAGACAAATGATTTGTGTGATTGTATGTTTCCTCATTCCCATAATACTAAAGGGAAAGAAGTATAACATTTTGGTGAGGTTCCTCTTGCTGATTATATTTTACTAAAAACCTGAAGTCAGTAGTCACAGTGCTAAATTGATCAAATAAAGCAACATTCTGAAGGTCTCTGCTTTCTTTTTTATCCCTTAGTTGTTAGTTTAATCAAATCAGAAATATACAATATCAATGTAAAAAGGAACAGCTAGCATATTAGGGTTAAGTAGCCTCTGCAAATATAACAAATATAAATCCAGGTGTCCCATAGCAAACTTTCAGTATAGAATCTCTTAAAGTATGAAAAGTATAGAGAAGCCCTTTAAATTATATACTATCATGCATTATAGTTTCTGTTATCTTTACTTCATTATGTATGTTATTTATTTTAAGGAAAGGAAGTTTATAAATAGAAAATAGAACATTAAAAATACAATGATGTTTTGTTTAGCAAAATATTCTTTCTTGCATTAAACATAAGCTAATGATATCAATCCATGTTTTCCCTCCATCTAATTTTTAGTTTCATAAGGATACTGTTATTCAAAATACTGAAACTTACCGTGAAGCAAGCCACAGAATTCAAGATGGTCACAATTAAGACTAGAATCTTCATCTTGTCCTGCTATTCCCTGCAACTAAGTGCAAGATTGTCCTATGTTACATTAGCTCATTGACAACTTGAATGACAATTTAAAAAACATCAAAAATAATCTCTGTTATATTCTAATATTATTAGTTAATTAAATAAACATTAACTAAATGATGGATTGCTAATGAGATAGACAATGCCCAGCTAATTCTTGTGCATTATCAGAAATGACAATATGTGGGATAGAATACTGTTTGCTAAGGTCAATTTTAACCAATCAGTGAGAATAGGAAGAATTTTGGCTATTTTTTTTTATAACTTATAGAGAATCAAGGAGTAAATATTTAAATAGCAAGTACATTTTGGACAGAGTTAGTTATTCAGTGGGGACTTCATCATACAAATTCATCCTTATTCTCATGATGATATCTATTTGTTGCATTTTTTCAGGACTATTTAGACAAAAGTTAATTTATTGAATCTTTCTTCAGCCAGAGTTTAAAATTTATCTAAGTAGATCCCTTTACATAAGAGTTTAAAGAAAGTGCAGGTATTTGAGGAAAGAATGGCTCCAAACCTTCTGATTTATTCAAGTATTACCTTGCAAAGGAGTTTTTCCTGTCAGCTGCCTTCTAGCTTTGACTCTTGATCAAATCAGCCTGGCTCAGCAGTGCACGAAGATCAACTCCATGATGAAAACGTCTAAATCTCAGACAGAAACACAAGCTCCTCTTTCTTCCTCCTTCTTTATTTCAATGGGGAAGAGAAAAAGCTTTTTATATAAGGGATTTCTTCTGAGCTAATCCCAGAACAAAAGAAAAGAGAGGAGGTATCTGGTGGCTT